>NW_006922066.1:1539644-1555194 GCF_000298275.1 Orycteropus afer afer
CCCACCAGCAGTGTATGAGAGTCCCAATCTCTCCACATCCTCACCAGCACTTGTTATTTTCTGTCTTGTTGAACTTTGCTACTAGTGCTGGAGCAAGATAGTATCTCATTATTGTTTTAGTTTGCATCTCTCTAATAGCTAATGATTGTGAGCACTTCTTCATATGTTTGTTGGCCGCTTTAATATCCTCTTTGGTGAAGGGTCTATTCATGTCTTCTGCCCATTTTTAAATTGAATTGTTTGTCATTTTGTTATAGTGGGTTGTTTTTTCAAAAACTTTGTTTTGTGGGTGGTTCACATTACATATGCAAATTTGTGATATGAGTCACACTTTTCCACTGAAAAATGATGTTATATACATTTTCATACCTATGATTGTTGAGAAACTGTGCATCTTTTTTTCCCTTGTTTTTTAATGAAATTTGAGCCTACTTTTGATATACATGTAAACTATATTTATCATCTATAATTCAAGGTAAATTGTTGTTACCTTTTCTTTTGTAAAGATAAATAGCATTTCAGCATAGAGGAAATAGATAATATATAGCTATGGAATGGGGGTACATATATGCTATGGGATTTAGTTCATTACTGAACCCAAAACAAGAAAGTGAAATTTCAATAGGTTGACTTCTTTTAGGTTATGAAATGTGCCAGTGTGCATCTATACACTCTGTCTAGCTTCATGAGTGTTTCAGAGTTTATTGTACGAATAGTATTTACTTAGATGCAACAAAAAAAATAGATTACAAGATATACTTCCTTTATATTTTTAAATAAAATTCAAAATTTCTTTTCCAATTTTTTTCTGATAAACCAATCGCTTAAACTCACACGTTGATATGCACACATAAAATATATTATCTTGCAAGGGATAAATATTGTGTAGTGTAATATACATGAGAATTATAGTATAATCTCTTTATATGGATGACCAGCATATAAATTCTTTGACTGCAAATTACCTTATAATTTACACATTGTTTAAACAAATTTCCCAAAACTGATGAGAGCAACCCAAAGGCCTAATTAGAATTTTGTGATTTATTTGACGCATACCTAAAACTCTATAGCCTTCAATAGTGATGCTCCTGCAGGTATTTCAGAATATGGGTATGCTGGCAACTTTTTGTAAAAGTATTTATCTGGCATGTACTTTATGAAAAATCTTTGTCATTCTCAGTAGGAATTTTCTTCATGGATTACCTGGGACAATATGTTTAACAATTTTTCCTGTGTGTATAAAACCATGCATGGAGATATTCTCAGTATGTTGGCTCTTTTCATGTTTGACTGAATATATATCTGCCACATATGCTCCAAAACACCTTTCTAAAACATTTAAGAACAAACTTGTTACTTTGAAGACTAAGGTGGGCCTGACCCAGGCCATGGTATTTTCAATAGCTTCATATGCATGTGACAGCTAGATAATGAATAACGGAGACTACAGAAGAATTAATGCATTTAAATCACAGTAGCGTTGGCAAGGAATGTTGAATGTACCATGGAGTGCTAGAAGAATGAATAAATCTGTTTCGTGGAAGTACTGGCCAAATGCTCCCTAGAAGCAGAATGGTCAAAATTCATCTCACATACTTTGGTCTTATCAGAAGGGACCAGTCCCTGGAGAAGGATACCATGTTAAGTAAAGTAGAGGGTCAGCCAAAAAAGGGAAGACCCTGAACAAGTTGAATTGACACAGTGGTTGTGATGCTTTTCTGAAGCATATTGTTGTTGTTGTTGTTGTTTGCCATCGAGTTGGCCCCGACTCATAGCGACCCCTCCTTGGGTTTCCAAGGCAGTATCACTACGAAGTAGGATTGCCCAACCTTCCTTCCGAGGAGTGGCTGGTGGGTAGCGACAATTAAAAGAATGGTGTAGGATGTGGCAGTGTTTTATTCTGTTGTATACAAGGTCGCTATGAGTTGAAACTGACTTGACAGCACCTAACAACACCAGTGCCTCACTGGAGCTTGCATTCTTACCTGTGTATTTAGCATCTGTTTAGCATCCATCCAACATGACATGAAATATGGGAAAATTAACAGAAACTGTTTACATAACTGAAAGTACCCATTTCAGGATAGTATTGGTAAATGAGAAAAAATTGAAATAGTCAATCATGGTCACTATAAATTTTCTATGTAATTAAATGAATATCTTTACATTTTTTCAGTTTTTAATAACTTTAATAATACATGTTGATAACGTGCAGTGAAACACAGGTCCTTATTGATTAGAATAATTTACTTTTTAGTGAGACTTTTTAGAATCTCAATGAAATTTTTTATTATTCTTTAGAAAAGTAAACACCTTTGTTACTAACTGCATATTCTGATATAAGTTGTAATATTCATTAATTTATTGAATATATTTTTTCAGCATATAGTCTACATTAAGAACTAGAAATAGAAAAATGAAAAATAGAGATCTATTTTTGTGCCTGGTAGTATGACAAAGTACACCTTTATGCCAACTATTTAGCTGAAATCAACTAAACTAAATTACTAAATACAATTAATGCATTAAAATAATTTAGAACATAAACAACAATAAATAAATTAAGAAATACTCAAATAAAAATCTAAGTAGTGGCTGAAACTCAAATATGTAAGCTAAACTTTGAGGATAAATTTTGAGCTTAGGTTCTTAAAAGTTTCACATTGAGGCCTTTAAATAGCATAGGAGACCAATCCCAAGACTCTCCCATGATAATTCTGTGTCCCCCAAAGTATTATTTCCTCAGTATAATTGTGAATTAGAAATAAGACTGCCTCAGGTCTGACTGAATTTTTATTTCATTCTTTGGTATTGAGCAAAACAAAGGAAAAACTCATCAGATTGTTAGCCACAACTGATTCCTTACACAGATTTCTAGGTTTAATTAAACTAGTTGATATACACCATAGAATCATATGCTAATGAGTCAGCCTAAAGGGCTCTTAATGTTGTAGTGTGTTGCATTTGGGAAAAAAAAAAAAAAATCATCTATGGAGAAATCCATCTTCATCCTAGGCCTAAAATAGATTGAAAAATACATTTTTGAAGAAAGGGTTATCACACAGTAAAAGGAGATCTGGTGGTATAGTGCCTAAGGCATTTGACAGCTAACCAAAAGCCTGGAGGTTCAAACCCACCAGCCACTCCTCAGAAACAAGATTGAGCAATCTACTTGTCATAATGGTTTAAGAAAAAAAAAACAAAAAAAAAAACAGAAACCTACATTCAAGTCTTTCAGATATTAGAATTCTAAAATATATATAATAAAATGATTATGTGTAGTAACTTTAAAGGAGCTCTGGTAGCATAGTGCCTAAGGCACCTGACTGCTAACCAGAAGGCTAGTGGTTCAAACCCACCAGCCACTCCTCGGAAGGAAGGTTGGGCAATCCTACTTCCGTAGTGATAACTGCCTTGGAAAACCAAGGAGGGGTCGCTATGAGTCAGGGCCGACTCAACGGCATATAACAACAACAACAACAACAGTAACTTTAAAGAAGTAGAATACAAGTTCAAAAACACCTACAGGCAATAAGAAAAAAAAATGTGAAGTAGCAAATGAAAGTAAAATGAAAAGTATAAAAATGAAAGTTAAAACTCAATGAATGAGCATAACAACATATAAGACACAGATGAAGGTATAGATCAGAGGAAATTATCTTGATTATAATAAAAAGAGACAGAGTTTATAAATTTCAACATAATAGAGAAAAATTGAATGTTAAAACAATCCATTGAAAAGATGGCCAGAGGAGAAGAATCATAGAAAGATGAGACAAGTCAAAAGCACAAACTAACATGATGGAGGTAATGCAAATGTGTAAGTAATTACAATGAAAGCAAATGGAAGATACATGGTTAAAAGATTGTTAGAGTGTATTTATAGTCCTTCTGCCATATGATTTGTATAAGAGAAAAATTATAAATATAAAAATAAAGAAAGTTTAAATGCAAACAAATTAAAAATAACATGTATGACTGCTAGGCAAACAAAGCTGAGAAAGCTATATTAATTCTAGTTAAGATTGTCTATAATGTATATTACACATTTGTATTACACCTGAGCAGAATCATTTCATAATAATGTTGCCTTGAGTTGTCTCCAACCCATGGAAATCTCATGTATAACAGAATGAAACTTTGTCCACTCTGACATCATCTTCACAATCATTGGTATACTTGAGTCCACTGCTGTAGCCATTGTGTATTTTGAGTGCTTAACAACATGTTGTTGTTGTTGTTGTTGTTATGTGCCATCAAGTCGGACCCAACTCATAGCGACCCCTCGTTGGGTTTCCAAAGCAGTATCACTACGGAAGTAGATTGCCCCATCTTCCTTCCAAGGAGTGGCTGGTGGGTTTGAACTGCCAGCCTTCTGGTTAGCAGTCAATTGACTTAGGTACTATGCTACCAGAGCTCTCTATGTTGTTAAGCAACATAGAGAGCTCATTTTCCAGCACTATATAGGACAATATTCTTTTGTGATCCATAAGATTTTACTGACTAATTTTGGAAGTATCTTTGCAGGCATTTTTCCTAGTCTATCTTAGTCTGGAAGTTCTACTGAAACCTCTCCACCATGGGTGATTCTGTTAGTATCTGAAATACCTACTATTTGCATAGCTTACAGAAGGGTAACAGCATGCAAGTTACCACAGTACAACAAATTTCATAATGACTGACCAAAAAAAAAAAAAAAAAAAAACCAAAAAACCCACTGCCATCAAGTCAATTTTGACTGATAGTGACCCTATAAGACTGAGTAGAAAAGCCTCATGGGGATTCCAAGACTAAACCTTTATGGAGGCAGACTGCCTCATCTTTCTCCCATGGAGCTGTTGGTGAGTTCAAACTACCGACCTTTTGGGTAGTAGCTGAATACATTAACCACTGTGCTACCTGAGCTCTTTTCATAATGATAAAAGGTACAATTTACCAAAATGATATCACAGTTTGAATGCATGTACAAACATGGCCTCAAAAGGACAGATCTAAAGATGACAGAGAAATGATACAACCATCAATAATCATACTGTAAGGTTTTTAACACATTTGCTTGAGTTTGAACATCATGATTCATGTTTGTCTTAATGGACACATATGCAATGTGCCATATATAAAAGTTCTAGAATACATATTTTTTAAACTACACACAAAATATTTAAAATATTTTACCTTTTATTGAACAAGAGATAGATAAATAAATCTCCATATATTTCAAAGACTCTGATAATAATGTAATTACTCTAGAAGTAAATAACAGAAGAAAACTAGAAAAATGTCAAATGTTAGAAATTAATGAACACTGGAAAAAATAAAAAAAGAAAACATAATATATCAGAACCTGTGTGTAACAGGTGATAGAATAAAGAGGAAGCAATAATTCAAGCATATGTATTAAAATATATATTTAATTGAAAATGAATGAGCTAAGCACTTCAGAAATGAGGAAATGGTTGATCCCAATGGAAATAGAAGAGAGGAAACAGCAAAGATAAGAATACAAATTAATATCAGAAAATAAAAATGGATAATCATTATAGAATCTACAAATAGGAAGGATGTTACTAGAGAGTTGTTTTTCTGGTTGTTAGGTGGCTCCAACTCATAGTAACCCTATGTATGACAGAATGCAACAGTCCCTGGGCCTGTGTCAGCCTCACAATACTTGCTATACCTGATCGTTGCAGCCACTATGTCAAACCATCTCATTGAGGGTCTTCCTTTTTTTTTTTGTTGACTCTCCACTTTACTAAGCATGATATCCTTCTCCAGGAATTGGTTCCTTTTGACAACTTGACCAGAGGAGGTCAGATGAATTCCTTGCCTTCAAGAAGCCTTCCACCTGCACTTCTTGAAGGACAGATATGTTAGTTCTAACAACTATGGTACCTTCAGTTTTCTCTGCCAACACCACAATTCAAAGGCACCGACTCTTCTGTCTTCCTACTCATTGTCCAGCTTTCACATGCATATGAGGCTATTGTAAATACCTTGGGTTGGGTTGGTTGTTGTTGTTGTTGTTGGGTACACTTTAAACTTCAAAGAGACAATTTTGCTCTTCAGCACTTTAAAGAAGTCTTTTGCAGCAGATTTTCCCAGTATAATACATCCTCTGATTTCTTAACTGCTGCTTCCATTGGTGTTGATTGTGGAAACCAGTAATATGAAATCTTTGACAGCTTCAATCTCTCCTCCATTTATCATGATACTGTTTTTTGGTCCAGTTGTGAGGATTTCTTTTTTTTTTTTTTTTTTTTTTTTTGATGATGAGATGTAATCTGCACCGCAAACTGTAATCTTTAATCTTCATCAGTAAGTGCTTCAGGTCATCTTCACTTTAAGCAAGCAAAGTTGTGTTGTCTGCATATCTCAGGTTATTTATGAGACTTCCTCTATCTAATCCTGATGTCACACTCTTCTTCATATAGTCCAGCTTCTCATATTATTTGCTCAGCATATAGATTGAATAAGTATGGTGAAAGGATAAAACTCTGACACACTCCTTTACCGATTTTAAACCATGAAGTATCTCATTGTTCTTTTTGAATGATAGCCTCCTGGTCCTTATGAGCACATGTACAGGTTCCTCATGAGCACAATTAAGTGTTCTGGAATTCCTGTTCTTCTCAATGTTATCCATAATTTGTTATGATCCACAAAATCAAAATTTTTTGCAGTCAATAAAACACAAGTAAACATCTTTCTGGTATTCTTTGCTTGCAGCCAAGATCCATCTGACATCAGCAACAATATCCTTTGTTACATGCCATTGTCTGAATATTATGTGTTATTTTGCTAAAAAAAATGAAAATATGTGAGATGAACAAGTCTTAGAAAAATTACAACTTTATTAAAAGTAACATAAGAAATGGAACACCTAATTGTCTAATAAATACCAAATGAATCGACTTCATGATTAAAAACCTTTCTTCAAAGAAGACTCCAGGCTCAGATGGTATCATCAGTGAACACTACAAGACAATCAAAGGAGAAATAATTCTGTTCAAAAATAAATCTTCTGGAGAAAAGCAATTCCTGACAAATCTTGACTATGTAACTTGACAACCCCAGGGAAATTATGAGCCAATTTATTTCATGGCTGTCTATGCAAAACTCCTAAATAAGAATTTAGAATCCAAATACAGAAATATACAAAGGAGATAAAATATAATGGCCAATTTGGGTTTAACGTAGGATTATTATGCATTATAAAAATTTTTAACATAATATACCATTAACAGTGCTCTTCTATTAGGATGGATGAATTGTCTTTATTCTGTTCCTGTGACAAAACAAATCACTTATTTTTGCACTGAATCTTACACTCTCTTATTTATGTAAGAGGCTTCTATTCTCATTTAACATAAATCTCTCCCCTCTCTATCAAATCATCTATATTATCCCATATTGTACTATCTTCCATCTTAAGAAAAAGATAAAGAAAAAGAAAAAGAAATACTCCTTTGTTCTCACATGTCTCAAAATCCTGTTAAATTTCTCTTTTTTTCTATTAAACCTCCTCAAAAGATTTGTTTCTACTTGCTGAATAATCTCTTCCCAATCTCTTGTTCTTTCTCTCTCTCTTTTAATGTTTATAGCAGTTTTATTTGCAATAGCCAAAATGCAAACAATTCAAATGTCCATCAACATATGAAAAAACAAGTACATCCATACAATGGAACTGCTCTTATTATTCGCTATTGAGTTGGTTCTGACCCATGTCAACCCTGTGTGTAGGAGTGGGTTTAAATTGCCAACCTTTCCATTAGTCATCCAAGAATTAACTATTTGTATCATCCTGTAATTCCCACAATGGAACCACTCAGCAATAAAAAGGAGCAAACTATCGATATATGCAACAACATGGATAAATCTCAAAATACTTATACTGATTGACAAAAGCCAGACCCCTACCCCTAAAAAAGAATTCTTTATTAAATTTCCAGAAAATATAAAATAATCTATGTTGTTGTTGTTATGTGCCGTCGAGTTGGACCCGACTCACAGCGACCCCTCCTTGGGTTTCTGAGGCAGTATCATTATGGAAGTAGATTGTCCAATCGTCTTTCCGAGGAGTGGCTGGTGGGTTTGAACTGCCAGCCGTCTGGTTAGCAGTCAAGTGCCTTAGGGACTATGCTACCAGAGCTCCTAAAATAATCTATAGTGAAAGAAAATAGATCAATGATTGTCTGGAGATAGTGATGGAGGCTGGGGTGAGGCAGGAGGAGACATTGTAAAGGGGCACAGGGAAACTTTACTCATTATGTTGATTATGGTGATGATTTCATATTGATAACCTGTATCCATATATGTCAACCCTACTTCCGTAGTGATACTGCCTTGGAAACCCAAGGAGGGGTCGCTATGAGTCGGGGCCGACTCGATGGCAAACAACAACAACAACAACAACAATCCATATATGTATCTATGTCCATATTTGTATTTATATCATCTATGCATATAATCTGTTTTTAAATTCCAGCACTCATCGGTCAGTTTGTAGTACTGTAGACTTCAAAGAAGTCTCCAGGCTCAGATGGTATCATCAGTAACTCTATCAGACAATCAAAGGAGAAATAATTCCATTCAACAACAAATCTTCCAGAGAAAAGCAATGCCTGACAAAACTTGACTACCAAACCTGACAACCCCAAGGAAATTATAAGACAATTTATTTCATGGCTGTCTATGCAAAAATTCTAAATAAGAATTTAGAATTCAAAAACAGAAACATAAAAAGGAGATAAAATTTTTGGCGATAAGGCTCTTGCTCTGAAGCTGGAGGCTATGGCACCGGCATAATAAATACCAGCAGGGTCACCCATGTTGGACAGGTTTCAGTAGAGCTTCCAGGCTCAGAAGAAGGGGCCCATCCATTTCTCAAAGTATTGGCTCATGAAAGCCTAATGAATACCACTGAAATAGTTTCCAATATATGACTGGAAAATATGAGTAGCCCTGAAACATTCTCTGACATAGTGCCAGATGATGAAATCCTGAGGTCAGAAGGGACTCAAAATGTGACTGGGGAAGAGCTGCCTCTTCAAAGTGGAGCTGACCTCAATGACGTGGACGGAGTAAAGATTAGGGGACCTCCATTTGCTGTTGGGGCATGACTCGAAATGTGAAGAAAAAGCTGAAAACATCCATTAATAATTGAAACATGAAATGTATTTAGTATGAATCTAGGAAAATTGGAAGTTGTCAAAAATGAGATTGGACACACAAATATTGATATCTTAGACATTAGTGGGCTGAAATTGACTGGTTTTGGCCTTTTTGAATCAGACTACCATAAGATTTACTTTGCTGGGAATGACAAATTGAAGAAGAATGGTGTGGCATTCATCATCACAAAGAATGTTTCAAGATCTATCTTGAAGTAAAATGCTGTCAGTGATAGGATAATATCCATATATCTACAAGGAAGCCCAGTCAATACTATCATTATTCAAGTTTAAGCATCAACCGCCAAAGCCAAATTCAAAGAAATTGAAGATTTTTACCAACTTCTGCAGTCTGAAGTTGGCCAGACATGCAGTCAAGATGTATTGATTATTACTGTTGGTTGGAATTCAAAAGTTGGAAACAAAGAAGAATCATCAGTGAGTAGTTGGAAAAAATGGCCTTGGTGATAGAAATGGTGCTGGAGGTCTCATGATAGAATTTCATAAGATCAATGACTCATTCATTGCAAATACCTTTTTTCAACAACATATATGGTGGCTACACACATGGACTTCATCAGATGGAATAGACAGGAATCAGATCAACTACATCTGTGGAAAGAGGTGATGGAGAAACTCAGTGTCTTCACCCAAAACAAGGCCAGAAGCTGACTGTGGAACAGATTACCAACTGGTCATATGTGAGTTCATCTTAATGCTGAAGACAATTAAAACAAGTCCTCGAGAGACAAAATATGATGTTTATTATATACCACTTGAATTTAGAGACCATCTGAATAATAGATTTGATGCAATGAATGACCAAAAACAAGACGAACTGTGCAAAGGCATCAAGAACATCATCCATGAGGAAAACCAAAGGTCATTAAAAAGACAGAAAAGGAAGAAAAGACCAAAATAGATATCAGAAGAGACTCTGAAACTTGCTGTGGAAAAAAGAGTAGCTAAAGAAAATGCAAATGATAAGATAAAAGAGCTGAACAAAAGATTTCAAAGAGCTGCTCAAGAAGACAAGGTCAATTATTATAATGGAATGTGCAAAGACCTGGAGTTAGAAAACCAAAAGAGAAGAACATGCTTGGCATTTCTCAAGCTGAAAGAACTAAAAGAAAATTCAAGCCTTGAGTTGCAATATTGAAAGATTCTATGGACAAAATATTGAATGATCCAGAAAACATCAATAGAAGATGGAAGGAATACACAGAACCAGTATACCAAAAACAATTGGGTATTGTTCATTTATTTCAAGAGGTGACATGTGATCAATAACCAATGGCACGGAAGGAAAAGTTGAAGCTGCACTGAAGGAACTGGGAAAAAAAAAAAGCTCCAGGAGTTGATGAGATAGTCATTGAGATATTTCAACAAACTGATGCCACATTAGGAGTACTTATTTTTGTATGCCAAGAAATTTGGAAGAGAGTTACCTGGCCTGTTACTAGAAAAGATTCTCATTTGTATCCATTTGAAACAAAGATGATCTAACAGAATATGGAAATTATCAAACAATATCATTAATATCATATGCAAGAAAAATTTTGCTGAAAATAATTTAAAAAATGGTTGCAGAAATTTATTGACAGGGGACTTCCAGAAATGCAAGCTGGATTCAGAAAAGGACATGGAATAAGGGATATCATTGCTGATGTCAGACGGATCTTGGATGAAAGCAAAGAATACCAGAAAGATGTTTACTTGTCTTTTATTGACTATGCAAAAAGATTCGACTGTGTGGAGCATAACAAATTATGTATAACATTGAGAAGAGTGGGAATTCCAGAACACTTAATTATGCTTATAAGGAACCTGTACATAGACCAGGAGGCTGTCATTTGAACAGAAGGGGATACTTCATGGTTTAAAATCAGGAAGGGAGTGTGTCAGGGTTGTATCCTTTCACCATACTTATTCAATCTGTATGTTGAGCAAATAATAGGAGAAGCTGGACTATATGAAGAAGAATGTGGCATGAGGATTGGAGGAAGACTCATTAAAAACTTGTGATATGCAAACAACACAACTTTGCTTGCTGAAAGTGAAGATGACCTGAAGCACTTACTGATGAAGATTAAAGATTACAGTTTGCAGTTAGGATTACATCTCAACATAAAGAAAATGAAAATCCTAACAACTGGACCAATAAACAGAATCATGATAAATGGAGAAAATATTCAAGTTGTGAAAGACTTCCTATTACTTGGTTCCACAATCAACACCAAAGGATGCAGCAATCAAGAAATCAGAGGATATATTGCACTGGGAAAATCTGCTGCAAAAGACCTCTTTAAAGTGCTGAAGAGCAAAGACGTCTTTTTGAAGACTAAAGTATACCTAACCAAAACCATGGTATTTTCAATAGCTTCCTATGCATGTGAAAGCTGAACAATGAATAAGGAAGACAGAAGAAGAGTTGATCCCTTTGAATGTGGTGTTGGCAAAGAAAACTGAAAGTAACATGGACTGTCAGAAGAACGAACAAATCTGTCCTCAAGGAAGTGCAACCAGAATGCTCCTTGGAAGTGAGAATGGCCAGACCTTGTCTCACCTATATTGGTCACACTGTCAGAAGGTATCATTCCCTGGAGAAGGATATCATGCTCAGGAAAGTGGAGGGTGAGTGAAAAAGGGGAAGACTCTCAATGAGATGGTTTAACAGTGGCTACAATGATGGCCTCAGGTATAGCAAGGATTGGGATTGTGAGACTGGCACAGGACCAGACACTGTTTCGTTCTGTACATAGGGTTGCTATGACTCGGAGCTGACTTGACGGCACCTAAAAACAACAACAACATATCCTAATTATCTATATCATCTATGTCAACACTACTACTTTGTACTTAAAATATGTATAGTTTATTTTTATTTTGTAAATTACACCTCAATAAGGCTATTTTAAAGACAAAAACAAAGCCAGTAAGATGTGGTTGTCTCAAGAAATTCTCATTTATCATAGAAGACAGACTCATGCAATAAATACAGAAGACATTCAATGTTTTTGGAAGGAAAGACTGCCATAAGTAAATGCATAAGGAGGTGAGAATAGTTACAAAGAGGAGAGTCACTAGACTTGGCCTTGTACACTGACTGACATTTCACTAATTAGATTGGGGAGGATTTTCTTGGTAAAGGAAAACAAGAGCACAAATCAAAGAGGGTATAGACCTATGAAGAAGCCACCTCCTGACTCTGGGCCAATCTGGAGAAGGAAATCTGTACATGTGGGTAACTTTACTGCTTTACAATATGCCATGCATCTTTCTACTTTTCCTTTCCCAATGTTCTTTCACTCCAGGTTGTTGTTGTTAGAGGCTATTGGTGGTTCTTACTCATAGCTACCCTATGTACAACAGAATGAAATGCTGCCTGGTTCTGTGCCATCCTCACAATCATTTCTATGTTTGAGCCTATTGTTGCAGCCACTGTGTCAATACATCTCAATGAAGGTCTTCCTCTTTTTCACTAACACTCTACTTTACCAAGCATGATGTCCTTCTTCAGGGACTGGTCCCTCCTGATTACATGTCCACAGTACATGAGACAAAGTCTCACCAGGTCACTTCTAAGGAACATTCTGGCTATACTTCTTTCTAGAAAGATTTTTTTTTTTTTTCCTGGCAATCTATTACTGTTGTTGTTATGAGACATCAAGTCAGTTTTGATTCATAGTGACCATATGCATAGAAAAACAAAACACTGTCCAGTCCAGAACTATCCTTATAATCATTGTCATGTTTGACCCTATTATCACAGCCAATTGTGAATCCATTTCATTGGGGCTCTTCCTATTTTTCATTAACCCTCTAATTTACTTAATATAATATTCTCCATTAGTCCCTTTTGAAAACATGACCAAAATATGAGAGATGTAGTCTCTCTATTCTCATTTCTAAGGACCATTCCAGCTGTACTTCCTCCAAGACAGATTTGTTGGTTCTTCTAGAGGTCCATGATACATTCACTATTCTTCCCCATCACCAAAATTAAATGTGCAAATTCTTCTGCAGTGTTTTTTATTCATTGTTCATCTCTCAAAAGCAAATTTTGTTGAGGTTAGATGCTGTTGAGTTGGTGCTGACTCATAGTGACTTTATACACAGCAGAACGAGACAACAGCCAGTCCTGGGCCATCCTCACTATCCTTGCTATGTTTAAGCCCATTTTTGCAGCCACTGTGTCAATGCATCTTGTTGAGGGCCTTCCCCTTTTTCATTGACCCTCCATTTTACTAGGCATGATATCCTTCTCCAGGGAATGGTCCCTTTTGAAAACATGACAAAAGTAGATGATTTGTAGTCTGGCTATTCTCACTTCTAAGGAGCTTCCCAGCTGCACTTCTTCCAGGACAGATTTGTTCATTCTTCTGGAAGTCCATGGCATTTCAGTAATCTTCACCAACACCACAATTCAAAGGCATCGATTCTTCTTTAGCATTCCTTATTCATTTTCAAGCTTTCACACATATATGAGGTAATTGAAAAATATCATGGCTTCAGTCAGGTGCAACTGGGTCATAAAAGTGATATCTTTGCTCATAAACACTTTGAAGAGGTCTTCTGCAGGAGATTTCTCCAATGAAGTTGTTTGATTTCTTCACAGCTGCTTTCAAGGGTGTTGATTGTTGATCCAAGTAAAACAAAATCCCTGAATACTTCAATCTTTTCTTCACTTAACATAATGTTGCTTATTGGTCCAGTTGTGAAAGTTTTTGTTTTCTTCATGTTAAGGTACAATGGATACTGAAGACTGTAGACTTTGATCTTCACCAGTGTTTCATGTCTATTCACTTTCAGCAAGCAAGGTTATGTCATCTGCATATCCTGATATCACATTCTTCTCAGATTATTTGTTCAAAAAACAGATTGAATAAGTGTGGTGAAAGGATATTACCTTGATGCACCCCTCTCCTGATTTTAAACCAAGAAGTATCCCCTTGTTCTGTTCAAACAACTGCCTCTTGGTCTCGTACAGGTTCCTTATGAGTGCAGTGAAATGTTCTGGAATTCCAAATCTTCAAAATGTTATCCATAATTTGCTATGATCCATACAATTGAATGTCATTGCATTATCAAAAGAACACAGGTAAACATCACCTCCAGATACTGCCTCTCAAAAACCAGATGAGACTTTTGTAGAAGATTATCTTTACAATGAATTTGGTCATGTCACTTGTCATTATTTTCTACATCAGGTTGGGGACGTTTTTGTTGTTGTTGTTAGGTGCTGCCAACCTAGGGACATTAGGATATATGAATCTGGGTCAGACGCCCAGCTCATTATCATCCTCTACTTAATCAATTAGTAGTATATCCTTTCCCACCTGGTTGGGAAATAGAAGACATGGAATCTGTGCCTTCAGAATGTAGCATTCTCTTTGCTATTGTTAGATGCCATCAGGTTGTTTCTGACTCATAGCAACCCCATGCACAGCAGAACGAAACACTGTCTAATCCCGCACCAGCTCCATGATCCTTGCTATTCTTGAGCCCATTGTCTCAGGCACCATGTCAATCCATCTCGTTGAAGGCCTTCCCCTCTTTCATCGACCCTCCACCTTACCAAGCATGACATCCTTCTCAAGGGAATGGTCCTCTCTGACAACATGACCAAAGTAGGTGAGACAAAGTCTGGCCATTCTTGCCTCAAAGAAGCATCTCGGCTGTACTTCCTCCAGGACAGATCTGTTAGTTCTTTTGGCAGTCCATGATACTTTCAGCATTCTTCACCAGCACCACAAATCAAAACCATCCACTCTTCTTCAGTCTTCCTTATTCATTGTCCAGCTCTCAAATGCACACGAGGTGATTGGAAATATCATGGTCTGTGTCAGGCACACCTTAGTCCTCAAGGAGACATCCTTCCTCCTCAGCATTTGAAAGAGTTCCTTCACAGCTGACCTGCCCAGTGCTACACGTCGTCAAATGTCCTGACTGCTGCTTCCATTGGCGTCAATTGTAGAACCAAGCAATGTGAATTCTTTGACAACCTCAATATTTTCTCCATTTATTGTGATACTGCTTATTGGTCCAGTTGTGAGGATTTTTGTTTTCTTTATATTGAGATGGAATCCATGCTGCAGACTGTGTTGTTCAATCTTCATCAATAAGCACCTCAAGTCATCCTCACTTTCAGCAAGCAAAGTTGTATCATTAGGATATCTCAGGTTGTTAATGATTCTTCCTCCAATCCTGATGTCATGTTTTTCTTCATATACTCCAGCTTCTCAGATTATTTGCTCAGCATATAGATTGAATAAGTATGGGGAAAAGACACAACCGTGACACATTCTCTTCTTGATTTTAAGCCACGTAGTGTCCCCTTGTTCTGTTCGAATGACAGCCTCCTGGTCAAAGTACAG
>NW_006922066.1:1556792-1567915 GCF_000298275.1 Orycteropus afer afer
TTTAATTGTCTTTAACTTCAAGTTGAACTTGCATATGAGAAGTTGATGGTCTGTTCCACAACCAGCTCCTGGCCTGGTTTTGGCTGAAGATATTGAGCTTCTCCATCACCTCTTCCCACAAATGTAGTCAATCTAATTCCTATGTGTTCCATCTGGTGAAGTCCATGTGTACAGTCACCATTTGCATTGTTGAAAAAAGGTATTTGCAATGAATAAATCGTTGGTCTTGCAAAATTCTACCTTTGTGATGATGAATGCCATGCCATTCCTCTTTAAACTGTCATTCTTGGCATAGTAGATCATATGGTTATCTGATTCAAAATGGCCAAAACCAGTCTATGTCATCTCACTAATGCTCACTAATTTTCTTTAGTTATAATTACCAATAAATATTAAACTGTAACATTAGTATTAATTATAATAACAGCTAATTTTGATAATCAAGTCACTGTGCATTGTCTCAGTTAATCTTCACAGCAGCCCTGTGAGTTAGTGTTATTATTATCAACTTTATCAATTCATTTAATAGAGGGAGAAGTTAATATTTAGGTAAGCTTTAATTAACTTTCCAAGCTCACACTTTTTGTGAGAAGGTGGAACTTTAACCAATATGAAAAGTGAAATGGCCCTGAGACAGGAATAATGTTGGAATGTTTGTGGACTCAGTATTTGCATGACTCCAGTAGGTATTGATGGCCCTACGGATGGATCTATCCTCAGGTTCCATATACAAGAGTATTTCCATAAACTTCAGAAAGTTGTCAAGTTACATACACACACATACATATTCAAACACATAGGCAAAAGTTTACAACATATTTCTTGGGATTGACAAATTCCTTTGGCCAAAGCAAGTTTCAGCACCTCCCCCTTTTGGTATATCTACTTCTCTTCAATTTTGACCTGAAAATTCTTTACTTTATTGAAATTTATTACTTCTTTAATGTTTTAAGAAAACATTTTTTTAAATTATTTCTCCACATATTTTAGTGCTTAAAATACTGGTTCTCAACCAGAGATGATTTTGCCCCCAAGGGTGAATATATAATAGCATTTAGAAACATTTTTAGTTGTGAAAACTGGTAGCAGGAATATGACTGGAATCTAGCAGGTAGAGGGTTGGATGTGATAAGTATCATCTAATACATAAAACCAAACCCACTGCCATCAAATTGATTCTGACTCAGAGCAACCCCCATAGGGTTTCCAAGGAGATAAATCTTTACCAAAGTAAATTACCCCATCTACCTTTTGCAGAGCAACTGGTGGTTTGAACTGCTGATTTTTTGGTTAGCAGCCAAACACTTTACCCACAGTGCCACCAGAGCTCCTTATAATGCATAGAATAGCTATCTAGAACAAAGAAGTATCCAGGCCACAGGTCAATAATGGCAAGGCTGAGAAAATGTTTTAGTGAGAGATTTGTTACAAATAACCTAGCTTTTTTGTCACCATTTGTCACCATTACTAAAAATATTAAGCTGCTGAACCATTGTCTTTCTTTAAATAGGGCTAACAACTTGATGATTTTGCAATAACTGAAAAAAGAGATTTATCTGTTTTGAAAAAGGAAATTCTGATTTAATTAAGATTTGTTTTATTTTGTCCCATTCTAGTAATTTTTATTAATTTTGAAACTAGAAAATAAAATGACTCACATTTTCTATTACTTTATCACAAACTTATATGTAATGGCATTTGGGAGTTATATAGTCCAAAGGTGAAAGAGTTAACTAAAAAAATTAATTTTAGTAAAATACTTAGATATATTGTATACATAAAGCTAAATATATATGTGTGTGTCAAAATTTCACTTTTCACCTAGATACTTGTTTTATATTTGATGACATGGTGCCAGAATCAGGGCATGAATACAAAATATACACAGATATTCAGAGAGAAACAACTAACAGGATTTCGAAAGCTCCAATTAGAATAGGATAAAAATTAATTGCATTTTCTTTCTTCTTTTATCACATCTTTCCTTCACAGAAGGAAGCTCATAAAACTCCTGGTTCAGCATTCTGAAACTCACTGTATCTTTTCCAAATGAAAAACAATACTGATCATTTTCTTTCTCTACAGAACATTCTAAACAATTGATAATTTTGTTTCTGGACTTAAAGCTGTTGTATCTTATCTGGAAAACTATCAGAAACTTTTCATTGAATTTTCAACAAGGCAGAGAATTACTTAATCTCCTGAAATACCTCTGGTTATTTTTATGTTAGAATACTCCATACAAATAAATAGCCAGGAATTTACTTGAAAATAACTTTCTGATTACTAAAATAGACTTATGCTGGACCAATCTTTCATTTCTGACCCTTTGATACAGCATGCAAGTTTCTGTCTATGCAGCAAAGTCACATTGTATATTACTCATGGTTCCTAAAATACTCAATAAATATTGACTAAATGAATGGAATATATTGTGAAAAATGTCCCAATAACTTATTCAGCTCACAGTAAAACAATTCATGTTATTTGAGGCAAAGTATTTAATTCACAACTATGGGACATTTTTATTAACACCTAAAGTAAGCCCAGTACAATAATATTGAATCCTTCTATAATCTAGATAGCTTTTATGTATGAGATGCTGCAAAATGGACACAAATGTTAAAATGGAGAATTGAGGCTGGTTTGGTTAGGTTAATTCTGTACCATAACCCAAAGCAATGTAAAAGAAGTATGGTTTCTAGAAATTAATAATTTAGGAATTTATGTAATTATATGGAGCAGTCTTTTATAAAGATGTGGTCTTTAATTTAGAGTCAGATAGGCCAGGGTTTATGTCCAAGATTCTATTGCATATACCCAAGGAATCAAAAACAAGTCATTTAATCAATTTGTCTCTCTATTCCTCATCTGAAAAAAAGGAAAAAAAAGAGAATAAAATGAACTGAAATTCATTTCAATGGTCACACAGAACTTAAAAATATTCTCAAAGTTTTGAGGCTTATTAGGGATATAACCAGAAGGAAGATGGGGCAATCTACTTCTATAGTGATACTGCCTAGGAAACCCAAGGAGGGGTTGCCATGAGTCGGGTCTTATTAGACAGCACATAACAACAACAACAACAGGGATATAGCACGTTGCAATCCAGGATCAGGAATGAGTCAAGACACAATTCTTCAATCAGGACAGCCACTTCTCAGTCACACTTACAAGCAGGGCTTTCTCTGGGCCTCACTCCCACAGCCCAAACTCTGCCCAGGTAAAGCTTTTTAGCGCCACCAATAAGTTCCTGGAGGTATCACACTCTGCCAGGAAACCCTCTGCCCCAAAGTATTCAGCTCTCTGGGCTCAGTGAGTCAGTGCTCCTACCTAGCTGCCCCACTCTGTGGACTAGGAAGCCCACTGTTCTGTTTTTCTCTTGTAACCTGGTTCTGCTGCTGCCGTTTCTCTATCACTACTGCTCATTACTTCTCATTGTCTTGTGCCATCTCCAGTGTTATAACTGTCTTTGTCTTCGGTGTCTGCAAGGATTTCAGCACAGGGATCTCAAGTCCAAAAGACATGCTCTACTCTCATCTCTTCTTAATGGTAGTGAGGTACCCCCTTTTGGCCTATGGGATGGCTTATTTAAATCTAGCAGGGTGAGAAAACTGACTAATCCTCTTGTCGATTATTTTCATGGTCACAACCCCACACATGTGCCAGGCACCTTATTTGTTTTATTAGCAAACAGTCTAATCCCCTTTGGTGGGTCACAAGCACCTTATTTGCATAATGCCACCCAACCATTTGGTGGGAATTACAAGACAATGGTTAGAAAGGCCATGTAAATGGTATCCATAGTTTCCCACACTCAATGAAAGTGTTCCTAAAAGTCTGGCATATGCAGCACATGGACAGATTCACCTGGTTACTGTGATTCTTATTAACAATACGGATCCCCATGCCTCATTTCAAACTTCCTGAAATAGAATCTCAGACTGAGGAAGACAATCTGAATTGTTTAAGTGGTCTACCTAGTATTCTTGGGTACACTAAAGTTAGTGAACCCTTGAGCAAAGCAAAAAGCATGCCAAGTACAATATAGACCAATGCAACCAATGAAGTTAACCTTTTCAGGATCAAATTATTTTCTGCTTTGAATTTTTTGTTGAAACCATGTTTTCAATAAAGGAAAGCATTTTGAATTAAATGAAGTAATATGGATTTTGATACATTTAGTGGGACACCTATGTCCCTAAGTGTCTCTGGTGCTGGGGTTGGTGGGATAAGACCTGTTTCTTCAGAATCACACAGCTATAAAAATTCCCACCAGATGGCAGCTAGCACCTTCCCACTAAACTTCAGAGGTGGAGAAGGTAGGTGGGCTCTATGTCCCATGGGTCATGAAAAGGTTAAAAGATGGAGAACTTATGGGAGCCATGATTTTTCCCTTTTTAGATACATGTTTAGATCTACTCTATCAATAATTTCAGTCACCATAATGGGAGATTTCAATATCGATATAGACAAAAGGTAAGCTGATATCAATGAAATGCCATGCTGCCCCACTTCAGAACTGAAGGATTTATGTTCATACTCTCAGAAGTCAATCCCTTTTGAGAATTGCCTCTGATTCTGGACAAGCTTCATCTGATGAGTGGTTGTCTTTGGAGTATAAAGGCCCAGTGCCTCACCCCAATAAGGTACAACTTTGAAGGGCCATCTAGCTTCACAGCTTCCCATAGGGTTGGCAGAGGACAAACTTCTCCCTCTACCCAAACCTTCTTTTCCTTCTCACCACAGGTTTTGATTCTGAGAGCACTGCTATGCTTTCTGCAGACAGATTTTCATCTCAGAGTTGGCTTTCTGGGAATCCTAACCTGCAACACTCATGCACTCAATTTTATTTGCTTATCCAAATTCATGCTTTCCAAGACCAGAGAACTATATCTAAGAAGGATTTGCTTTAGCTAAAGTGCTAAAATATGGCATGAGTCACAAATAGTTTTTCAATCATTCTCACAGCATTGTCATCTTATCTTAAAACCAGTTGCTTTCACAAATCCAATGATGATTCATAAGAGGATCTTTCTAAAGTGAAGGTTTTAAATCAATATTCATTGATGAATTCCTATCTCTGTGTTTTTAAATATAAACAGATATCAATATTAAAAAAGAGATTCTTGTTTGTCAGGGTTTGATTTTAAGATAGAATATTTGTAGACAGGTAAGTGAGTAAGTAAATGGCTTTAATAATAAATATCCTTGTGCTGGTCACAAAACCCTTGGGGCATACATAGAAATAAAAAAATACTCATTTTTTCTTTTCATGATTTACGTATTTATGCAGTATGAATAGTCTTTTCTTGAATGTATTTATTTATGCTTTCTTTTCTTTCTCTCTTTTCTTTTGTTAACAAATGGAGGATATAATTTTTTGGTATGTGAGAGTCCAAAAGCCATGTGGGGAATGAGAAACATGGTGAGCTTTGAAATCAGAAGTATTTACCACTTACTAGATGCAAAATTTTGACACATTACTTAAACGTCCTGGACCTGTTTTCTCATCTGTAAAATGCGAAATATTTAGGGTATTTGAAAGATCTAAAAATAGATTAAGATTTTTTTTGTACTTGTCATTTATCATGGTAGGGGAATAACCTGAAGTGGTTTGCTCCCTTGAAAATACAATTTGTGCTTTAAAGTACTGGTCAATATAAAGTGTCAATATTTCTAAACAATATATGGAGGTAAGAGTGAACCACCTCACTATGACACAAAATAACTTATTACTAGAATTTTTACTTCTCGTGTCAGTGATTTGGTTGTTCTAGTGTCCAACAAAAGATCACTTCTGCCAGGAAATCCAGTTATGTTTCCATTAAAAGGGAAATTGAGCTGTCACATAGTCCTTTTGGATCCTTCACACCAGAGAATATACAGGGAGATTTATGATTTATCATACTAGAAAATAATTTATTCTAATGGACTAGAAGAATTTGAGTTGTTGCTACTCAGTAGAAAATACTGCTATTTAAAGTTTGCATTTTAATACGCCTATGTTCAATGAACAACAATAACAACAAAAAACGATTTCTGTCATGTTGATTTTGATGCATAGCAAGCCCATGTATGCAGAGTAGAGCTATGCTCCATGGGTTTTCAAGTGTGTGACCTTTCTGAAGCAGATTTCCAGGTCTTTTTTCCAAGGTGCTTCTGAGTGAATGAGAACCACCAAACTTTTGGTTATTAGTCAAGCATTTAAGCATTTGCACAACCCAGGGTAATGGCACTCTACAATAATCCAATAAAGAACAGCCTACAAAAGTCTTAGAGTTCTGGGGTATGAAAATTTTATTTACCTCACTTAAATTTGAAAAGAGATAGAGAGAGAACAGTGCACCGATGTTCAAGAAAGGGACAAGGAGAAGGTGAAGTGTAAGGTAAAAGAAAGATAATGTGATTTTCTATGTAGGTCTCATGACCATCTACAGGCATTGGGATGCTAGCAGCTATGTTGTATGTTATTTAATTACATTAAATAACTGAAAATTTTACTGGTTAGAGTTAACATTGTCATCTCTTTTCCAGGCAGGAGTGATTTAATTGCTATGATCTTGCAATAGTATATTGACAGCATGATGTGCCTTCCCTAGGTTGGGGCCAGCAAGGCTTGTTTTGTTTGTTTGTTTTGTGCTGTTATACAAAGGGCAAGAAAGGTGTTAAGTGACATTAAGAGGTGGATGTTCCTGGTTATTTACCATTCCCTCTGCTTATTCTGAGTTTCCTTGTATTCTAGGAAGCTGAATGAACTGTACCACCTCTGTCTCTGTTTTTCTTTTTCTTTCTTTTTTTTTTTTTGAATCCTTTCATCTCTTATTGGTTTCAATCAATAGGAAATATATGCAGGATATTGGTAGGAGGAGAATGAAGACAAATATTCTTCCTGCTCCCACTCATCTTGTCCCGTGTTATTGCAAGGACTTTCATTTCTTTATGGTCTCAGAAGTGTGTGGTGATACTAATCGCTCTCCTCCAGGGCTAGGACTGGTAATAATTTCCCTTGTTTGCTAGTCCCGGGGGAAGGATATAATGCTTGGTAAAGTAGAGGGTCAGTGAAAAAGAGGACAATGCTCAGCAAGATGGATTCACACACTGGCTGCAACGATGGGCTCAAGCAAAGCAAATATTGTCAGCATGGTACAGGACTGGACAGTGTTTCATTCTGTTGGAGTACATAGGGTTGCTATGAGTCAGACATACTCAATGGCACCTAACAACAACTACAACTCCTTTAAAATTGTTTCTTCACTAAGTTTCTTCAGTTAAACATGCCATCTTTTTTTTGACAGGATCCTGGCCCCCAAAAATATTAAAATGCAATCTTGGTCCAGTTTAGTATTGTTTTTGAATTCTACCCAAAATACCTGTTTAAAGTGTTAAAAGGCAAATATGTCATTTTGAGAACTAAGTTGCACCTCACTCAAGCCATGGTTATGCATACGAAAGCTGGACAATGAATAAAGAAGACCTAAGAAAAATTGATGCTTTTGAATTATGGTTTTGGCAAAGAAGACTGAATATACTGTGGACTGCCAGAAGAATGAACAAATCTGTCTTGGAAAGTATAACCTGAATGCTTCTTCGAAGCAAGTATGGCAAAACTTCATCTCATATATTTTGGATATGTTATCAGGAGGGACCAGTCACTGGAGAAGGACATCATGCTTGGTACATTAGAGGATCAGCAACAAAGATAAAGACCTTTAACAAGATGGGCTGACACAGTGGTTGCAACAATGGCACAATAGCAACTATTGTGAGGATGGTACAGGACCAGAGAGTGTTTTGTTCTGTTGTACGTAGGGGTTGCTATGAATTGGAATTGACTCAATGGCCTCTAATAACAACAACAGCAACACTCATTTTGCTACTGTTAGCACGATCTTTCAGTGAGGTTTCTTTTCCTAAAGTTGATATTCAACCACATTTAATAAACAAAAAAGCCCAAAATTTTATATATTATTTGTTTTAATTGTGTCTCTCCATATCAATAAATACTTATAAATTTATGGTTAAAAATTATCACTTAAGGAATAATTTAAACACTTTACATTTTTTATCCATTCATTTATTTATGTACATATTATACTTTCATACTGTCACTTATTTATGTATATCTGCTAGTTCATTTAAAAATTTTTAACTGTCTTTTTTTCCCTCTATTTTTATTAGTGTTCTGACTTTTTGTGCTTTAAAAAAGTGAAAGCTGGTTTGAGTACAATTAGAGAATACACTTATTTATTCAAAACACTCTGTAGTCTATATTTCAGCCATTATTGAAGTTGAAATTGAGCTAAATTGCCTCTCTTCCATTCCTGCTATTTAAGTTAATAAATTTGGCAAATATTTATATCATTTTCTTCTCATCTATATCACAGTCTCTTAACAAATTAAAGTAGTATTTGCTTTAGATTATTTTTCATTGCACAGCTTTCCTTTTGAGAACAAGTTTTAATCTTTTCCTATATCAACATTTCCAGAAATTATTTAGATTAACTTTATTTTCCTCAGATCTTAGTGATCTCCACTAGGCTTCTTACTCTGTAGCTTCCTTCTCTTGATTATTCTCAGGAGTTAGAGTTAGTTTTCTTCTGCATGAATAATGTTAATTTATTACAGAAATTAACATTATAGCAAATATATTAGATCAAAAACATTCTGAGCCAAACGTTTTGAGTCTGATTTAATAACTGTTACAAAATTAGTTGAGCTATGAAGGGAATACAGTTGTTTAAGTTGGAAAATAGTTGTCTTGGGCATGAAATATAATGTTGTTGTTGTTATGTGCCTTCGAGCAGGAGCTGACTCATAGCGACCCCTCCTTGGGTTTCCAAGGCAGTATCACTACGGAAGTAGATTGCCCCATCTTCCTTCCGAGGAGTGGCTGGTGGGTTTGAACCACCAGCCTTCTGGTTAGCAGTCAAGTGCCTTAGGCACTATGCTACCAGAGCTCCCATGAAATACAATAGATCTCTTCAATTATATTAATGGTCATCATGTTAAAATGAGATTCAGAAGATAATGTAAGATTTTAAATTTAAAAAGCAAAACAAGACTAGTACTAGGTACTAAACTAAACAAGGTACTAGGTACAAAACAAAAACTAGTACTAGGTAAAGACTGTGTTGAATAGTGCTTCTGTTCAACACAAGAAAAGACTTTTTAACCATGATATCTATCCTAAGCTTAAATGTGCTCTTGGAAAGTCTTAGTCCCTGAAGAAGTCAAGCTATTTCTTTACAGATATAAGAGATAAGGAAAACATAAACAATAGTTTAATTGCATGTTCTACAATACATATTTAACTCAGGTATTTTAATGTCATTATTTCAAAGGTAAATATGAAGACTCTGACAACTGATGAGTTGAATCAATGACTCTAAATGTCATTGGTTCAAACCCACCAACTGCTCCACATAAGAAAGATGGGGCAATCTGCTTTTGTAAAGATTTACAGTCTTGGAAACCCAGTGGGGGTTGGTATGAATCGAACTCTACTTGATGGCGGTGAGTTTGGGTTTTTTTTTAATTTTTAGCACCAGGAGCCCTGGTGACACAATGTTTAAGTGATTGGCTGCTGACCAAATAGGCAGTTCAGACACATTGAATGCTCATCCACCACTCCATTGGAGAAGAGACCTGGCAATCTTCATCAAGATTTTTAAAAAAAAAAAAAAAAAAGGGGAAAAAAAAAAAAACAAACCACTGCCATTGAGTTGATTCTAACTCATCGAAACCCTATAAGACAGAAGGAATTGCTGAGTAGGGTTTCCAAGTCTGTAAATCTTTATGTAAGTACACTGTCTCATCTTTCTACCATCTAATGGCTGTGGTTAGTAGCTGACAACTTTAACTACTGTGCCATCAAAGCTATTCCCATAAAGATTACAGCGTAATAAACCTTAGCAGGCGCTTCTACTCTGTGGCAAGGGCCTCTATGAGTTGAAGTTGACTCAGTGTTACTCAATAAGCGTTATCACTGCATTTACTATATTATTTTGTGATTTATTTTTCTTTATTGGACTATCTTTCCTTAAAGTGGAGACTTGATTCTTATACATCAATGAATCCCTAACATCTGGCATTCTTCTGTACCATAATAGGTATTCAGCAAAAGGTAACTGAATAAGTAAATTAATAATAATAAAAAAAAGTTTTCAAATATGAACTCAGAAAAACAGCTATAAAATGAATATATACACATTGATTAAAGTCAAATTAAAAACTGCCTCTGAACTTGGTTATATTAGGTAAGTTATTTAGACAAAGGTTCAGAGGCCACATATGCAATGAAAGAACTAATAACGTTTTAGTATCTGAGAGTATGTTTAAAATTATAGAATGCTGGAGAAACATTGATTGGTATAGTTGCTATTATTATTTGAACGACCAGATAGCCCCCCTCCTTGAACTATTGTCTCAATATTTTTTATTAGAACACTATTTTCTATGTGTAGATGAAATTGTGGACTCCTGGAAAGAATGAACTTTATGTTAAACAGAGATATGAAAGAGCAAATAAGGTTAAGTATTATGCTGACACTGTGATCAGCCCCAACTGTGAGGGTGCTGGGTGCATTGTGGGATTAGGTGAGAGGCAGATTTAATCACACCAGTTTCTTTTGGTGCAAGCACAGAACACTGGTTGGTGGAGAGGGGCAAAGCAAAGCTATAAAAAGCAATAACGAGGATGGCTGCCAACATAACTGGAAAAAATGAATTTGGCTAATGTTTGGTTTGCTTTATCCATTCCAAATACTGCCACAGCAACCTACATAATTTACAGCTGCAAAATATTTTGTAATTTCATGTTGACCAAACCTACAGTGCAGGCAATTAACTTCCATATGATGTCCTTTTTTTTGTTTTGTTTTTAGTTTTAATCAAACAACACCAACAACAAAAACTAAAAAAAATACTCAAGAAAAAAATTCTTATACAAGAGTTTGTAGTTGTGGAAGATTCCAAGATGGTGGAATAGGCAGAAAGACTGCATAGACTCTCTTCAAAAAGAAAAGGGGAACCAATTAACACAGACACAGAAGATAATCCTGGACCCCTGAGCCTTGAAGGGAAGGATATAGAAGTGGACTAAACCCCAACTAGCAGAAGAA
>NW_006922066.1:1568288-1569302 GCF_000298275.1 Orycteropus afer afer
CACTCCGGACTTGCACGACTGAAAAGGTGTGACATTCCTCATATTACTCTTATACCCCACACTCACTTGGTGAATGTAGGTGCGGCCG
The DNA here is from genome assembly GCF_000298275.1 of Orycteropus afer afer. Taxonomy (NCBI): domain Eukaryota; kingdom Metazoa; phylum Chordata; class Mammalia; order Tubulidentata; family Orycteropodidae; genus Orycteropus; species Orycteropus afer. The sequence continues at coordinate 1,568,377 of NW_006922066.1, forward strand.
TCCCCGACTCCCACCCACCTCTGGGCCTGCAGGAACTCCATCTCAGTCTGTGTGCTCGGACGGAGCCTGGGTGCTGTGCCCTGTCCTCCACCGTTTTTTTTTTTTTTTTTCCTTTTTCTTGTATTTTTTTTCTCTTTAGTTTTTTCTGGTGTTTAGTTTGCCTGTATTTGTCTGTTTTAAAACTACTATTACTACTAATACTTTTGTTCTTTTTGTTATTATTTATTCTTCCCCTCCCAGATCTTAGTTTACAGCTTTTATTTCTTTTTTCCCTGTTCCTGGTTAAAACAAATTTTTTTTAATTTAATTTTTTTTTTCCTTTTTTCTCATGGTTAACCTGTTCCTTATTTTTCGTTTTGCATTTTTTCCATTTCTTTTTTCTTTATTAGTCTCTTTCTCTACCTTTTTTTCTCTTAGTGCTCTATCCCCAGATATTGCAGGTTTTCTTGTTTTTTCTCTTCTTCTATTTTCCCTTTTTTTGGTTACTGTTCTTGTGTGATTACATGGTGTAACATTTGTCCATGTGCTTTCAGTTTTTTGATGGTTATTCAATTGTAATTTTTGTCTAAATGAGTGGGAGACAGCTACCATCCCCATAAGATACAACTATACCAACACCTCCTGTGACATCACTTGCTGAGCCACCACCTCCTTCTCCACCAATGGGTCAATGATTAAAACCATCAAGAAGAGCCTGAATCACCTTTGGCTGCTCTTCACAAACAGTTAACAGAGATCTAAACACAACATGACAATGTCTTGGAGACAATAGACCATCACAACAGTCCACACAAAGAAGCAAGATAAAGTGGTAGAAACAAGGGAACAGGATACAGACCCAGAACACATCCCTGAGGAAGAAGCAGCATTGGAACTCTATGATAAGGAATTCAAAAGAATTATATTTAGGTATCTTCAAAGGATTG
>NW_006922066.1:1574536-1581065 GCF_000298275.1 Orycteropus afer afer
AATTGACGTGGCAGCAATGGATTTGGTTTAGTCTGGGATTATTGGGTTAATATTGCTTTTTCAGATTTGTAGAAAACTGTCAATGTCTGTTCCCTACTTCATATTAGAATCTCCTGGGGAGTATTTACAATATGCCAATGTCTATCCTAGACCAATTAAAGCTGACTCTTTGAGTGTGAAGCTTGGAAATTGCTACTCAAAATATCCCCAGGTGATCCTAATGTGTAATCGAAATTGGCAGGTATTGCCTTAAGGGGAAAAGGACCAAAAATCAGTATAATCCATAAAATTACCAGCAATATGTGGCAGTTCTAGAATGTTCTGATTTCTTCTTTAATCACATTATATTTTGTTCTTAGCCTATGTGGCTAGTTATTTTTTCCACTCTTTGTGTATTAAAAAACAACTGGTTTTTCAATATCTTTCAGAATTCTGTACTTGGAATAAGAAAAAGTGTTTTTTGCTCATTGTAGCACCAGCACAAAATTGAAAGCCCCTAAAAAACTATTTGGCTTTTCCCATTACATCTTCACATTGGTAAATATCAGTTTATGAAATATTTTTATCTAGTATGTGACAAGTTGGATTAACAAGGGTTGCCTGTTTGTTGAAAAACAATTGGTACAAATTGGGCATCTCTAGATGGAATCAAAGCTCAGGTTCAGTTTGTAGAGTTGGCATGTACCCAAACATACTTATACCTGTAGAACTGATTCAATAATTCCAAAAAAAATACATTCTTCTTTTTTTAAAAAATTACTTTTTAGAGAAAGTCATATTGTTCATATACCAAAGTTACGAGAAGGCTTTCCAAGGATCATCATTACTATTATGGGAGATAGTCTTAAAATAGGGATTCAAACTGGGAGTAAGAGCATTAATAAGCAATGGAAAATGTACACATAAAAGAAACCTTGAATCAACAATGTTGAGTTCAAGATGCCCCTGATCCAATGATTGACTGATATGAGAGCAGCATTGATGGCCATTGTTGGCTTTTTAACCAAAACCAAGTTTAGCATGACTTTAGTCTCTCAAGAAATGACTAACTTTGCCACTGAATAATGGCAACTGTTGGAGGGTCTTCTGCTACATTTTCCACAAAGCCTTCTTCACCAGGGTACCTTTTCCTGGTGGAGTATAATTATTATAGCTAACACAATATCTGTAACACATTCTATTAGAAGTATTTCATTGCAATTGCAAGCTGCTCTTTAGTGTTTTCTTTTAAGCAAAAGTTGCATTTTAATTTTAAATAATTAATGTAGCATTAATTACAAAGGTGAAGAGAGAAGGAGCAGGCAGGAACACAATGTAAAAACCAACAGAAATAAGAATTATTTTTCCTTTTAATCATTCTATTGTACATAGTATTAAGAATTAATTTATTCCAAATGGTTATTTTTCTCTTTTTTTCAGGTAAGTGGGATAGTATTTTTTTAGGATAGTCATTTAAATTATATTGTGTGATCACTAAAAATCTACTGGAAGCCAGCAGGTACGTATTCCCTTTCTGAGTTGATATATAGATATTGTGATATAGGTCTTTCGCATATTTTCTTAAATGTTTTCTTAGAGATTATGGATGGCATTTAGAGTTATGGGTGACATTTACATTTGAAGTTACACATATATTGCTAGGATGTAAACAATATATTTTCCTCACTCATAAGCATCTTTGAATGTTGAAGCAGCTTGCTTAATGTTATGACAAAGTAATAGGGTCATCACAGTTGTTAGACACCTTCACAATCATTTAGTAAAAACAATTTATTTAAAAGAGATTAACTAAGAGTTTTCTCAAAGTCATAACAAAAACAAGTCTGTAATGGCTACTTAATTAAGGCCTTCTGAGTCCATGGTTGGTTGTTTTTTGGTTTTTTTTTTTCCTGTTATAATTAATGGACTAGTTCTAAGACAAAGCTTTACCTTAGAATCACTGGAACATCTTTAAAAAATACTTATACATTCATCCCAGCCTCAACCAATGTTGTTGTTGTTATTAAGTGCTGTCGAGTCACTTCCGACTCATAGCAACCCCATGCACAGCATGGGTACCAACAGGTATGAAATAGAAGCAGGACCAAATATCTGTATTTTCTAAAAAATCTCCTCAGTAGATTCTTATGCACAGTGGTGGTTGAGACCCATTTATTACTGACTTTTCACACCCCATTAACTCTTCACTGTAACAATGGTGATTATATTTGGTAAATTTGAATCTCTACATATACTGGCAGATGTCGTCAACAAATATCTTAAATAAAAGTGAAGCAAAGAAGCTGATGATGGCATTTGTTTGTATATCACAGACGGCCAGGAACACAACACAATCCTCAGTGGAGTCTTCTGTTTGGTTTGTTTCAAGATAGAATAAAGACATTTCAGCAGATGAATCTCTCAAAAAGTAAAATGAGTTACTTCAAAGTTGTCAATATGCTGCAAAATGTCATTTTAAGGTTAGAGTATGTTTGAGTCCAGGGTTTAGGATGAGTCAGTTGGTTAGTCATTTTTTGACTAGTTTTAAAAAGCTTTTCTTTGTTTTTAACAATGTCACTTCTCCTTTGCCAGAAGAAAAATACTTTCTAATGTAGTATTTTTATTGCTTCAGAATCTATGATTTGTTATCCGCATCATAAATCATTGAAGCATGTAATTACAAAGATGAAGAGAGAAGGAGCAGACAGGAACACAATGGAAAAACCAACAGAAATATCGCATCATACTGAACCACGGCATCTCATGACATATGGAGTAAACCTTGCTTTTCTCTACAGAGATTTCTCCTCATTTCTGTATTTTCATTGCCTATTTTTCTTTCCCAAACATGATTCAATAATTTTAACCTCTGAGAATTTAGTCACTGACAAAATGACATGTTGGAAATTGTATTTCTTGCTCTTTTAAATTGCAAGCTGTCTTACAGAAATGATTACATGAAGTTTTTAGTCATAAAATAATTGAAATCAAATATTAGTTTTCTAAATGATGGCCAATAATATAAATGGATGAGAACATTATGTTTTAAAAGATATTTTTATCCTTTAAGGTTTATTCTTATTTTCCATATTGAAATCCCTTACTTAAATGATCAGTTATCTAGCAATCACTCAAAATAATAGAAAAATATTTGTGAATTCTAAAATCAGAGAAACTTTCACTTCTGATTTTTTAAATAAATAATTACCACTAATAATATAAGTAAAACATTAAACTCAGAGAATATTTTGGATATCCAAGATGTAAAAAAGATAAAAATTTTTAATAATATAATATTATGAATTAGTGATGCCCTTTAAGGATAGTATATTAGGTCCTGATATTTAAGATACTAGCAGTTTGTAAATTTGGGGATAAAGATCAGTATTTGCATACAAACAATATTTGCTTTTTCATTTGTTCATTCATATGATTAATTCATTCAACAAATATCTAAGTTCTCATTGTTGTGTTACGGATACAAAGATCTATAAGACATGTGCTCCGTTCTGAAAAAAGTTCAGAATCCACTAAGAGAAGACGAAGCTAAGAAGATATCTATTCTACAAACGAAGACTGAAGAAGCATTGAGGCATTTGAATTGTGGTGCTGGCTGAAAATACCGTGGACTGCCAGAAAAACAAATAAATCTGTTCTGGAGGAAGCACAACTGACTGCTTCTTAGAATCAAGAATGGCCACTTTGTCTCACCTACTTTGGTTATGTTGTCAGTAGGGACCACTCTCTGGAGAAGGGTATCATGCTTGGTAAAGTAGAAGGTTAGCCAAAAAGGGGAAGATACTCAATGAGATGGAGTGACACAATGACTGCACCCATGGACTCAAGCATAGCAAGGATTATGAATATGTTTCAGGACCAGCCAGTGTTCATTCTTTTGTACACAAGGTCATTATGAGTCGGAGCTGACGCCACGGCAGCTAACAACATTCTACGATATTTCAGTGAAAGTCAAAGTTAGGCATAAAGAATAAAAAGAACATTGGCATAACCATATGAGACAAAGCAACCTTCTTGATTCTTATGTAATCGAATTGTATATTCACAAGGTAATAACATGCATTAAAAAAAAAAAAAAAACTAAATGCACTATGATTGACTTAATTCTGATTCCTGGTGATCCTATAGGACAGAGCAGAACTGCCTCATAGAGTTTCAAAGGTGATTAATCTTTGGAATCATATTGCTTCATCTTCTGTGGAGAAGGCACTGGATTTGATCTTTTGGTTAGCAGTGGAATACTTTAACCACTATGCCAACAGCACTCCCAACTATGCATAAGCATCTCATAAAAATAACTGGCATATCTCATCTCTATTGCTTAAACAAGTAGGTTGATCATGAGAACATATATTAATGTCTGAATATGGCCTTATTTCCCAAATTTTGAAATCTTGCCTTCTTTGTGAATGTTTATAACATTTGAATGTTGATTAAACAGAGAGCAATCTAGTTCAAATAATAAAGGCTACTCCTTTATTCCACTCCTCGGAAGGATAATTGGGCAATCTACTTCCATAATGATAACTGCCTTGGAAACCCAAGGAGGAGTCGCTATGAGTGGGACATAACTCGATGGCACATAACAACAACAAATTGCCATTATGCATTTTAGCCTCTGGTTCCCTGGAATAGCTTTCTTTCTGCTTTTTTCTCTCTCTGTCTGTCTCTCTCTCTCTGTCTGTCTGTCTGTCTCTCTCTCTCTCTCTCTCACTCACACACACAGACATACACACACACACAAATCAAAGACTTGTCAAAGGCTTTTGGAAAAACCTAAAGTTCCTGTTCATTGCCCTTACAACAAAAAGTAGCACTATAAGGGCAGCAGGTAGTTTTATATTTCTCTTTGGTGTTTTGACTTTTTAGGCTCTATCATGTTCCATCTTTTGAGCCTAGATCATATTACAGACTCTTTTTTAAGTTTTCGTTATACTGCAATATATACCTTCCTAAAACTCCTTGTATTTGCAAAATCACAAGCTACAAATAATAGGACTTACGGAAAAGTAAAGGATAGAGCAAACAAAAACCTATGTAATGTTATTACCAGAGCTCTAACCAAAATAATACTAATCCCAACAAAAAATAGTATCTCAGTAAAAAGACATGTTAAATTTCAAATAAATAAATAAGTAAGCTGTTGAATTATGGAAACCAAGGAATGTACACAACAATGAGAGAGAGCCATACAAAAATAATTTTCTGACAGAGCACATGAATAAATTGAGCCAAGAAGACTCTAGGTAATTCTTGCATGGCTTGTTGTGTTCATCTTGGTTTAAATTCTTTCTCTTCAGTTGTTATTGAGTAGAGGCAAAAGATCCTAACTGAAAAAAAAGTGTGAGAAGCAAGACGTCTACCTTACTATGATGATGTCATTTCCTGATTCATGTGCATAAGCTAATTTGCATATCATAAGTATCTTGTAGCAGAAAGTCTTTTTCCACACTATTGCTCTTGCCTAGACATCTAAATTGCATCTAACCCTTTCCCTGTGCCTCTATATAGGCTTTGATTACATCTTACTTGCTATAATCTGACTCTAACTCTTGACATATTTTTCAGACTTCTGTATCAGAGATTATGGTCTGTGCTGAAATCAGATGAACTCTTTAGATACAAAATTGTAAGCCCTTTCTTAATGCTGATAATTCTATTTTTCTTGAAGGGAGGTAAGGGGCAAATACTTCCCCTGTTCTCCTACTATAACAAAAATTGGTTTCTGAAATTTCCTTTATAGCACACACACACACACACACAAAATCAAAGCATTATCAAGATTTCAGAAATAGCAAATTGATTTAATCTCCTGACCTTGAGCTTTCAAATTTTCAGGAAAGCTTCCTGATTTCCAATATTTGCCACTAGATTAAGATGTTTTAGCAATGCTTTTCTGATTGACCTATGTCTAACTGGCAAAGAAATATGGTGGTGAAGTGTATTGGATGAACAGCACCCAAGAAAATTGGGCAATCTGACAATTCAATCAAATGATTGCAAAAGGAAAGGTAAATGAAACTCGGTTTAACTCAGTAACCTAGATATTTTAAGAGATCATGGAATGTTGTTAACCTTGAAATGGTGAAATATTGAAATATTTTTTCATATTCTTCTTCACTTTGCAAATGTAAAAGCAGGTATTGTCAACATTCTGTATTGTCATGCTTCCAGGTGTGTATGATAAGTAGAACTTCCTTGCAATCAAATTGCTGAATGGTTAAATCTAGCTAATCTGTATTATCAGTATAAATTGCTGCAGGTCTATAATGCTTCAGTTCCCTGAATAATTCTGACTGATATTATTTTTTTTTTCTTCCTTGGCCTTGAATAATCCCAGACAAGTGCTGGTTTCCTTACCTGTGACACTACAATTCATTTCTATCATCTTGATTATTATAAAAATGGATTTTACTTCCTTAATCTTTTAATCATATCTTTTTAGTCTGTTTTTGTCATTATCTCTAAGGTGTGTCTCTTGTAGGCAGCATATGGATGGGTTGTGTTTTCTTATCCAATCTGCAACTCTCCG
>NW_006922066.1:1584055-1599129 GCF_000298275.1 Orycteropus afer afer
GATTATCTTCTGTGTCTGTATTAATTGGTTTCCCTTTTCTTTGTTGAAGAGGGTCTGTGCAATCCTTCTGCCTAGTCCGCCATCTTGCCCCGCCTCCCCTTTTAATCATATCTTTTTTAAAAGAAAACAATGTGGGATTTAAAGTAAAAACCCTGAATCCCTTCTACCCTCTACTCTGTTGAAATTGTGCTTTTACAAAGAAACAGTCCATATGGTGCTTACCGATCTCTCCACTTCCACAGCTAGTGTTTAAAGGCTGTAAACTCTACAGTCAAAAAGCTTTAATCATTCTCAGTGTGTTCATCGTTAAAGACTGTACTGCTTCTTCAGTAGCCTGTTCCACACACTAATAACCTGCCATCCAAGTAAAATTCTTTTCTAACTTCCCAAAGCTTGGTCTTTCCTAGCTTGTAGTAAGATTTTTGTATTTCACCATCCAATTTTGTAACATTCATATTCTGGGATTTTCAAATACTTCCATTGGCTAATTTTATTTTACAGAAATAGACATTAAATTCACTCACCTTTCTGAAGTGGTTGCAATATTTTATTAGCTTAACAGAGTTTTTTACAAGACTTGATTTTTTAAGAAATATTTGAACAACATTTAGAATGACAAATGTACTATTAAGTCTTCTCTTTTCTTTCCACCACATCCCTTCAGTTGTAAAATGTTGAAAATATTACACAGATTTAGCCAAAAGTTCACTAAGAGACATCTAAAAAATTTCATTCCTGAGAGTCCTTTTCAATATGGGGATTAATTTCATTGTCAGAAGTCTGCTACCTGGAAGCAGAAAATAGTAGCCCACTTTGCTCTCCTGCCTCAGCAATTTCTCTATGTACTAGAATATTCTCATCACCTTAAAATCCTCCCTTAAAATTATGCATCTTTAGCATTTAAGAACATTAAACCTTTACCTGACCTTGCATCTATCTTCAGTTATTGCTCCATTTCTGTGCTCTCTTCAAAGAAATTCCTAATGAATTGCTTCTGCACACTTATTCACATCTAATGCTTTTTCTTCACCTATTCAATTCAGACTATCCTTCCCCTCTCTGCCTCTGAAAATGGTCACCAGTGACCTACATCCTGCCATAAAGAATTACCAGTTTCCTATTCTTACTTAACATCTTTGCAACTTTTACAATTTGATCATTCTCCACTTCTTTGAAATATACAATTTAATTATAAGTTGTCATTGGCATCACATCCATTTGGTTTTCTTTTCACTTTTCTGGCTGTTTCACTGGCTACTTTTCCACCAGAACTTCAAATTTTGAAATGGCTCAGAGCTTTGTCCTCGATCTCTTTTTCTCTATGTCTATGTTCTTGCCCTAGGTGAACTTAAAAGTTTATGGTTTTGAATAATATCTATATGCTGATGGTCCTCACATTTGTGACTTCTGCATCAGTAACTTTATTCTCAACATCTTCATTTGTATATTTAACTGCAACTCAAATATTTTATGTCTAAAGTGGAACTTTCAGTTTCAAAATTCAAATCTGGTCCCTTGCAGTACTACATTTCAATCTCCTATCTAGATACTCCAAAAGGTTGGTTGTTCAAACCCACCAACTGCCCCACGGGAGAAAGATGAGATAGGCTGCTTCCATAAAGATTTCAGTCTTGGAAATCTTGTGGAGTAATTCTACTCTTTTATATCTTTTTATATAAATAGACTCAATGGCAATGAGTTGGTTTGATATGGTATCTAGTTACTGTAGAAAAAGGAAATACTAAATATTCTTCATTCCTGTGTATTCCTCATATCTTCTACCCCGTCCATCAGACAAGCCCTTTTAGATTCGTCCATCAATATATAATCCAAATAGGATCACATCACTTCATATCTACTACCACAGATCCTGCACAAGCTACAATTTGCTATAGCAGTTTACTTCAATAGCCTCTGAATTAATATCCTGCCTCAACTCTTACCTCAGAGAGTCCACCACCACCCTTTCAGTAGTCAGGGAGATCTTTCAAGAACATAAATTATTCTTCTGCTTACATTTCATTAATATCCCAACATTTTTAGAGTAAAAGTCAAGTGTCTTACCAAGAGCTACAGTATTCAGGATGATCTGATATCTGCAGAACCCTGACTAGAACATGTATTCCATTACAAAGTGCCTTTGATAGCTGTTTATGTCTGTCTGAAACAACCTTTCTTTCTTTCAACCCAGAATATTACATAAGATATGAAATCATGCATGTATTCTGTGTCTAAGTAGTTCTCTCACTCTTCTGCTTCTGCTTTCTAGTTCCTTGGAGATCTCCATGTGCTTTACTATCGATTTTACCCCATTTCTCTTCTACTCTCTTGTTTAATAGCTTTTCTTCTCAAAAGAGAATGACTCAACATATGCCCTAATTCTGCATCATTAACATTACCAACATAACCCATAACCAAGTGCACTATAACCACAGGCATAGAAATTAGCATTTATGACACATATTTTTGAGGGAAATAATTAATCCCTAACAATTTAATTATTTGACCTGATTACACCTCCACCTCCCTCAGAAGTGAGAATGGCCAGACTTTGTCTCTCACAGTTTGGTCATGTTATCAGATGGCAACAGGCCCTGGAGAAAGATATCATGCTTAGTAAAGCAGAGGGTAAGTGAAAAATAAGTCCCTTAATGTGATGGAGTAACATAGGGGCTGCACCCACAGATTTAAGCATAACAACAACAGTGAGATGGTGAAGGACTAGGCAAATTTTCATTGTGTTGTACATTGGGTCATTAGCAGTCAGCATTGAACTGACAGAACCTAACAACAGCAGCACGTCTACACTGGAATCAAGTATGTCTCTCCCCTGTTTAATACTAATCAAGAGTGGCAACACATTTATTTTTCAAATATGTGAAATCTATAAAGACCTACCATAGGGAGGAATACCTATCAGCAGCAGACTGTCTTACATGTTGTCTATGTAAAGAGTTTCAGGGCATTGATGCAAATAAGATTTATCAAAAATGAGACAAACAGGGAGGACTATTAGACGTAACATACAAACCTATATCTCCATCCCTCAATTTAACCTTTTCAAAATGTGTCTTCATAACCTGAGGGAAAAGTCCTGAAATTAGCTGACTTTATACTTTTAGTTGAATGGAATGAGAACTGTTAAAGTTCTCTGAGAGAGTGTTCCTCAAACCTACGGTTTGTTTTTTGGGAAGGAAAAACAATTCTGCATCACTAAGCCATGTCCGTAGAAAAAGTATTTAACCTATACTGAAATTAGTATTAAATGTCACCCCAGCATCAAATAACAGAGTGAAAGATTACTAAGGTAGATGCCAAAAGGATAAATATATCAGTCTGAGAAAAGTTATAGGTTGATAGAACATTTGAAATGTCGATCTTTTAAAGTATTTGCAAATTTCAAGAATACATGGAAATCTAAGAGAGAATTTAAGATGGCTAGATGTGTTTAGATACCTATAGGACTTGAAAACATTGAAGTGGAAGAGTCTTACTTCTCATCATGTTTGGGATGGAGAATAGGGCTTAGACTGAATGGAAGCAGCTTGAGAGAATTGAGAGGAAACATATTTCCTGGAGGGTATCCTTTAAGACTCAATTCACACTTCTTCTCTGAATAGTCTTCTGGAGCCCACCACCCATGTTACACACACACACACACACACACACACACACTTCTCATGGTACCCATCTCAGCACCCTAACTGTTGACAAGAACATATCCTACTATGTTCTGTGGAGCTCTAAGAATATCTCAGTATTGGACCTTACCATAGCATGTGGAAGTTTTTGCATTTGTTTCTGGTATTATATATAAGTTTTAGGCAGAGACAATATATGATCATATTTTTTTACCTCCAAGAGCCTAGAATATATGTTAGTCATATATTGGTTGAACTAAACTGAATTGGCCCTATATATACAAGACCCCAACAAAGTTCGATTACTGTTCATGTTGAATATAAAATATGTTTTAGATTTCTATTGCTTTGTATTTCCTTTATTGTTCTTCATCCTGGCCTATATTTATAGAAGACAAGAAAACACAGAAACAAGACAACAGTCCTCAGATGCATATGGTTAGAGACATTATCTTGATGTTTGAGAAAAATATAGTATGGTGATTATTTTTTTGTCTACAGCAAAAGTATATGTAAAAAGAGATCTTGATGAAAGAATTTGTCACTAAAATTACTATTATTATAAATAACTTCTGTAGCACTACATTCTCAGTAAATCAAATAATAATTGATTTCAACTTGATGTCCTTTATGTTTGTGAAACATGATTCTAATTATCAATGTTAATTGATATGTCATATCAATGTTAATTGATAATTATCAATTATAAATGTATCATGTTGTACAGAGTATAAATTTGTACACTTTTGACATTGGCATTTTGCCTTTGTCTTATATTTTGCCATGCTAATAACATATATAATGAGCTCTAGTAGTACTATGAGTAAGGAGTGTGGCTGCTGGCCAGAAGGTCAGTAGTTCAAACCCACCAGCTGCTCTGCAGGAAGAAGATGGGGAAACCTACTTCTGTAAAGATTTACAGCCTTGGAAACACAATGCGGGTTGCTATGTGTGGGAATCTACTCAATAACAACCAAACCCAAAAACCAAATGCACTGTTTTGCCCCCACCAACAATTTACATACTCATAAATATATATAGGTACAAATAAGCACACATGTACATTAAACTTCTCCATGGAACCACATCTGTTAAGCATTTCATGCCAATGTAGACATATAAAGAAACCTTAAAAATCCAAACCTATAGTTTATACTGTTTTGCAGGTGTTTTGATGTTACGGCAAGACTTGCTGACATTGACTCTAGGATGATGCTTTGCTTTGTGTTTCATTCACACACACACACATACACACAGAGACACATACACATCCCTGATATCATTAACTGATCCAATTCTTATAGCACATCCTTTCTTCTACCCAGACATCATTTATCATGATTCATACTTGCATTTGCACAATATTGATGACTTTGTAGTTTTGGCATTTGAAAATGATGCCTTGCCTCAACTCTTATTTCACAAATATCACAGAAAGGATCAATAATGTCTAATTATAAAGATGATTTGTAATCATTTGAATACAAATTAGGATACATAATTTCCCTAATAACAATCTGTATGCTAAAGTAATCTGAGAAGATGGATGATATGAAAAAAAATAAAAAACAAAAACATGGCAACAGGAGAGGAGGAAGACTGATTAACAGCCTGTGATGAGCAAATGATACAATCTTGCTTGCTGAGAGTAAAAAAAAAAAAAAAAGACTTGAAACGTATACTGATGAAGATTAAAGATTACTATTATATGGATTGCATCTCAACAGTAAGTGGGAAAAAAAAAAAACTTTCACAACTGGACCAATAAGCAACATCTTGATAAAGAGATTTTAAAAAATTGAAGTTGTCAGGAATTTCATTTTACTTGGATCCACAATCAATGTCCATAGAAACAACAGTCAAGAAATCAGATGATGTATCACACTTGGAACATCTGCTCCAAAACACCTCTTTACAGTGTTACAGAGCAAAGATGTCACTTTGAAGACTAAGGTGCACCTAACCCAAGCCATGGTATTTTCAATCACCTCATATGCATGTGAAAGCTGGACAATGAATAAGGAAGACCACAGAAGAATCAATGCATTTCAATTGTGGTGTTGCTGAAGAATATTGAAAAAACCATGGACTGCCAGAAGAATGAACAAGTCTGTCTGGGAAGAAGTATAGCCAGAATGCTCCTTGGAAGCCAGAATGGCTAGACTTTGTCTTGTCAATTTTAGTCATGCTGTCAGAAGGGACCATTCTCTGGAGAAGGATATCATGTTTTGTACAGTAGACTCACTCACTGCCATCAAATCAGACCTGACTAATAGCGACCCCTCCTTGGGTTTCTGAGTTGGTATCACTATGGAAGTAAATTGTCCAACCTTCTTTCCAAGGAGTGACTGGTGGGTTTGAACTACCAGCCTCTTGGTTAGCAGTCTAATGCCTCAGGCACTATGCCAGTAGAGGTTCAGCAAAAAAAAAGAAGAAAAGAAAACCCTCAATGAGATGGGTTGACAACGGTGTTTGAAACAAAGGGCTCAAGTATAACAAAGATTGTGAGGAAGGCACAGGACTTGGCAGTGTTTCATTCTGTTGTACCACCTCAGAAACCCAAGGAAGGATCACTATGAGTCAGGGCCGACTCCATGGCACATAACAACAACAACAACAAACATTAGGTCACTATGAGTTGGGATTGACTTGCCGATATCTAATAAGAAAAACAGTAATATATTTTATAAATTAATAGCATTGGTAACTTTTGGTTCTTTATTTTCTGGGGAGCAGCACAAAATAATAGCACAGAGTAAAGGAGAAAGATAATATGTGGTGAATGGTGTCACTTACAGTTAGATTTGTTCTTTCACTGTTTTAGAGTAGTGGTCTCAGATAGTAGCAAATGACTCTTGGAGGATTTCTGAGACCTGTTCAGAGCTCTACAATGTCAAATACTGTCGTCATAACACTGTTAATAGGAGCTCTGGTAGTGTAGTGCCTAAGGCACTTGACTGCTAACCAGAAGGCTGGATGTTCAAACCCACCGGCCACTCCTCAGAAGGAAGGTTGGGAAATCTGCTTCTGTAGTGATACCTCCTCAGAAACCCAAAGAGGGGTCGCTATGAGTCAGGTCTGACTCAATGGCACACAACAACAACAACAACAACAACACTGTTAATGTTTCACAGGCCTTTTTCATTCTACTCTCTCTGAGTACACAGTGAAATTTTTCAGAGACTACATACATATGATGATGTCATTGCTCTGATAGCTAATACTGAGATAAAAGGGTTAAAGAATCACTGGTATGTCATTTCTCCTAAATAACTTGTAGAATTTTTACAGGCAACATTTTCCCCATAATGATAGCCTACAATTTTTATTATTTGTTTGTTCCATTGGACTATAATCTTTTACTAAAACCCACTGATTTAAGTAGGTCTAATTATAAAGCAAAAAAAAAAAAAAAGTTCTTTCAAGTGTGCTCTAACACTTGTTGCTTGCCTCAAATACAACAGATAATACTGAGTATACGTGTGAAGAGTTTTATTTCCCATATCAAGTAGTTACCCAGAACTACACTGTTTCCTTTATATCTGCTTTGCTTCATTTTTTAAATAAATGAATGAATTATATGTATACATAAATATTATATGAATTTTGAGTATTAATATTTTAAAAGAGAAATTAAAATGAAGATAATCCATACCACAAAAGGAAGTAGTCATTAATTGGAATGCAACTATTATTAATAGCAAACTTACATCTTGTAAATTTGAACTGGCTGTTGGACTATAGATGGGTTTATGGGAAACATCATGTAACTTTTATAAGGTAGTAAAATTTAGAAATTAAGTTTTGGAACCTTATACTCCTTATACTTTTCGTTCTGTCTTTACAGGAAAAGTTACAATTTTTTAGCATTAAAATAAGTGCTCTGTCCAAATACTGCACTACTAATAATGCCTTCACAGAAACTTAGACTATAATATTTACCTATAACATATGTAGCTGTTTTTCATGAACTTAGTAAATATTTACTTCTTTTGAATATTTTTTGTTCTTTCTTTACAACATGACCAACTTATTGCTCTAAGAGATGAGCTAAAATAGACCAAAGAAGTAAGAGTGGAGAGAAATATGTAAAAGAAAGAATTTTTGAGTAAAAGTACAGCAGGCTGTGTTCTAGAAATCTTAAGATGGAAACATCAGTGTTTTGTTCAAGTTTTTCAAAAAATAATGCTTACACTACAACAAAATAGACAGCTATAGCATGTCTTGCTATACTTGAGAAATTTATTTTAGTTGTCTAGTTGAAAAGGTTTGGTTTTCTTCAGCCTTGGACTTCTCATTCCATTTTGCTTTATTCATATCCCATGTCAGTCTGTGTTGTTTTTAATGAAATGCATATATTCTTCCACATCTTCCATATAATTCAGCACTCACAGTTCTTCATTTCCTGGGAATTTATTTGGTATATAAATAGTTTTCAGTACATGAATGTAATTATTGGTTAAATTTATTAGCCAATATATAAAGACGCAAATGAAATAGAACAGCAGGATAACAACCCAGAATGCATAGCTATGATGCACTTTCAGTGTTTTCTGAAATATGCTCTGTAAAACATGAATTGCAGAAATTTTAAATGGGAGACATATGTGTGTGTGTGTGTGTGTGCATAACGTACATATGGGAGCTCTGGTAGCATAGTGCCTAAGGCACTTGACTGCTAACCAGAAGGCTGGCAGTTCAAACCCACCAGCCACTCCTCGAAAGGAAGGTTGGGCAATCTACTTCTGTAGTGATACTGCCTTGGCAACTCAAGGGGTCGCTATGAGTCGAGTCCAACTTGATGGCACATAACAACAAAAAACATACATACATACACACACACACACACACACACATACATGGATATATATGGCAAAATGTATTTAACAAGTTATTTCACTACAGACTTTCTCAGAACATTAGCCACCTAACTTTGCATTGGGAATCTTCAAAAGAAAGTATAGAATGTGGCAGCAATAGACATTTTATTTCAAATAAAGCACAATGGAATAGAATAAAATAAAGGACAATAAGAACTGAACAGGAAAATATAAGGGCACATTCTTTCTGGTCAGTTCAGTATTGTCACACTATAATTTTGTTTTGATTATTTGTATGTGTTTGTGTGTGACATAATGCAAAATGTGCTAAGACAGTGGGTCATAGAAAAAAAATTGAACACCATGACTTCTACTATAGGATATTGTGCATGACTGATTCTTAGAGGCATCTCCAGTAGCTTTTGTTGAGAGCAAAATTTTGAAAACTTGAACATAATAATCTTGCTGTGAGTGAGATCTAGTATTATGTAGTATGTATGTTAGAAATAGAGACTGAGCAATGCAGTTTCCAAGACTAAAGTCAAACCTTAAGACTTGCAATTAAAATGTGAAATCTACTTTGAGAGTTGAAATGAATTTCTGCATAGCAAAAATACAATTTCTTATTAAAAAAAAAAGTTGTAATGAAATCTTAGAGAGATTTAAAATATCAGTTCTACCAAATGACAGTTTAATTGAGCACAAATGAGTCATTCACATGTGAAATAAGTTTCCTATAGAATACACGTGGGTTTTAAATTAAAAGAAAAGTACCTACAAAAAGCCAATATGCATTTTGCAGAACCTCACATTTGGGAAAAAACAATTTGATATGCTTGGAAGATACATACACAAAAGGGTTGGATTATCCTTCCATGTGCACAGTAGCACAAAAGAGAATGGAACATTTAAGTCGGTATGGTAATGAAAAAGAAAGTGAAATTATCCATTTAAATATTTGACTCTGACCAAAAGCACTAACTAGTGTGGTTTGTGTCTTCTATAATGCTATTATATTACAATTATAAACAAGTGTGGTTTGTACTTTCAATGCAATAATTATTGAAACAATAAGGGGCAACAGTGACCACGATTTTAAAAAAGAGTAACATGTAAAATTTACTCAATATGTATTGCATCACCGACTGCTGAAACCAGGAGGGCAGCGAATCTTCAAAGGTGGGCCAAAGAACCACTCAGCTTCTTGCTATTTTGGTAGAGAGCTGAAAGCAAAGCCAAGTATTCAACTGCATTTCCTAAAATAAAGTGCCTGGTGGTGCTGATGGTGAGCGCTGATATCTACAGAGTACTTATACTGTACCTGGGACTCTACTAAGTGCTTTACATAGATTATATCATTTAATCTAAATAATAACCTTCTAAGGTAGTTGCTATTATTAGTCCTTCCTGTGGGCGAGGAAACGGAGAAAGGGTAGCTTTTTGTAGGCTGCACAGACAACAATTGGAAATAAAAGAATCAATTCAGGTTTGTATGGATCAATACCTACACATGTTCTCATGTATTAGGTTTCCTTAGAAACCTGTCATTATCTTTCTTTCTTTTTTACCTGAAGCTCTTGGCTCAATTCTATCTTATCCAGAAGTCATTGACTACCTGTTTCTTTTCCCTTGCATGCTCCTGGTTTACAAGAGACAGCTCCCAGCCATGATCATAGCTTGTCATAAGATCTGTCATGTTATTCTGAGGAATCCAAAAAAAAAAAAAAAACCTCACTATTATCTAGCCAATTCTGACTCACAGTGACTCCCATTGGGTTTACAAGGCTGTAAATCTTTACAGAAGCAGATTGCCCCATCTTTCTTTTGCGGATCGGCTGGTAGGTTTGAACCAGTGATCTTTTGATTAGCAGCCAAATCTTTTAACTACTACACCACTGGAGCTCCTTACTCTGAGAAGGAGCATTTAAAAATTGCAAGATTTCACAATTCCTCAAAAATATCTTGAATGTTTTGGTCTACCATACAATTAATATTTAATTTGTTAACCAAGTGCTCAGGCATTCTATACTAAAATCTTCCAGTAGCAGGCAGCTTACTTCTAACTTTAAAAATAGTCATTAAAAATCATTATAATGAAGTGAAATATCACTTTATGGCTTTATTCATTTATCCAACAAATACTGTATTTAGTGATTTTCATGTGTCCATTACTGCTCTAGGTACTAACGATATATCAATGAACAAAACAAAGATGCCAAAATCTGTGCAACTTCTCCTTTCTACTCAGTTGGGCAACAAATGGTATGTTTGTTTTCTTTTTGATATGCTCATCGGTCAGATATGAATAGATATATTTTGTGCATCTTTAGTTCTCTTTTCTCTAAGCCAAGATGTCTCTGTAGTTATAGGATTTTTCACAAAACTTATTTCAAAATCTTCTCAGCTATACTCCTCTGGAAACTAAATATTCCTTAGAGTAACAATGCACCTCTCCTTATATATAAAAGAGATGTATCTTAATGTTAGAATAACATGATATTGATGTACTTGACCCAGATAAAGCATAACCAAATTGCACTAAATTGGTTATAGAGGTTTTTTATGCAAATATATTAATTTTTAAGACAGGTGAAAATACCATGGACTGTCAGAAGAATGAACAAATCTATCTTGGAAGAAGTGCAGTTGGAAGGTATCTTAGAAGTGAGAATGGCCAGACTTCATCTCTCATACTCTTTCCATGTTGTCAGAAGGGACTAGTCCCTGGAGAAAAATACCATGCTTGGTAAAATAGAAGGTTATGGGAAAAGGGGAGGACCTTCAAGAAGATGGATTGACACAGTGTCTGCAACAATAGGTTCAAGCATGTGATTGTGAGGATGACAAAGCACTGGGCAGGTTTTGTTCTGTTACACATAGGGTCAGTGTAAGTCACAACTCACTGGACAGCACCTAACAACAACAGTCTATTTGTATATACACAACCCATTGTTGTTGTTGCCAGTTGAGTCAATTCTGAGTCATGAGATCCCATACATACAGAGCTTAACTACCCCATTGGGTTTCAAGGCTATGACCTTGCAGAAACAGATCTCTTCCAAAGTGCTTCTGAGTGGGTTAGAATCATTAACCTTTCAGCTTGTAATTGAGTGCCATTTACACCACTTAGGGACTTATATACACACAACTAAGGGGATATAGTGAACTACTAAGAAATCTATCTTCTAAGTTTGCTCCATCAGTTTTCCACCCTGACTACTCATGACACTAGATGAAAGTCAGCCAGCATTTTTAAGGACTGAATCCTCAACATCCATTACTTTGGAAACACTTCTCTGTCAGTGATTTCATTTGCTTCTGAAATATTTGTTAGTCTCAAATTAAACAGAATCCTTCAGGAGGGTGTGTATTCAAGTGTCAGATGTATGTGCTCGGCACACACAGAAGGAAAGTCACCTTGGAATGAGAACTACAAATCACATTTCTAGTCAGAAATTACAGAAACATTTTTGCCCATGGGTAATAATAATAATAATAAAATGTCTGAGATCATAGCATTTCAAAATATATATTAAAGTGGTTGTGATGATTTTATTTTTCCTCCTTTGTTTTTGGCATTATCAATTCTAAGCCAAGACCTTGTGACTAAGTTATGATAATGAAAGTTAGCTGTTCTTGCTGGGCCTTCATTTAATACTGACTGTACCATGGCAGACTTCATTAACAGCTGTCAACCTCTTTTCACTAATCTTAATAGGAATGTATAGTTTTAGAAAAATACAGATAAATGATTCTAAGCCATAGTCCAGCAGCTTGCTATTTCACTGTAGATAATTCACCAACAACATCTTGATGGAATAATGCTGAAAATTAACATAATAACCATCATCCATAAATCTGGAAAATTGTCAACATCAAAAGAATAAAGAGGGGAAGAGTAAATGGTTGTAAAACTTATCTACTCCTACCCTTCCTTCTACCATGATTCCTTTCTTTTCATTTTAGTGATTTGGAAAAATATCTTTTAAAATCCTGTATTAAAAATATTTTCCTTTCTGATATATCTTTAATAATTCCCAAGAAATTTTGGGGATTTCCCATTTTTGCTGAGATATATCAGATAAATATGTTGAATTACAGTTTGTTTCAAAAAAAAAAAAAAAAGAAAAGTTAGCTGATGACAACTTTATGACATTACTCCTTCTAATGTGCTAGAATTATGTAAGAAACCACAATTGCTCCATTTAATATACAGAGTAGTCATAGAATTTAGTTGTTTTCTGTAACTTGTCAGAGCTTTGTACTAACAGGACTCTCAGTATGGTGATTGGATAATTAGTTTTAAATTAATTCATTAGTTATATGCCACTACTAGTAATGAGAACTGTCAAGGGAGAGACATTAAGTAAATCTTCCATTTATAGGAGATACATAGGAAGACAACATAGGTATATGACAAAACTAACAAAGCATTTATATTAGTTTCCTGTTGTTATGTAACAAATTACATCAGATTTAGTGGTTTAAAACAACACACATTTATTATTTCATTGTTTCCGTGGGTTCAGAAGTCTGAGTTCAGCTTAACAGAGCCCTTTGTTTGGGGTATCACAGGTCACAATCAAAATGTCAACCCATCTGCATTCTCTTCTAGAAACTAAGTAAAGCTCATTCAGGTTGTTGACAAAATTTATTTCAGTATTAGTTTCCTGTGCTACTATGACAAATTACCACAAACTGAGTGCCTTCAAACAATTGAAATTTATTCTCCCATACTTCTGCAGACCAGAATTCTGAAATCAAGGTGTAGGTAGAACCATGCTCCTTCCAAAAGGAAGAATCCTTCCTTGCATCTTCTAGCTTGTGGTGGCTGTTGGTGTTTCTTGACTTATTTGGTTGCTCCATTATCTGTTTCCCTCTTTACATTGCTTTCTCTTCTTTTGAGGGCAATTTTTCTTTCTTTCTTTCTTTTTTTTTTTTCTGGATGCTTCCTTAAGTCCTAGTGATCACCCATAATTCCTAGAGGCTACCCACAGTTCCTTGAGTGTGAGATCCCTCAACATGACAGCTTACTTCATTAAGACAGCAAGGAGACACTCTTGTCTCAAGGATGGCCTAGTCCGTTTTTAAGGACTTTCATCTGATTAAAGCATGCCCACACAAGATTAACTCAAAATCAAGTGAATTGGAATCTTCATAATTTCTGCAAAATCCTTTCACCTTTCCCATATCTTATCTGTTAAAAATAAGTCAAAGGCTCCTCTCATACTCAAGTGGAGGAGATTATACAGGGCATGAGCACCAAGAAGAAGGAATCATGGGGGATCACTTGTCTTTCACAGCATCACCAAGAAGTATCCATGTTTTCTGCAGTCAATTTTCTTAGGAACAATCTAAGAACTGAAGTTTTCTTTTTATAATGTGGTCTTGCCCAGCTTTCTCATCTTTACACATCATAGCAATTTCAGCTGAACACTTGGAATGTGAAATCTACTTTACTAAACTTATGGAATCTTGAAAGTAATTTAAAGATTACTTAACTCAGTTCTACCTCTCCCTTAATGTCAAATTCAGAAATTCATATCCTTTTAGGGATTTCAGCTTCTATTTGAATGCATCCAGTGATTGGTAGCTCACCATTTCATGAGGTGATTTATTATCATTGTGGACAGTAGAAGGAGTGTTATGGATTGAATTAACTCCTTCAAAATATATATTGAATTCCTGTCCTCTGTACGGTGGATATGATCCTGTTGGAAAATGAGTTTGCTTTTGTTATATTAATGAGTTCATACCAGAGTCGGGTAGGTTCTAAACCTTACCTCTTCTGAGTTATAAAAAGAATAGAATAGACAGAGACATACACAGGAGGAGACAGACTCCAAAGAACACAAAAGATTGCCAAAGAACTCTAAGGAAGAAATGTGAAAGAAGAACAAGAAACTCCCAGGGCTACTGACAAAGAAAAACTCTTCCCTAGAAGTAATGCTACTCTCATCTGTCAGTTTGTCATACTGTGGTGGATTGCATATTGCTATGATGCTAGAAGCTATGCCATTGGTATTTCAAATGCCAGCAGAGTCACTCATGGTGGACAGGTTTCAGTGGAGTTTCCAAACTAAGACAGAGTAGGAAGAAGGATAGGGCCATCACCTTCTGAAAAAAATTGGCCACAGAAAACCTTATGAAAAGCAGTTAAATATTACTGGAAAACTTTATGAACAGTAGGGAAACATTGTCTGATGTAGTACCAGAAAATGAGTGTCTTAGGTAGGAAGGCACTCAAAATATAGCTGGGGAAAATCTGCCTCCTTAAAGTAGAATGGGCTTTAATGATATATATATAGAGTACAGCTTTTGGGACCTTCATTTGCTGATATGACACGACTCAAAATGAGAAGAAACAGCTGCAAACACTCATTAATAATCAAGTTGTGGAATGTCAAGAAGAATGAAACTAGGAAAATTAGAAGCTCTCAAAAATGAAATAGAATGTATAAAGATTGATATCATAGGCATTACTGGGCTGAGATGGACTGATATTAACCATTTTGAATCAAACAATCATACAGTTCTACTATGAAGGGAATGGAAAATTGAAGAAGAATGGTGTTGCATTCATAACGAAGATCTATCTTGAAGTACAATGCTG
>NW_006922066.1:1600139-1604738 GCF_000298275.1 Orycteropus afer afer
TGAGCAGACAAAATAATGTATTATAATGAAATGTGCAAAAACCTGGAGTTAGAAAACAAAAAGGGAAGAGCATGCTTGGCATTTCTTAAACTGAAATAACTGAAGAAAAGATTCTATTCTTGAGCTGCAATATTGAAGGATTGTATGGGGAAAATATTGATTGATGCTGGAAGCATCAGAAGAAGATGGTAGGAATACCCAGAGTCAAAGTACCAAAGAGAATTGTTCAACATTCAACCATTTCAGGAGGTAGTATATGACCAAGAACCAATGTATTGAAGAAAAAAGTCCAAGCTGCACTGAAAGAATTGGCAAAAAAAAAAAAAAAGTGATCCTGAGATTGACAGACAGAATACCCATTCAGATATTTCAACAAATGGATGCCAGCTCTGGAAGCACTTACTCATTTATTCAAGAAAACCAGAAGACAGCTACTGGCTAACCAACTGGAAGAAATACATATTTGTATCCACTCCAAAGAAAAGTGATTCAACAAAATACTGAAATTATTGAATGGTACCATTAATATCACACACAAGTAAAATTTTGCTGAAGATAATTAAAAACTGAGTACAGCAGTATATTGACAGTGAACTGCCAGAAATTTAAGCTAGTTTTATAAAAGAAGGTGGGACAAGGGATGTCATTGCTGATGTCTGATGGATCTTGGTTGAAAGAGAAGAATACAAGAAAGATGCTCACCCATGTTTTTTCATCAGCCAAAGGCAGTTGACTGTGTGGATCATAACTAATTATGTGTAACATTGTGGAGAATGAACACTTAATTGTGCTCATGAGGAACTTATACATAGAATAAGAAGCTGATAAAAAAAGACAAAGTGATACTGTGTGGTTTCAAATCAGGAAGAGTGTGAGTCACGGTTTATCCTTTCAGCGTACCTACTCAATCTGAATGGAAGTAAGGTTGAGCAATCGCCTTTTATGGTGATACCACCTTGGAAACCCAAGTAGGGGTCACTATGAGTTGGGTCCGACTCAATAGCACATAATAACAACAATTCAATCTGAAAGCTGAGCAATAATCCAAGAAGTTGGATAATATGAAGGAGAACTCAAAATTAGGATTGGATCAAGATCCATTACCCTGCAATGTGCAGATGATACAATCTGCTGGCTGACAGTGAAAATGACTTGAAACACTTACTGATAAAGATCAAAGATTAAAGACTTCAGTATGGATTACAATTAAACATAAAGAAAACAAAAATCCTTACAAATGGGTGTATAAATGGAGAAAAGATTTAAATTGTCAGGAATTTCATTTTACTTGGAATCACCAGCAATGCCCATGGAAGCAGCTATCAAGAAATTAGATAATGTATTGCACTGGGAAAATCTGTTGTAAAAGACCTTTTTAAAGTGTTAAAGAGCAAAAATATCACCTTGAAGTCTAATGTCAACCTGGCCCTAGCCGTAGTATTTTCAATAGCCTCATATGCATGTGGAATCTTGATAATGGATAAAAAAGGCCAAAGAAGAATTGAGGCATTTCAGTTGTGGTGTTGGTGAAGAATACTGAAAATACCATGAACTGACAGCACAAACAAACCTGCCTCAGAAAAAAATACAGCCAGAATGCTCCTTAGAAGTGAAAATTGCCAGACTTTGTCTTATGTACTTAGATCATGTTGTCTGAAGGGACCAGATCCTAGAGAAGGATACCATGCTTCATAATGTAGAAGATCATTGAAAGAGGGGAAGATCCTCAGTGAGATGAATTGACACATTGGCTGCAACAGTAGGATCAAACAACAAAAGTATTGAGGACAGCACATGGATGGGCATTGTTTCCTTCTGTACAAAGTGTTGCTGTGAGTTGTAACGGATTCAAAGTCACCTAATAACAACAGAGTATTAATGCCTTGATTTGAATTTGTAGGCTCCAAAATTGTGCCACTAAATTCCTGTTTTTTAAAGCCACCCACTTGTGTTATATTTTATTATGGTAGCACAAGAAAAATAAGATAACAGTTTAAAAAATTATCCTTAAATTATTTTTTTTTTTTATTTCAAAACTAACAAACAAACCAAACTGGACATATCTACTTGAAACTTCACAATGTGATAGTATTTGGAAATAGGGTATTTAAAGATGTAATTAGTTAAGATGAGGAAACACTGAATTTGAATTACTGACGTACTTCAAAGGAAAGCCATGTGGAGAGTTCCAGCAAGACAGTGGACTAGGCAGATAAGCTTCATAGATCCTCTACAACAAAGCAACAAGAAACCAAATGAAACCAATAGAGAAGATGATCCTAGAACCCTGAACTTTGAATGGGAGGAGAAAGAAGTGGATTAAATAGCAACCAGAAGAACCTGAATGAAAGCAGTGAGTAAGGAGACAAATGAGCTATGGGCTGTGAGCTGTCCTAAGGGCATAGACATTTTGAATATTTCCTGGTAACAACCTATGAATCAGCTCTGCTCACAAAGGACTGTATTGAGAAGAACTGCATTGGTGCCTGACAACCAGAAAGGAAAACATGGAAGGAGGAGACAAATAGACTTGTGGACTGCCAGAAGCTGTCCTGAGGGCAAAGCCATTTTGAATATATGCAAGTGGCTCCTGTACAGTGACCTAAGAATAGGCTCCATTAGCCTAGGAGAGCATGGGCAACGTCACTAAAGGCTGACAACTAGGAAGGTGTGAAATCTCCTTGTTACTCTGATACCCCACACCCTCTTGGTGAACAGAGCTGTGGCCATCCCCACCTCCACCCACCTTCTTGACCAGCAGGAATTCCATGCCCATCTGTGCCCTGACAGAAGCTGAGTGCTGTGCCCTGCCCCTCACAGTTTTGTTTTTGTTTGATTTTAAATTACTCTTTTATCTTCCTCTTTTCATACTTTTTTTTCCTCTTCCCCATTATAGATTATAATTTTTTTTCTTTTCTTTCTCTGATTTCCTTCTTTTTTAGTTCTTTTGGTTCTTCCCATCCCTTTTTTTTTCCTTTTGTAGTTTTCCCATTTTCTCTTCACTATTCTTTTAGTCTTGCTCTTTTCTTTCATTCTTCCCTCCCCACATATTGTGGCTGATTTTTCCCTTTTACTCATTATCTTTCTTTTATCCTTTCTAATATATTTTCAAAATGTTTCTTCTCATTTCTGGCATTTATTTCTCTTTTTTTATTGTTCCTGTTTGTTTATGTGACTTAAGCTTTTGTTCTCTTGGTTTTTTTTTTTTTTTTTTTTTTTTTTTTTTTTTTTTTTTTATTTTATTTTATTTTTTCTGGCTAACAGAGTAGGAGAGAGCAAATGTTCCAACACAACTAAAGCATACTTGCATCTCTTGCAGTCACACCCACTAAGTGAAGGCCACTACTTATTTTTGCAACAACTGACCAGTTATATGCAAAGACCCAAGCCAGGCCAACTCACCCCTGACTGCTTCTTACAAACAGCTAACAGAGATCTGTGCACACATTCACATTTTCCCATCATACCCACCAGCAGTACAGGTGAGTGGGTGCCGAAGTGCTACCTACTAGTGAATAAAGAAGCACAATACTTTGCTGACACAGATATATCAAAACAAAACAAAACAAACAAATAAAAAAATCTTGGGTGAATCATCCCAACATACAACTACAAATTAAACATAAATATAACACCACCACAATGTCATGGAGACAATAGACTACCACAGTACACACAAAGAAGCAAGATAAAGTAGTAGAAACAAGGTACAAAAATGCAAAAACAGAACACATCCCTGAGGAAGAAGCAGCATTGGAACTCCCTGATAAGGAATTCAAAAGAATTACATTTGGTACCTTCAATGGATTGAGAGACAGACCATGAAGTACACTGACAAGGTCAAGGAAAACACTGACAAAAATAGGAAAACACAGACAAAACTCTAGAACAATTTAGGAAAACAATTAATACAAGAACAAATTGACAAAATAAACAAAAATTAGAAATGATACAAAAACAGCAATTAGAAATCCAGAAGATTAATATTAGGATTTCAGAGATAGCTAACATATTGAAAGGGTCAGAGGAGTAGAATAGAATCAATGGAAGACAGAATTAATAAGATTAAAGACAAATATCTCAATATTCTTTTGTTAAGGAATCAATCAGACAAAAGATCAAAACAAAATGAAGATAGCCTAAGATGCCTGTGAGATACCATCAAGAGGAATAACCAATATGTAATCAGAATTCAAGAACAGGAATAGACAAATAAAATCACAGAGAAAATTGTGGAAGATTTGTAGGGAAAGAATTTCTATAGTATAATAAAAGACAAGAATACATCCATTCAAGAAATACAATGATACAAACAAGATAGACCCAAAAGAAAATCACCAAGACACATCATCATCAAACTCACCAAAACCAAAGACAAAGAAAGAATCCTGAAAACATCATGGGAAAAATGAAAAGTTATATACAAAGGGCAACCAATAAGACTAAGCCTAAGCTGTGGATTTCTTGGCAGAAACCAGGCAGGTGAAAAGGCAATGGGATTATATATATATATATATATATATATATATATATAGTGAAGAGCTCTGGTAGCATAGTGCCTAAGGCACTTGACTGCTAACCAGAAGGCTGGCGGTTCAA
>NW_006922066.1:1605289-1606234 GCF_000298275.1 Orycteropus afer afer
TTACAAACCAAAAACAGGGAATAAATGGTATAATTACAGAATTTCTAAATGATGAGGGAATCAAGACAATTGCAAGATAGAACAGACTTTTTTAAACTTGGGAAGAAAATAATAGATCACAGAGTGATCTCAAAGAAAAATAATAAACCTTTGTATAAAAATAAAAAAGGTGACAAGCACAAATATGTAGCAAATACTGAAAGAATAGCAATGAAAGAGATGATAATAGGATTCATAAACAAAATGAGCTAAGCACAGAAAATTATATCAAACAAAAAAAATCAGTAACACCATGAAAAAACACATAAAAAATGATATCAATAAATTCATACTTGTCAATTATTACACTGGATGTAAATAGATTAAATGCACCACTCAAGAGACAGAGAGTTGCAGACTGAATAAGAAAGCATGACCCATCCATATGCTATCTACAAGAGATTCACTTTAGACACAAACACAAAATTTGATGAAAAATTAAAGGTTGGAAAAAGATATATCAAGCAAATAGCAAAGAAAAAATGTCAAGAGTGGCAATATTAATTTCTCATAAAATAGACTTTAAGACAAAAATGATCGTAAGAGACAAGGAAGGACATTATATGACTAAAGGATCAATTGAACAAATAATCAAGACTAGGCCCCAAGCCCCCTAGAGCCAGGAAAGGGAGGGAGCAAGATAGGCTGGGGACCTGTGGCGCAGCAGGATGTCCAGGTAAAAAGGGGCAGGTGGCAAGGCTAGGCCCCAAGCCCCCTAAAGCAAGGATAGGGAGGGACAGGAGAAGCCAGGGACCTCCAGAATGGCAGGATATCCAGGTAAAAAGGGTTGGGAGGCAAGGCTAGGCCACAAGCCCCCTCAAGCCAGGAAAAGGGAGTGGCCAGGGACCACAAAGTGGCAGATTCCAGGAGGAAATTAGGTAAGGGGAAAGCACAGAGGTTTCCAAC
>NW_006922066.1:1606469-1608204 GCF_000298275.1 Orycteropus afer afer
AGGAAGATGAGCCCCTTGGGTCATAAGGCACTCAAAATAAGACTAGGAAAGAGCTGCCTCATTAGAGTAGAACCAACCTTAATGATATGGATAAAGTAAGTCTTTCAGGACCTCCATGTGCTGACATGCCATGACTCAAATTGAGAAGAAACAGAAGCAAACATCCATTAATAATTGGAACATGGAAAGTACAAAGTATGAATTTAGGAAAATTGGAAGTTGTCAAAAATGAAATGGAACGCATAAAGATTGATATCCTAGGCATTAGTGAGTTGAAATGGACCGGTTTTGGATATTTTGAATCAGACAACCGTGTGATCTACTATGCAGGTATGACAAATTGAAGAGGAATGGTGTGGCATTCATTATCATAAGGGATGTTTCAAGATCTGTCCTGAAATACAATGCTGTCAGTGAAAGGATAATATCCATTAGTCTACAAGGAAGACCCATTAATACTACTATTACTCAAATTTATGCCCCAACCAACAAAGCCAAAGATGAGGAAATTGAAGATTTTTATCAACTTCTGCAGTCTGAAATTGGCTGAACATGCAATCAAGATGTGTTGCTTGTCAATGATGACTGGAATGCAAAAGTTGGGAACAAAGAAGAATCACTGATAGTTGGAAAATTTGGCCTTGGTGATAGAAATAATGCTGGAGATCACATGATAGAATTTTGCAAGACCAACGACTTATTCATTGCAAATACCCTTTTTCAACAACATAAATGGTGGGTCTACACATGGACTTAACCAGATGGTGTGCACAGGATTCAGATTGACTACCTCTGTGGCAAGAGGCAATGGAAAAGCTCAATATATTCAGTGAAAACAAGGCCAGGAGCTGACTGTGGAACAGACCATCAACTGCTCTTATGTAAGTTCAACTTGAAGTTGAAGACAATTAAAATCAATACACAAAAGCCAAAATATGACCTTGAATATATCTCTCCTGAATTTAGAGACCATCTAAAGAATAAATTTGATTCATTGAACACCAATGACCGAAAACCAGAAGAATTGTGGGATGACATTAAGAGCATCATCCATGAAAAAAGCAAGAGGTCATTAAAAATATAAGAAAGAAAGAAAAGACCAAAATAGATGTCAGAAGAAACTCTGAAACTTGCTCTTGAATGAAGAGAAGCTAAAGCAAATGGAAGAAATGACAAGATAAAAGAGATGAATAGAAGATTTCAAATAGCAGCTCAAGCAGACAAAGCCAATTACTATAATGAAATGTACAAAGACCTGGAGTTAGAAAAACAAAAGGGAAGAACAGGCTCAGCATTACTCAAGCTGAAAGAACCAAGGAAAAAAAAAATTAAGCCTCAAGTTGTGATATTGAAAGCTTCTGTGGGCAAAATACTGAATGGTGCAGGAAGCATCAAAAAAGATGGAAGGAAAACACAGAGTCACTGTACCAAAAAGACCTGGTCTATCTTCATCCATTTCAGGAGGTGGCATATGTTCAAGAACCAATGGTATTGAGTGAAAAAGTAGAAGCTATGCTGAGGGAATTGGCAAGGAATAAGAATCAAGGAATTGATGGAATACCCATTGAGATGTTTCAACAAACAGATGTCCTGCTGGAGACACTCACTCAGTTATGCCAAGAGATTTAGATGACAGCTACCTGGCCAACTGACTGGAAGAGATCCATATTTGTACCCATCCCAAAGAAAGGTAATCCTACAGAATATGGAAATTATCAAACAATATCATTAATAT
>NW_006922066.1:1610312-1611742 GCF_000298275.1 Orycteropus afer afer
ATGTAGAAATGTAGCCAGAGCACGGAAAAGGGTGGAATCCTCCCAAATTAATTTTATGAAGCAACCATAACCCTGATATCAAAACCAGGCAAAGACATCACTAAAACAGAAAACTATAGACCAATATCTCTTATGAATACTGATGCAAATATTTACCAAAAAAAATCCTAGCCAATAGACTCCAACAACATATCAAAAAAATAATACATATGACCAAGTGACATTTGTACCTGGTATACAAAGATGGTTCAATATTAGAAAAGTAATCAACATAATCCATCATGTAAGTAAAATAAAGGAAAGAATCACATGATCATATCATTAGATGCAGAAAAGGCATTTGATAAAATCCTACACCCATTCCTGATGAAAACTCTCAGAAAAATAGGAATAGAAGGGCAATTTCTCAACATAATAAAGGGAATGTATGCAAAACCAACAGCCAACATTATTCTCAATGGAGAGAGAGAGTTCCCCTTGGAAACAGGAATCAGGCAAGGATGCCCTTTTTCTCCATTTCTATTTAACATTGTTCTGGAAGTCCTAGCCAGGGCCATAAGGCAAGAAAGGGAAATCAAAGGCCTCCAGATTGGTAAGAAAGAAGCAAAACTATCCCTATTTTCAAATGATATGATTCTATACATAGAAAACCTAAGAGACTCAGCAAGAAAACTACTGGAACTTACTGAAAGATTTTGCATAGTGGAAGAATACAAGATCAACACACAAAAGCAGTTGGATTCCTCTACACAAGCAAAGAGGTCTCTGAAAAGGAAATAAGGAAATCAATACCATTTACCACAGCTACC
Organism: Orycteropus afer afer; assembly: GCF_000298275.1. Lineage (NCBI taxonomy): Eukaryota > Metazoa > Chordata > Mammalia > Tubulidentata > Orycteropodidae > Orycteropus > Orycteropus afer. Next base: position 1,611,122 of record NW_006922066.1, read on the forward strand.
AAAAAGATAAAATACTTGGAAATAAATCATACAAGGAAAACAAACTACCTAGAGAAAGAAAACTACAAAACACTACTTTGAGAAACTATAAGAGATCTACATAAACACAAGAACTTACCATGCTCATGGATAGGAAAATTGAACAAGGTGATATATCAATACAACTCAAAGCAATCTACACACTCAATGCAATCTTGGTCCAGATTCCATCAACATTCTTTAAAGACATGCGAAAATCAATCACTACTTTTACATGTAATGGAAAGAGCTCGAATTAGCAAAGCACTACTGAACAAGATGAACAAAGTAGGAAGTTTCACACTTCCAAATCTTAAAACCTACTCTACAGCCACAATTATCAAAACAGCCTGCTGTTGGTACAACAACTGATACTTAGAGCAGCGGAACAGAATTGAGAAATCAGAAAAAAGATCTGTCAATCTATCGTCAGCTGATCGTTGACAAAGAGCTGAAATCCATGAAAAAGGGAAGAGAGAGTCCCTTTCAACAAATGGTGCTCGCAAAACTAGATATCCATTTGCAGAAAAATGGAGCAAGATCTGTACCTCACACTCTTCACAAAAACTAAATCCAAATGGATCCAAGACCTAAAGGTGAAAT
>NW_006922066.1:1612442-1613376 GCF_000298275.1 Orycteropus afer afer
CGCCAGCCTTCTGGTTAGCAGTCAAGTGCTTTAGCCACTATGCTACCAGAGCTCCTTCATTAGCCACTAGGGAGATGCAAATCAAAACAAATATGAGAACCCATCTCACCCTAGCATTAATAGCAAAGTGCAATGAGACAGAAAATTACAAAATCTATTTCTGTAAGTATTTATTGTCTCAAAAACCCAATGTGGGTCACTAGAATTGGAATCAACTTGATGGCAGTGAGTTTGGTTTGAGTTTTTGATGGCGAGCATGTGGAGAGATTAAAACTCCCATACACTGGTGGTAGGACTGTAAAATGATACAACGACTGTGGAAATTGGTATTACAATTCCTTTTAAAGGTGGAAATAAAAATACCATTTGATCCAGCAATCCAATTACAAGGTATATATCCTAAAGAAGTGACAGGCAGGATACCAATAGATATATGCACATTGATGTTCATCACAGCACTATTCACAATAGCAAAGAAATGGAAACAACCTAAGTACCTCTCAGCTGAGGAATGGATAAACAAACTGTGGTATATGCACACAATGGAATATTATGCAACCATAAAGAATAATGTAGAATCTACAAAACATTGCATAACATGAATGAACTTGGAGGACATTATGCTGAGTGAAATAGGTCAATCACAGGACAAATATTGTACTAGTCCACTATTATATATAAAAAAAAAAAGTCTAGGAAAGTTTTATATGTGGAAGGAAATATTCTTTGTTGATTACCACGGATGGGAGGAGAGGGAAGGGAAAATTCCTAGATAGGTTGGGGAAAAAAAAAAAATAAAATAAATATATATAGATAGATAGATAGATACCAAAGATTATTAGTCATTACCAGAAGTAGGAGAGAGGGGGAAAAGGAAAGGTTTTGCTTGCAGGACATTGAGTATATGTTAATGTTGGTGGAATATTTTGGAAAA
>NW_006922066.1:1629654-1633288 GCF_000298275.1 Orycteropus afer afer
TTCAACTTGAAGTTAAAGACAATTAAAACAAGTCCAAGAGAGCCAAAATATGATCTAGAATATATCCCTCCTGAATTTAGAGACCATTTAAAGAACAGATTTGATGCATTGAACACCAATGACCAAAAACCAGAAGAATTGTGGGATATCAAGAACATCATCCATGAAGAAAGCAAGAGCTCACTAAAAAGATGAGAAAAGGAGAGAAGACCAAAATGGATGACAGAAGAGACTACGAAACTCACCCTTGAATGGAGAGTAGCTAAAGCAAGTGGGAGAAATGATAAAAGAACTGAACTGAAGATTTCAAAGAGCAGCTCAAGAAGACAAAGCCAATTACTATAATGAAATGTCCAATGACCTGGAGTTAGAAAACCAAAAGGGAAAAACATGCTCAGAATTTCTCAAGCTGAAAGAATTGAGGAAAAAACTTAAGCCTCGAGTTGCAATATTGAAAGATTCTATCGGAAAAATATTGAATGATGCAGGAAACATCAAAAGAAGATGGAAGGAATACAGAGTCACTGTACCAGAAAGAACTGGTTGATCTTCATCCATTTCAGGAGGTGGCATATGATCTAGAACCAATGGTATTGAAGGAAGAAGTCAAAGTTGCAATGAAGGAATTGGCGAAGAACCAGGCTCTGGGAATTGATGGCATACCCATTGAGATATTTCAACAAATGGATGGCCCACTGGATGCACCCATTCAGTTTATGGCAGGAGATTTGGAAGACAGCTACCTGGCCAAATGACTGGAAGAGATCCATATTTGTACCCATTCCAAAGCAAGGTTATCCCACAGAATGTAGAAATTATAGAACAATATCATTAATATCACTCACAAGTAAGATATTACTGAAAAGAATTCAAAAATGGTTACAGCAGTACATTGACAGAGAACTTCCAGAGGTGCAAGCTGGATTCAGAAGAGGACATGGAACAAGGGATATCATAGCTTCTGTCAGATGGATCTTGGCTCAAGGCAAAGAATACCAGAAAGATGTTTACTTGTGTTTTATTGCCTATGCAAAGGCATTTGATTGTGTGGGTCATGACAAATTATGGATAACATTGAAAAGAATGGGAATTCCCAAACACTTGATTGTACTCATGAGGAACCTGTACATTGACCAGGAGGTTGTCGTCAAATGGAACAAGGGGACACTACATAGCTTAAAATCAGGAAGGGAGTATGCCAGGGTTGTTTCCTTTCTCCGCATTTATTCAATATGTATGCTGAACAAATAATGCAAGAAGCTGGACTATATGAAGAAAAACATGGCATCAGGATTGGAGGAAGAATCATTAACAACCTGAGATATGCTAATGATACAAATTTGCTTGCTGAAAGTGAGGATGTCTTGAGGCACTTACTGATGAAGGCTGAAGAACACAGTCTGCAGTATGGATTACGTCTCAATATAAAGAAAACAAAAATCCTCACAAAAAGGACCAATAAGCAGCATCACGATAAAAGGAGAAAAGATTGAGATTGTCAAAGAATTCACATTGCTTTGTTCTATAATCAATGCCAATGGAAGCAGCAGTCAGGACATTAGATGATGTGCAGCACTGGCCAGGTCAGCCACGAAGGAACTCTTTCAAGTGCTGAGGACCAAGGATGTCTCCTTTTGGACTAAGATGTGCCTGACATAAGCCATGATATTTTCAATCACCTCGTGTGCATGTGAGGACTGGGCAATGAATAAAGAAGACCAAAGAAGAGTTGATGCTTTTGAATTGTGGTGCTGGCGAAGAATGCCAAAAGTACCATTGACTGCTAAAAGAACTAACAGGTCTGTCCTGGAGGAAGTGCAGCTGAAATGCTCCTTAGAAGCAAAAATGGCCAGACTTCATCTCACCTACTTTGGTCATGTTGTCAGAAGGGACCATTTACTGGAGAAAGATGTCCTGCTTGGTAAGTTGGAGGGTCGACGAAAGAGGGGAAGGCCTTCAACGAGATTTATTGACACAGTGGCTGAGACAATGGGTTCAAGCATAGCAGGGATCATGGAGTTGGCACGAGATCGGGCAAATGTTTGGTTCTGCTGTGCATGGGGTTGCTATGAGTCAGAGGCCACTCAAGGACACTTAACAACCTTCAGTGGTCTACCATATTACCTGCTGATCTTGAGATTTCTGTCTTCACAGCCTGTGAGCCATCAGTATGCCATTTTCCCTGCTGATCTTGGATTTGTCAGCTTCCATAGTCAGCAGCCTGCTATACCATCTGCTGATCTTGAATCAGTAGCTCCTGCAGCAGTGTGGGTCAGGAGAAGCCTCCAGCTTGACACATGACCCACAGACTTGGGACTTGCTAGCTACTACTGTGTGAGCTATTTCCTAGAGATAAATTTCTCTCTTCCCTTTTTCTTTCTCTTCTGTTCCCTTCTCTCTCTATATAAGGTTCACTTATTTTGTTTCTCTAGAGAACCCAGCCTAAGACAAATAGTAAACATACTGTGAATTGCAAGAAGAATGAACAAGTCTGTCTGTGTTGGAAGAAATATAGCCAGAATGCTTCTCAGAAGCAATGATAGTAAGACTTCCTCTCACACACTTTGGGCATGTTATCAGGGAAGACCAGTCCCTGACAAAAGACATCATACTTGGTAACATAGAGGATCAGTGAAAATGGAAAGTCCTTTAATATGATGGATTTTCACAGTGGCTACAGAAATAAATTCAGACATATTAACAATTGTGAGAAGGTACAGTACCAAGCCACCAGCCATTCTTCAAAGGAACATGGGGCAATCTACTTCCGTAATGACACTGCCTCAGAAACCCAAGGATGGGTCACTATGAGTTGGGTCCGACTCGATGGCACTTAACAACACAACAACACTACCAAGCAAGGTTTTTTTCTGTAGATCATAGAGTAGCTCTGAGTAAAAACTGACTTCATGACACCTAATAACAACATACTATGACAGTATCTTATTTTCTTTTGTTTTAAAACATCTTCAACTAGTTGGGAGGGGTTCTTCAAAACTTTCCCTGGAGGTACAAGGCTTCAAAGGCTTGAGTGATGAAGGCTTGGTCTTGAGCCACCCTCCCTATCTTTTGGCTTTTGGTCAAAGTCTAGAATTGGTCATATCAGTTCATTTATATACTTCTATATTGGGCTAAGCATTTTGAAAGGAGCTTTGGTGGTGCAATGCTTAAGACATTTGGCTGCTACCCGAAAGGTCAGCAGTTTGAACCCACCAGCCACTCCATAAGAGAAAGATGAGGCAATCTGTTTCCATAAAGATTTACAGCCTTGGAAACCCTTTGAGGGTCACTATGAGTTGGAATTGACTAAATGGCATTGGTTTGTTTCAGGTATTTTGAAAGACAAAAGAAAACTTAGGTTTTCACACTTACTCTTATCTTAGTGCTGGTGAAGAATATTGAAAGTACCATGGACTGCTAAAAGAATTAAGATTTGCTGGAGGAAGTGCAGCCAAAACAGTCTCTGGAAGCAAGAATGGCCAGACTTTGTCTCACCTACTTTGGCCACATTGTGAGAAGGGACCATTCCCTGGAGAACGATGTCATTCTTGGTAAGGTGGAAGGTCGATGCAAGAGAGGAAGGCCTTCACTGAGATGGATTGACATGATGGCTGTGACGATTATCTCAAGTATA
>NW_006922066.1:1634723-1637125 GCF_000298275.1 Orycteropus afer afer
GCAGTGTTTCGTTCTGCTGTGCATGGGGTCGCTATGAGTCGGAAACGACTCGACGGCACTTAACAACAACAACAACAGTACATGCCAAAATTCTTTAGCAATTTTGTAAATGAACCCATCAATTCTTGGCTAGCTTCTTTCTTTTTTTTTTTTCCACCTCTAGGCTTATCTCATGCTTCCTCCTTTCCTAAAATACAACATATTTCACATAATGTCTAGTTTAAACTGCTTAGAAAGTTTTGCTTTCAGTGCTAACATACTATAGACCACAAGAATCTTTGTTAGTACAAATTCAATCTCATTAGTCTCTGGAAATACTCAGATTATTACATTTGTATTAAGTGCCTATTTATTATTAAAGTAATCAGAGTATTTTGAAGAAATATAATTTAATTTAATAATTCCATCTGGAGATAGGAAATTATTACATTTTCATAACTCTGGATTTTGCATTTTTTATAGCATTCTTTAGAAAAATGATTTTCAAATAACTTGTACATTTTAAAGTATTGTTATACCAATCAAAGTAAACAATCTCACCTTTCAAATAGACCTTTCAAGTAGACTGATTTATGTCAATGATTCTCAACATAGCTATTAAAAGTCCATATTACAAGGCAGACATAAGAATCATTTTTTTTTTTCTTGAAAAAAGGGAAGAACTGATATTTAGCATAACCTTATGGATATAGCAAGGGAGCAATGGCCAGCCATGGCCTCTAACTTGATATAAGACAGAAACTCAGAAACAATGCTCTAGACCAGAGGTATTCTCTCAGAATAATAATGAAACAGAAAAAAAAAAAGTCATATAAACTCATTATTTCTGTGAGTTCAGCTCAAAATCAAGTTAATATAATATAAAACAACAGAAGCAACTCAGTCTCTTTAAACACAAAAAGCAATTCCTTAGAGGGATCGATTCAAATCAGTAGAAAAACAGATCCTAAATAAACTCTTTATCTTGCCAGAGTCTCTGATGGAGAAATTTTTTTCAGATCCTTTGATTGTTGAAACTTAGACTTAATTCCTTCTGATCTGTCAGAGAAGAAATATGGCTTTCACAATGTTACACAATTCTCAGCATGTCTGAGGGATAAAAACAACTCAAGGAAGATCCTTTGCATCCATACTAGGACAGATTTTAAAAGGCATTTCAGGCAGAGATTTATCAGCAAATTATATTGGAAAGCAAGGGAGCTCCCATAAAGTATTATTAAAAGAATAAAAAGGAAAAGAAGGACACAAAGAAGTAGTACCAGTGATAGAGCAGAGGGGCTGAGTTTTGATATTGAAATTCCTTATTTTGTTTAATTAATTTGGAGATGCTATCTTGCACAGAAGCCATTTTACTTTCCTGTTGTCTTGTGGAGGCTTCCAGATAGCAATTAAAATAGGCATACCATTGTAGTTGCTAAATCCAGGGGTATTTCTTTTCTAAGTTACTTCACAGGAAAACTAGTTTATCTAGCTCAAAAAAGCCCCACAGAAACCACTGTTTTTCTAAACAGTCTTTACTAAAACTATTGCAGTGCTCCAAAAAGAAGATATGGGGGCCAAAGTGTTTATTCATATGAGTGCCTGAAGGTAGACCTGCCAAGTCCTTAGGGAGACATTTCCCATCCTAGTAAAACAGTGAATATGTGTGCTATTGAAACTCGAATATGCACAGAACCCTAATTGTGCATTGAGATCTGAGTGCATGCTGAAACCTGAAAGTGCACTTTAGAAGGAAAAGGTGAGTTCAAGCTTAATGGGTTGAAATTTTGACTCTCCTAAAGTCCACTAGAGCTCTTTCAGAGATTTACCATGAGGTGTGGATCAGGTTTTGGTCCCGTACCCATGATTTTTGTTAACTTATTAAGCTTGAGAGAATAAGACCAACACCCTCAACAAGCTTAATGTGGCAATGGACTCATAAAACGTTTAGAGTGTAAACTGGAAATGAAAATATAAAAAAAGTCCAATAATAAATCCCAAAGAGCAACAACAACAGGAAGTGAGCTCAATTCAAGAAGCTTTGTTACCTGGTATAAATCCTGACAGTCCTTGGACATAGAAGGGCTTGAGGGGGCCCTCACAGGTACTGAAACTCTGGATCCCTGGCTTCTTAACTGATGCTGAAGATAATGTGTCTTTGAATCCCACATATCTGGTGCCAGAAAATATCAAAGATAAGAATGTGTACTCTATTAAAAGTAAAGAGATTTGTTGAGGAATAAACATTTTGCAAATTGGGAAGCAGCCCTATAAAGTATAAAAAGTTGCTCTGAGGGGAGTTCCGGCAAGATGGCGGACTAGGCAGAAGGATTGCACAGACCCTCTTAAACAAAGAAAAGGGAAACCAATTAACACAGACACAGAAGATAATCGTGGACCCCTGAGCCTTGAAGGGAAGGATA
>NW_006922066.1:1640060-1644208 GCF_000298275.1 Orycteropus afer afer
CAATGACATGAGACAAAGTATATGTGAACTGCTGTATGAAAAGTGAATTTACTCTGTAAATCTTCACCCAAATCAAAATAAAATTTAAAAGAGAAAAAAATAAAAAAGAAGTAAAAAAAAAAAAAAAGTTGCTCTGAAATATGGTTGGAGAGGTATACTTTTATTGTTAAAATAAGGAAGGACAGTGTGTGATAGTTGTATGATTACTGCCATGATGTGGGTATATCATCTACAATTCTATTTTCAATTACATTTTTCCTGGAACATCTCGAGTAATTCTTTTCTTCAGTCATGTTCCTGACCCCACTTTTATTTACTAAGATTAGCTTGGCAAGAGGAATGATAGGAAGTCAGGGTCTCCTGGTTTCACTGACCAGAGAGAGGTCCAAGTCCAAATTCATATGGATGGGAAGAACTCAAGGTTACATTCTCAGGAATGTAGATGCAGGAGCTGGCAACAAAATGTAGTTTTGATTTGGACCTCATGTCAGACATTTTATTAGGCCAAGTGCCTCAGTTTCAGAGGTTTACTAGGACAGTGCTTCATTCATAACTAGAAGAGTTAAAACCTGTGGGAGACACAATTGAATCCATACCAAAAAACCAAACTTACTGCTTTGGATTCAATCCCAACTCATAGTGACCCCTCTTGGGTTTCTGAGGTGGTATCTCTATGGAAGTAGATTGCCCAGCCTTCCTTTTGAGGAGAGGCTGGTGGGTTTGAATTGCCAACCTTCTGGTTAGCAGTCAAATGCCTTAGGCACTATGCCACCAGAGCTCCTAATTAAAATGTCCTGATGTCTTAATATAGCTTCATTTCTATGGAGCAAAAATCTCATTCTACCTTGTTTAATTTTTTGTAAATATAGCAAAGTAGGCAGGATCCTTCTTATGAAGGCTTCAAAAAGACTATGTCCTTAATGATTAATGATCACTTTTAACATATGTCTCCATGGTAGTTTATATTTGCAGCATGTGAGTCAATCTTTCTATTTTTAGAAGATCTGGTGTAATGCAAATTTTATATATTTTTTGAGATGTTTCCCATAAAATGACAGTTCCCTAAACTGTGTTATGTAGAACATTAGTGTTATGAAAAGTATTAAATATATTATAAGGAGAAAATTAAAGTTTCTGTGGTTAATATATTTGGGAAATAGTCACTATATATCTTTCCTTTCAGCATATCACTGGATAGATTGAATCGCTATGGGTTGAATTGTGTCCCCCCAAAAGACATGTTGAATTCCTAACCCCTGTTACCTATGGAAGGAGCTCTGGTGGTGCAGAGTCTAAGACATTTGACTGCTAATCAGAAGATGCACAGTGCAAACGCACCAGGCACAACACATAAGGAATATAGGACACAATTCTATAAAGATATACCACCTTGGAAACCCAATGAGGATCATTATGAGTCAAAATTGACTCGATGGCAGTGTTTTTTTTTTTTTTTTTTGGTACCTATGAATTTGACCTTGTTTCAAATAGGGTCTTTGAAAATATTATCAGCTATCATGAGTCCTACTGGTGTATGGTAAGTCCTATTTTAATTTGAGTTGTATTATTTACGAAAGAGAAAAGACAGAGATATGCATAGGGATGATGGCCATGTGAAACCACAGCTGACACACAATACCTGAGGCTACAAGGAAGGATCTTTGCCTAGAATCTTTGGAAAGATCACGGCCTTGCCAATACCCTGAATTTGGACTTCTAGCCTCTAGACCTGTGACATAATAAACTTCTGTTCATATAAGCCACCTACTTTGTGGTACTTTGTTTCAATAATCTTAGGGAACTAATACAGTACAGTAGTTAATATGTTAATATTAATGGGGATAACAAGTTTTGCAGCAAAAAAAGCTCTTTAATTTTGAGTACTATAGAGTTTTACAGATTAGCTCAGTTGCCATCAAGTCATTTCTGACTAATAGAAACCCTATATGACAGAAGAGAACTCCCCTATAGGATTTCCAATGCTGTAAGTCTTTTAAGAAGCAAGTTGCCAACTCTTTCTCCCATGAACTGGCTGGTGGATTTGAACCACTGACTTTCAATTTAGCAGGTAAGTGTTTAGTAACTGAGCCACCAGGGCTCCTAATTCTCAGACTTACTGGATCACAAAGTATTTTTCCTCTACAACACCTCTTAACATTTATTCAAAGAAACACATTTGAAAAGATACTGAATTAAGTCATTAAATTCAGAACTGTGATATGATTTATTTGATTATATGAGCCAGGATTACATGGAGATGTGCTGTCCATATCCCCCTTCAAAGAAACACATGCTGTCCAGATGCAGGAAGTGGAATGTGGTAAGCAGACTTCCACCAGCTGTTCTTGAGTTCACACACTCCCAGGGAAGACTGAATATTTTGACTGAGCAAGGCAATGGTACAAGGACCTGGTCATTTGAGCCCAATGCAGGAGACCTATGACACATAAAACTTGCGTCATATCTTCCTGATAGATTGGCCAAGGATTTGTTGGGTCTTCATTGCAATTAGACTTCTTTCTCTGCCTAACCTTGCTTCTTTCCCCTCCTTTCATTGGTGCTAACATTTTGTACCCCAAACCCATCTCAGAAACTGTATCTGGAGAGGTCAACCCATGATAGTAAGGAAACAGAAATTTTAAAATAAATAATTTAAAGAAATGTTCTTTGAACAAGTATAGTTTAATGAGAGGTGGAAATTGTGAAGGTAACATCTGAGCAGAGGCAAGGTTAGAAAAGTGCAGCCTGAAGGAGGCACACTAATATGTATGTGACACATGAACAGGAACTGTAAACTACACATGTGTCAAAGCAAGGGCAGTAAGGGAGCAGTAAAGAAAAGGATACCAAGGACAAATGTAGGTGTGATTTAACTAAATTCTTTTGGTTGGCCTAATTTCAGGTCTACATGTGCAATACTTTTCTGATCTCAGGGTCAAGGACTAAGCCAACTGTAGCTATAAATTAGACCAGACTGTCAGTCCACTTCATTATCTTGCCTAATTTCAAACCTCTGTTGAAATTAGCTTCTTGGCTAGCTGCAGGAAGTGGTGAAGCTGATTAGGCAGAAATATTTTGGGGCAGAAATTCACATGAAGACAAATCAACTAGTTAATTCAGGGGAAAATAAAAAATGAACCAGTTGTTGGCTAAATTGTGTTAATTCATTGGTTCCTTTAGGCAAGAAATCAATTCCAAACTCTGTCCAAATTGATGAAATGTTCTTTGAGATGATTATCAAGATAAACAGACACAAAATTATACATCAAAACCATATCTAAAATGCTACTTTGGCATACAGTTTATCTCACCTTCTTCTGTTGAGAGATAATTCTCCAAGGATTTCTCATGTTTCTGTATATCTTATGCGTAGAAGTATTAACTTTGTTGTACACTATTTTCAAAAATGATTGTACAGCAAATAGCCTTAGAAGATAGAGATGGTGTCTCTTACTAGGCCAAAGGGCAGATAAGTTCACTGTTTTTATTGTTGTAAAGTGCCATGGATTCGTTTCTCACTCATAGCGACCCCATGCACAGCAGAAGGAAACACCACCTGATCCCGCGCCAGCTCCATGATCCTTGCCATACTTGAGCCCATTGTCGCAGTCACCATGGCAATCCATCTCGTGGAAGGCCTTGCCCTCTTTCGTTGACCCTCCACCTTACCAAGCATGACATCCTTCTCCAGGGACTGGTCCACTCTGACAACATGACCAAAGTAGGTGAGATGAAGTCTGGCCATTCTCGCTTCCAAGGAACATTTCAGCTGCACTTCTTCCAGGACAGACCTGTTAGTTCTTTTAGCAGTCCATGGTACTTTCAGCATTCTTCGCCAGCACCACAACTCAAAAGCATCAACCCTTCTTCAGTTTTCCTTGTTCATTGTCCAGCTCTTACATGCATATGAGGTGATTGAAAATATCATGGCCTCTGTCGGGCACACCTTAATCTGCAAGAAGACATCCTTACTCCTCAGCATTTGAAAGAGTTCGTTCACAGCTGACCTGCCCAGTGCTACACGTTGTCTAATATCCTGACTGCTGTTTCTATTGGCATTGATTGTAGAACCAAGCAACATGAATTCTTTGACAACTTCAATCTTTTCTCCATGTATCATGATGCTGCTTATTGGTCCAGTTGTGAGG
>NW_006922066.1:1646347-1654235 GCF_000298275.1 Orycteropus afer afer
AAGCTTTACCTTATCCATGTGAGTAAGACTGATTTTGCTCTGATAATGCAGCACTTGTCCTGTACTAGTTTGAGAGCTTTCTAAGCTAAGTGACTCATCTTCCTCCTCTGCATTGGACAATGTTTCTGAGTTATTCATAAAGTTTTGCAGTAATGTATCAGACAGTGTTTCTCTGCTATTCATAAGGATTTCCCTGGACAGTTATTTGAGAAGTGGATGGCGTCCTCCTTCTTCCTAGTCTGTCTCAGTCTGCAAGCTGGGTTGATACCTGTGTACCAAGTGCACTCCACTGGGTTTGAAACACCAGTGACAGCCTCAAGACTCACAGCAACACGTCACCAAATTAGGACAAACTGACAGACACGTTTGTCTCCCTTAGCTGTTGGAAACCTCTACAACCACCCTTACCTGAATCCCTGCAGCTGACTCCTCGATCTTTGCCTGTCCCCTTTGCTTTTCTGTCCTCTCCCTGCCTTTGTACCTTGCTGCTTGTGGGGCATGGGGTGGGTTCCCTCTCCTCACCTGGGTCCCTGTGGCTGACTAATTCACTGGTTTGGACTATTAAGATGTTTTATCTTTTGAAAGCAGGGATAAGGCGCATTTAAGGGGACTAGATGGCAGATTCGTAATGCTCAGTTCCTCTGGCTGTCAAAGAAAAACTTCTATCTCTTGAGCCCTCACAAAAGGAGCTCTGGTGGTGTAGTGGTTAATGCATTTGGCTGCTAACTAAAAGGTTGGTGGTTTGAACCTACCAGCTGCTCCACATAATAAAGGTGAAGCAGTCTACTTCCATAAGATGTACAGTCTTGGAAATCCAACAGGGATTGCTGTGACTTGGATTTGACTTGATGACAGAGAAGAGTTTGGTTTTTAGGTCTGAGCCTCTTATTGGAAATTGTGAGTACTGGATATCATATGCATCCCATTTGGACATTCTACTTGGACCTTAGGAACTTTGGTAGTATAGTGCCTAAGGCACTTGACTGCTAACAAGAAGGATGGTGGTTCAAACCCACCAGCCACTCCTTGAAAGGAAGGTTGGGCAATCTACTTCCATAGTAATACTGCCTCAGAAACTCAAGGAGGGGTCACTATGAGTCGGGTCCAACTCAACGGCACATAACAACAACATTTGGTCCTTTATATCAGCTAACTTCAAATCATCTTAGTTGATGAATAATTTTGAACCCACATTCTCCCTCTCTCCCACAAAAATGTGCTATGTGTGATTTTCTTGTTGTTGTTGTTGCTTGTTTGTTTCCTCTATAGGCTTAAAAGAATTTAATTAGAAGATGATTTGTAGTAACATGGAAAAGAGCACTGGATTGTAGTGAGAAAAAAGGGGGAATCTATTTGCACTTTGTGTCACTTATCAGTTACCCAATTTCAAAGTCCTATTTAACCTCTTTGAAGATATATTAGACTTTCTTACTCACTTCACAAGGTTTTTGGGAAAATAAAATGAGAAAATATATATAAAAGCATTCTAGAGTTTCTAAAGTGCTTTATGAATACAAAAGAGTATTATGACTAATAAAAAGAATAATAATCCTTTTTTTTTTTTTTTTTTTAATGATTTTGAGTTTGTTCCACCTTTTTCTCCCACTCTATCCAAGACCTTCTATTGTGATCTCTTAGCTAATTTGGGAAAATCATTCAAAGAAGTCATCTACCCTTCCTTTGGCTTAGGGATATTTTCCTGAAAGTGGTTTTATAAAGATTAGTTTCATCCAGTGTTTCCTATACTACTACATTGGTTCTAGCAGTGTAACTACTATTCTTTTCCATTAAACAATGTTTTCTTTTATTTGTAGAAAACATAATTTAAGACTTATATGAATGATAATATTTACCCACTTTCAAATTATAAAAATGAGGAGTACTCAAATGGTCTATTACCTTCAAGGACACTGTTATCTATCTGAATATTTACACATTCGGGAATCATTTAATATATGAATATTTTGCAAGCATATTCAAAGAGTAATTTAATTCATTTCCAACTGAAAGTGGAACAAATTGTTCATTGTAGATAGAAAAATCATTTAAGCTTCCATCCTCCACATTTAAAATTAAATACAACCACAGAATCCTGACACATAGTTTCTGCTGACTTCAGATGAAGCTTCAGTGAAATAAGCTTTGTGTTTTTGCAAACATACAGGATAACTGATTGCAAGTTAAACATATTGATTCCAATGACCTTGATTGGTTTCCTTCAGGTTTTTTAGTATTGATCACTTATTTTCCTGGGAAGTCAGGAAATTGATGAGATTGTAATGATTGCATAATCCAGAGAAAATATCTTTGATGGAAAAAAGGAAAGAAAATCTTTTTATTTAATAATAAATAACCAAATCATTTATAGTGAACTAAATCTAAATGCAAAATAAATTATAAAAAATTGGTTGCTGAGAAAAGTGGTGATATCTTAAGTTGTTTATTTTGGGAAACAGAAAAATTGGGGATAATTTTATTCTTTAGATAAGATGATCTGGGTTCACCTACCTGTAATATGGTAATGATGTGATTCCCTATCATCATATTATCATCATTATCAAAATCAATACCCAGCAATAGAAACAACAGCAAATACCATGAATAGAAGATCTATTCACACCCCAATAGTTAATACTTTTATTATTTTGTTACAATAAACCTGGCAGGTAAAGTTACCATCATTTTACAGAAATAAACTCAGATAACTTACTCAAAGTCACAGAGGAAGAATTCATACCATTTCAACCCAGGAGGCAAAAATTCAAATTTAGCCCTTTTTCACTCCATAGCTTGCTCTTATTTCTATTACAACATGTAGCCTTTAAATAAAAAAAAAAAAAAAAAAAACCAACAACAACCTGCCATCCTGCCGTCCAGTCCATTCCAACTCATAGTGACACTATAGAACAGGTAGAACCTCCCTATAGGGCTTCCAAAGCTGTAAATCTTTGCGAAAGCAGACTGCCTCATCTTTCTCTGGAAAGCTGTAGACCTTTGGGCTAACAGTCTAATGCTTTAAGCACAGAGTCACCAGAGCTCCTTCAACATCCAGCCTGTTGTTAGGTGCCATCGAGTCATCTCTAACTCATAGCGACCCTATGTACAACAGAATGAAACACTGTCTGGTCCTGTACCATACTCACAATCCTTGCTATACCCGAGCCCACCTTTGTAGCCACTGTGTCAATCCATCTCATTGAGAGTCTTCCCGATTTTCGCTGACCCTCCATTTTACCAAGCATGATATCCTTCTCCAAGGAATGGTCCTTTCCTACAGCATGACAAAAGTAGTGAGACGAAGTCTGACCATTCTCACTGCCAAGGAGCATTCCAGCTGCACTTCTTCCAGGAAGGATTTGTTAGCTCTTCTGGCAGTCCAAGGTGCTTTCAGTATTTTTCTCCAACACCACAACTCAAAAGAATCAACTCTTCTTTGGTCTCCCTTTTTCATTGTCCAGCTTTCACATGCATATGAGGCTATTGAAAATATTGTGACTTGGATTAGGAATGATGTAATTTTCAAAGAGACATCTTTACTGTGTATAAAATATTCCCCCCCCCCATGCTTTGTCAGGTATTTTCTGAAAGCTCAATTCTCACTATTCATTGCAGGGATGAAGGCAAATTTAAGACCATATAATCAATATTCTCAATCATAGTTATAAGAATAGGAATTGAACAGATTCCATTTTCTATTATCTGATTATTGAGAGCATGGTTTAGTGATTAAAAAAGAGCAAGTTAAATTCAGGTTCTGTTAAATGTCAGAGCGATAGCCTCTTCTTTTTCTTGTATCAGTTATCTGTCAATGGCAGACATTTAATCTCATCATGCTACAATCAAATGAATCCATTTGTTCACTAATTCATTTATTCATTAGTCATACACTGTTCTTGGAACTGGAGAAATAATGGTGGACCATGGTCCTTTTGGGAAAACAGATATTAATTATTGAACTATATGGTGCTTTGAGAGCATGTAAATGCATAGAATGGGGTAATAAAACTATTTAGGCATATCTACAAACATAACCCTCAAGGTTGAACTGAGATGTGAAAGAAGAAAAACTGATCTAGCATAAGTGATAGTGATTAAGGGACAACTTTCCAGGAAGAGGAAACATCATATGCAAATGCCCTATGGCAAGAAGTAATAAGTGTTCAGTAATTGAAGGAAAGGCAGTGTAAAAGATCCTAGAAAGTGCATCGTGAGGCATGATGTGAGATGTTAATTCCATTGGGCTTACCCTAAGAGCAACTATAAATTATTAAAATGTTTTGAATGTGAGTAGAATTTAGATTTGAGCTTCAGGAGG
The DNA here is from genome assembly GCF_000298275.1 of Orycteropus afer afer. Lineage (NCBI taxonomy): Eukaryota > Metazoa > Chordata > Mammalia > Tubulidentata > Orycteropodidae > Orycteropus > Orycteropus afer. The sequence continues at coordinate 1,650,663 of NW_006922066.1, forward strand.
ATCACTTTGATTGGAATGGGAACAGTATCAGGGGTAAATATCGGGAAACCAGTTAGAAAGGCCAGTATCTTAAAATGAAACACTTTTTGGATGTTCTAGAAGTCTGCTGTTCTGATTATATTGTATTTAGTCAGTATTTCAAAGATATTTGTAGACTCAAAGTATAGATACACTAATGACTAGGCAAAGGTAATCTAGATTTAATTTATGAGGTTTTACGGAGAAAACAATCCCTCAAGAAAATCAACAGTTATAGTGTATTGGGCACATTGATATGCTTTGAGGAAGTACTGCAATATTTGGTTATATCTGTCTTATGTGGTAGAAGCCCTGGATATGAAGTGATTAAGTGCTTGGTTGCTAACTGAACTGTCAGTGCCTTGAACCCATGCAAAGCAGTCCACTTCTGTAAAGATGACAGGTTTGGATAGCCTGTGGTTCTACTCTGTCCTATAGGATTGCTATGAATTGGAATTGGGTACCTTAGGTAGTATATTTGAAGTAGAAAGTATTTCAACACAAAAATTGACAGAGCATCTGGTAAAGGAAGTTGTATGTTAGTAACAATTGAGAATAGTGGGAGTCACAGTGTTTGTGGGAAACAGATTTGATAGATGTGTAGCCTAACTTACTCGGGCTCTTGAAAATAAACACCAGGAAGAAAAAGTTTGGCTGAGTTAAGAGCTCAGCATAGACTGAGCACGCTACAAATGAAGATGGGGATGAGCTGTAGGTCTATGCAACCACAAGTATACTAAATTTAGTAGAAAAATTGAATGTAGTGGTATTAGCCTTTTTTATTTGAATGAAATAACAACTTTGAATAATTTTTCTTGTCCTCTAAACATAGGTTCAGGGAATTTTTTAAACAGTAGAAAATGTTAGATTATAAAATTGGATTGGTCCAGAAATGTAGAAGGCACTGAATTTTCATGACAAGTATTTTATATTAGATTATATTGACTTTCGTGAGTGAAAGGAATACTTGGGAGAGAAGATGCCTTGCCAGTACTACAAGGCATGAAACAAAACTGTTCTGTTAAAGAACTAAACTATCTGTGAAAGAATTTATACTGGTAAATGAGAACAATTAATTTCCATTGATCTATCAATTAATGGTTCCTAAAGCTAGGAGCTCTGGTAGCATAGTGGCTAAGGCACTTGACTGCTAACCAGAAGGCTGGCGGTTCAAACCCACCAGCCACTCCTTGGAAGAAAGGTTGGGCACTCCTACTTCCGTAGTGATACTGCCTCAGAAACCCAAGGAGGGGTCGCTATGAGTCGGGGCCGACTCGATGGCAAACAACAACAACAACAACAAAGCTAGTTAGGAGTAATGAGAAAGAATTGTATTTATTCTTTAAAAGTCCAGTTTGGCAAATTTACTATTGTATCCACCCTGTTCCTTGCATTGTGAAGTTGATATATTGATACAAATTTTCTCTTTGGTGACATTCTATTAGTTGTGTCAGTGCTATAAGCAATAGCATCTCATACAGATGATTTGTGTTCCCCCTAAACACAAATTCCTTGAAATCTTAACTGCTGTATTAGTGAATATGACCTTGTTTGGGTAGGTAGGGTTTCTTTTCTTTTTTTCATAGAAGTTATCTGTTAAATTAACAAATCCATGCCCAGAAAGGTGAGTCCTAATCTTAATCTCTTTTGCAATAAGGGCAGACATAGGAAGAGAAAGACACACATGAGAAAGATGGCATAGAGAGGATTTGTCTATGCCAAGGAATTCCAGAAACACTGGGGACTGCCATAAGCTGAAAGAGACAAAGGAGGATCTTTCCCTAGAGCCAACAGAGAAAGACAGACAGGGCAAGAGAGAGACAGCGTGCAAACATCTGCCAACACTCTGAATTCAGACTTCTAGCTTCTGGAACTATAAGAAAATAATTTCTGCCCCTTAATGCCACCCATTTTGTGACATTTTGCTATGGTAGCTTTAGTGGCTAAGGCACTTGACTGCTAGGAGACTAAGAATCTGTATGTGAAGAAAAGATCAAAAGCCTTTCTAAAGATTCTGGTAGATCAAATTCACTGATGTTCTGTCCTGCATCCACTTACAGTACTTTCTCCATTGCTTATTTGTTCTTGTCTGGAAAGACGCAGGTTTAGAATCAGACACATGTGAGCTCAAATGTGTCATTTACTAACTATGTGATCTTGGGATAAGTAAAGCACTTCTGTAAGCTTTGTTACTTATCTGTAAAATGGAGGTTCTCATGCCTTACAGGTTTATTTGTTTATTGTTTTCTAACTAATCCATTCATTCACTGGCAAATATTGACTTAATCATAATAATAATAATTCTAAATTCTGACAATGGTAAGTAAAAGCAGATATGCTGTCATGGAACTCAAGACTAGTGGACCGTACAATCACATAAATATTACAGCTGTGTTTAATGCTAGCAGCAAATGCTATACAAAAAGAGTATATAACTAAAAAACTCACTGCCGTAGAGTCAGATACAACTCATAGCAATCACTCCTTGGGTTTCTGAGGTGGTATCACTAGGGAGGTAGATTGTTCAGTCTTCCTTCTGAGGAGTGGTTGGTGAGCTTGAACCACCAGCCTTCTGGTTACCAAATCTGTGCAGAAGTTTGTAGCATTTCTGCTATTATTCTCAAGATCATTTAACACCTGAAATATAGGACTGTGTTTGTTTTCATCTATTTGTTGTTATTGGTTGCCACTGAGTATGCTCCAACTCATAGTAACCTTCTGCATAGCAGAACCAAACTTTGTCAGGTCTATTTATAACAACAACAACAACAAAAAAAAGCAACCATTGCTGTGGAGTCAGATGCGACCCATAATGACCCCTCCTTGGGTTTCCAAGGCAGTATCCCTACAGAAGTAGATTGTCCAACCTTCCTTCTGGGGAGTGGCTTTGAACTGCCAGCCTTCTGGTAAACAGCCAAGTGCCTTAGGCACTATGCTACCAGAGCTCCCTCAGGTCTATTTAGTCCTCAATAAATGGTAGCTGCATTTTATTCATTTCCATGTAGCAACAATTTCTAGCAGACATGTGATACCTTGTACCAGCACCAAGAAATATGTATTCCCAAATGAGTAATACAGTATAACTTGATAGAGGATGTGCATTCATTGATGTATTGTATTAGAGCCACCACATTCATTATGCCAACTAAAGAACCTTCATAGTATGTAATTGCACATTCACTGACAGCTCCAGTATCAGTGAATAAAGTTTCAGCAATAATATTAAGCATTGTCATGAGCAGCATGGTTACTTCTGTCACATGCTACTTCCCTAGGCTCTTCTTTAGTTTTACTTTGAATAAGAACCTGTTCAAGGGCTTAATTATATTCATGTATTAAAAAACAATAAGGTAAAAAAAGATTTAAGGTAAAAAAAGATTTAAGGTAAATGGTGAATGATAATGGGAAGATAGAAATTACAACAGCTTTATATACATTTAGGGGTAGTAGTAATTATTAATATATTTCTTATGGAAATTTAGGAACTCAAAGTTTATAGTGCATTCATAGAAAAGCTGAGCGATTTCCAGTAAGATGGAAGAATAGGCAGACAAG
>NW_006922066.1:1660220-1660770 GCF_000298275.1 Orycteropus afer afer
ACCTTCCTTCCGAGGAGTGGCTGGTGGGTTTGAACCGCCAGCCGTCTGGTTAGCAGGCAATTGTCTTAGCCACTATGCTACCAGAGCTCCCAATATATCTTTAGAGTATTGTATTCAGGCCAATATAGCTACAAAACATCGAGTAAATTCTGCCTGAAAATAGCTGTGATTTTTTTTTTTTTTGGGGGGGGGGGAGTAGGATAAAACATAATAGAATAAAAAGCAATGTTGACCACAAATGAATGATTGCTAATTTCCAGGTGTGATTTTAATTTTACACCTAGAGACACACTTGATTATTCTTGCAGAAAAGAAAGCGTTTATCTCTCTCATCTCCTACCTGCATTACTCCAAACACATCTCCCTGTTTCCACCTTTGATCCATTTCAATCTATTTTCAATAGTAAAAACCAGAACAGAGCAATTGACATGAAAGTCAAAATAATGTGTCACTTCTTTTCTCAAAACTCTGCAAAGCCGCCACATCTCACTAAGAGTACAAGCTGAAGTCATTACACTGCTGTCAAACCAAAAACTCACTGCCGTGGGG
>NW_006922066.1:1662125-1664393 GCF_000298275.1 Orycteropus afer afer
AGATGTCCATTTTTTTTAAAAAAAAACTTCTATATCTACCAGAGGTTGGTGAATCAGGTGGTTAGATTATGATATTAGCACATATAAGATAGAGATGATAGATAAAAAAAATAATAAATATAGAAAATAAGTTTATATTCTCTTATTGATTTATAAATAAAATTCTTGCAAATATTTGCTTGGGTATAGCAATAAAGGCTTTTGAGTAGACATGACACTTGAATTGGACTTCAGAGAGTAAGTGCAACTTGACTGTGGGGGAAATAAAATGCAGAAAATGGTTCTAGACAGAAGCATCATCAAAAGGTAAGTAGATGATGTGGTTGAAATGTGAGAGCACAGATTGAAGTGAGGGAAATAAGATTTTTAAGTTAACTGGGGAGTAAGTAGATTAGGAAGGAACGTGAAAACCACACTAAAGCCTTTGGCATTTATTTTATGAACAATAAGGAACTCTCAAAAGTTTATAAGCAGAGGAGTATGTACAAATGGTTAACATACCTGGCTGCTAATTGAAAACCTGGCAGGTCAAATCCATCCAGAGACACACCAGAAGACAGTCTTTGTTATCTGCTTCCCATAAATCAGCTATTAAAAATCCCATGGAGCACAGTTCTGTTCTGATACTCAAGGGATCACCATAAATTGGAATGTACTCAGTAGAGTTTTTTTTTTTTTCTTTTCTAAATGTTTTAATTTGTATGGTGCATTTGCTACATTTGTGCATCCATTACTGTGGTAGTTAAGGTTATGTGTCAACTTGGCTGGGCCTGGTTTTAAGTGGCTAGACAGCTAGATGTAGTTATTTCCCATGATGAGACTGGTAATCAACTCTATGGTGGAATCTACTGTGACCAACTGAGTAGCTGCCTTAGGGATGTGGTCTACTTCAAGTATATAAGAAGAAGCTTTGAGAAAGGTCTCCAGCTTTTTGGCATACTTGGGCCATGCATGTAACTGAGTCTTCATTCAGCAGCCTGCCATGTTGCCTATTGATCTGGGACTGTTTCTGGACTTGAACTAGTGGCCTTCCGTGTTGCTTGATAATCTTAACACTGTGCCATTTTACTTGTCGACCTTGGGTTCATCAACCTCAGTAGCCAGCTGCTGCCTGAGTAAAGAGACTCCTCCCGCTCTGGTGGGCTGGGAGCAAGTGGCAGAGCTGAAGCCCTTTGAACTCAGACTTTGAGCCTCCTAAACTGTAAGAGAATAAACACATTTGTTAAACCCATACATTTGTGGTATTTCTGTTATAGAAGCACTAGAAAACCAAGACAGTTACCCATAACAATCAAGTCAATTCCAATTCATTGCAATCCCATGTATTACAGAGTAGAACTGCTCTTGGTTATAACCTTTACAGAAACAGATTGCCAGGCCTTTCTTCTCTAGCATCACTGACTATGTTAAACTGCCATTCTTTAGGTTAGCAATCCAGCACAAACCATTTGCACTATCCAGGCAACTAATTGTTAGAATTTATGAAACAATATTGATACATTGTTATTAATTGAAATCCATAGTTTGTTCAAGTTTCCTTAGTTTTTATGTCATGCTCTTTTTCTGTTCCAGGATATCACTAAAGAAACCATATTACATTTACCTTAGCCTCCTTTTGGAAGTGAAAGTAACTCAGTCTTTCCTTGTTTGTGATAATCCTGCAGTTTTGAGGTATACTGGTCAGGTGTGCTGTAGGATGCTTCTCTAGTGAAATTTGTCTCATATTTTTTCTGATGATTATATTGAGGTTATGTGTTTTGGAGAAAAGACCACAGGAAAGATGCCATTTCCATTGCATCATATCAAGGTACATACTATCAGCCTTATTTAGACTGTGGATTTGCTTTTGACCTTGATCACCTAGCTGAAGTAGTGTTTTTCAGGATTCTCCATTGTAAACTCTTTTTCTTCCCTTTCAATGGGGGGAGAAATATTACTAGTTTATTTTGCATAGGGAATACTCTAATCTATTTCCAGGATAACTGAGAGGAACTAATGGTGAGGGTGAGAAAGGGAGGGGATAACAAGGCAGTAAGATATAGAGTAAATGAAAGGTTTCTGGGCAGTGGTAGAAGTGAAAGCAAGAGGAGTGAATAAAGTAAGTTTTAGTTAAAGAGATAATGGATGGATTAGAGGAAGATATGTATGCGAACACAAGTTTAGGTCATAAAATCTCATGAGAATGTGGTAATGTACACACTTTGGTTTTATTACCAGTTTTGATTTAGTTTTCTGGAATACAATTTCCCCTTCCTGGATATTAAACAA
>NW_006922066.1:1664493-1665830 GCF_000298275.1 Orycteropus afer afer
TGGATTTGCTTTTGACCTTGATCACCTAGCTGAAGTAGTGTTTTTCAGGATTCTCCATTGTAAACTCTTTTTCTTCCCTTTCAATGGGGGGAGAAATATTACTAGTTTATTTTGCATAGGGAATACTCTAATCTATTTCCAGGATAACTGAGAGGAACTAATGGTGAGGGTGAGAAAGGGAGGGGATAACAAGGCAGTAAGATATAGAGTAAATGAAAGGTTTCTGGGCAGTGGTAGAAGTGAAAGCAAGAGGAGTGAATAAAGTAAGTTTTAGTTAAAGAGATAATGGATGGATTAGAGGAAGATATGTATGCGAACACAAGTTTAGGTCATAAAATCTCATGAGAATGTGGTAATGTACACACTTTGGTTTTATTACCAGTTTTGATTTAGTTTTCTGGAATACAATTTCCCCTTCCTGGATATTAAACAATAAAAGTGGTAAAAAAAAAAATTAAAATAAGAGATGTTACGGTTCTGAGATGATATATTCTAGGGTGGCAGTGGATATAAACAGAAGAAACAATGACAAAGGGCTCAAAATATGGGGAAAATTAGGGAAAAAAAAACAGCTAATTATAAGTTTGGGCTTTGTTTCTGTGTTAGATCTCTAGTGCTGCTGTAACAGAAATAACACAAGGATGGCTTCTAAAATCAGAAATTTAGCCCTTATAGTTTAGAAGGCTAGAAGTTTGAATTCAGAGTGCCAGGTCTAGGTGTTGGTGGAGGCTCCTTGACTTGGGGCTTCAGCTATGCCTTCCAAGCCCACTAGAGCAAGCTGGAGGTGTCTGCTGACTCACACAACTGCTGGCTGATGAGATTGCTAAATTCAAGACTGGCAGGTAAAAATGGCAGACTGTTGGTTCACAGGCTGTGAAGGCAACAATCCCAACATTGGCAGACAACACAACAGGCCACTAGGTCAAATCGAGGAGCTAGAGATGAAGACTGAACCAAATGCTGATCCTTTGTGTATATATTGGAAGCAAGCCACACACTAAAGCAAATCTCCTTCAACTGATTAACTGTTTACAGCATATTCTATCATGGGGATGATTACACCATGTCCAATCTCATCATAGGGAATAACTACATTCAACTACCAAACCACTCAAAATCACCACCCAACCAAGCTGACACACAACCTCAACTACCACAGCTTCTTTGAAGCAGGTCCTGGGTCTACTTACCACTAAAACTTCTTGTATTTACTGATATTAAATACATTCCAGTCAGTAACCTGAAATACGAAGATTCCTTTTAGTATTTGTCCTTTCAAAGAAGATTTCCTATATTAATTAATTTGAATTTAATATTACTAATATTTGAGTGGGGTG
>NW_006922066.1:1666092-1667677 GCF_000298275.1 Orycteropus afer afer
AAAAAAAAATTACTTTATATTCCATGTGATAAATATAATGAGGCATTATTATGGAAAGATTTTTGACATTATTTAATATTTCAATGGTACTATTATGAGGGTTTTATTATTTTATTTTATTTTATTTTGTATTTCAGATTACTTAAGATTTTATAATTTTGATTTCTTGGGGCCTCTAAAAAATGTTCCAAAGCACAATTTTAACATGTATTTCTACTTCTAAGACTTGACCTTTTTTTTGCACCAGGGAGCATCCAAAATAGGATTGGAAATTTGACTGTTTTAATACTTGTAAGGAAATGCTAAATCTAAGGCTTTGCTAACAAGTAACGTTGAAAGCCTAGACTTTTCAAGATTTTTCTATCCATTTTCAGTAGACAGTTATGCTACTCTTATGAAACGTTTTTAGCAAAATATTTTTGAGTTCTAGTTCTGGAGCTAAAGGATACATTTACAAATTAAATTCTCCATGAAGTGGCCAAATTTGAAATATAGAAACAGAAGCAAGTTGGGTTAAAATCCATGCATTCATGTAGCTATCATCCTTGCATACTCCATGATGACAGGCTTTTATTCAATATAGGACAAATAACATTTTTAAATTTACTTAGGAAGGTCTATTATTTAAAAAAAAAAAAAAAAAAGTCCCTGGGAGATACAAGCAGTTAAACGCTCAGTGACCAAAAAAAGGTTGGTGATCAAAACAAAGCCCTAGCAATCTGCTTCCAAAAGGTCACAGTCATATACACTCTATGGAGTGCAGTTTTTCTCTGCACATGTGCAGTCTCCATGAGTTGGAATTGACTCGATGGCAACTGGTAAGTTGTACTGACATGAGTCAAGTCACCCAGAAGCATTACAGAAAAATTATTATTCAGTATCTTATAAATGAAAAGAATTGGGAAATTTTGTGGTTATTCATATATTCCATTCTTCTTTCAATTTTACTGAAAAAAAATTTATATATCTCAAGTAAAAAGTCTCATCTCCACTCATGTTCTGGTTACTTAGTGCTGCTGTGACAAGAATGTACTACAAATGGGATGGCTTGAACAAACAGGAGTTTATTGTCTTACAGTTTGGAGGCTTTAAGTCTAAGTTCAAAGTGCCAGGTTCTAGGGGCTGGGGGAAAGCCTCTCAACTATGGGATTCAGCTCTGCCTCCTGCTCCTGGCCCACTGAAGTTACAGGCTTTTCTTCACTCAGCTGCCAGCTGCTGAGGCTGACAAGCCCAAGGATGACAAGCAAAAAGGCACAGTCCTGATGTTATAAAACCACCCAGCAAGACATTAATTCAAGTCCATTAAAAGTCTCAAGGTCAGCAGAGCATGGCAGGCTGCTAAACAATGACTTGGCTACATGCAAGGTTTAGCATGCCATAAGTTAGAGACTGTTCCCCAAGCCTTCTCCTTATATACAGCATGCAGACCACATCCCTAAGGCAGCTGGCTACTCAGCTGCTCACAGTAGATTCCACCATGGAGTTGATTACCAATCTCATCATGGGGAATACTACATCCAGCTGCCCAGCCACTCAACCAGGCCCAGGCAAGTGGACACACCAACCTAACTACCACAACTCATCT
>NW_006922066.1:1668826-1684298 GCF_000298275.1 Orycteropus afer afer
AGACCATCAACTGCTCATATGCAAGGTAAAGTTGAAATTGAAGACAATTAAAAGAAGGCCATTAGGGCCAAACTATGACCTTGATTATATCCTTTCTGAATTTAGAGACCATCTAAAGAATGGATTTGATACATTGAACACCAGTGACAAAAAATCAGAGGAATTGTGGGATGACATTAAGTATATCATCCATGAAGAAAGCAAAAGATCATTAAAAAGATAGGAAAAGAAGAAAAGACCAGAATGGATGTCAGAAGAGACTCTGAAACTTGCCCGTGAGTGGAGAGTAGCTAAAGCAAATGAAAGAAATTACAGGATAAAAGAGCTAAACAGAAGATTTCAAAGAGCAGCTCGAGAAGACAAAGTCAATTATGATAATGAAATGTGCAAAGACCTGGAGTTAGAAAACCAAAAGGGAAGAACAGGCTTGGCATTTCTCAAGCGGAAAGAACTGAAGAAAAAATTCAGGCCTAGAGTTGAAATACTGAAAGATTCTATGGACAAAATATTGAATGATGCAGTAAATATGAAAAGAAGATGAAGGGAATACACAAAGTCACTGTACCAAAAAGAATTGGTTGATGTCCATCCATTTCAGGAAGTGGCATATGATCAAGAATCAATGGTATTGAAGGAAGAAGTCAAAACTGCATGGAAGGAATTGGCAAAAAACAAGGCTCCAGGATTTGAAGGAATACCCATTGAGATGTTTCAACAAACAGATGCTGTGCTGGAGGCATTCACTCATCTATATCAAGAAATTCGAAAGACATCTACCTGGCCCATTGGAAGAGATCCATATTTGTACCCATACCAAAGAAAAGTGATCCCAAAGAATGTGGAAATTATCAAACCATATCATTAATATAGCATGCAAGTAAAATTTTCCTGAAGATAATTAAAAAATGATTGCAGCAGCATATTGGCAGGGAATTTCTAGAAATGCAAGCTGCATTCAGAAGAGAACATGAATGAGGAATACTGTTGCTAATGTCAGAGAGATCTTGACTGAAAGTAAAGAATTCCAGAAAGATGTTTAGTAATGTTTTATTGACTATGCAAAACCATTTGATTTTGTGTGGATCATACAAATTATGGATAACATTGAGAAGAATGGGAATTCCAGAACACTTAATTGTACTCATGAGGAACCTGTATGTAGACCTGGAGGCTGTCTTTCAAAGACAGCAAGAGGATACTGCATTGTTTAAAATAAAGAAGGGAGTGTATTAGGGTTGTAGTCTTCACCATACTTATTCAATCTGTATGCTGAGCAAATAATCTGAGAAACTGGACTATATGAAGAAGAGCATGGCATCAGGACTGGAGGAAGACTCATTAACAATCTGCAATATGCAGATGACACAATTTGGCTTGCTAAAATTGAGGATAACTTGAAGCACTTACATCTCAATATAAAGAAAACAAAAATCCTCAAACTCGACCAATAAACAGCATCATGATAAATGGAAAAAAGATTGAAGTTGTCAAAGACTTTATATTGCTTGGTTCCACAATCAACACCAATGGAAGCAGCAGTGAAGACATCAGGACATGTACTGCGCTGGGAAAATCTGCTGCAAAAGACCTCTTTAAAGTGCTGAAGAGCAAAGATATCTCTTTAAAAACTAAGGTGCGCCTAACCCAAGACATGCTATTTTCAATTGCTTCATATACTTGTGAGAACTGGACAGTAAATAAGGAAGACCAAAGAAGAGTTGATGCTTTTGAGTTATGGTGTTGAGGAAGAATACTTTAAGTACCATGGACGGGCAAAAGAATGAATGAATCTGTCCTGAAAGAAGTGTAGCTGGAATGCTCCTTGGAAGTGAGGATGGCCAGACTTCGTCTCACCTACTCTGGTCATGTTGTCAGAAGGGACCACTCCTTGGAGAAGGATATCACGCTTGGTAAAGTGGAAGGTCAACGGAAAAGGGGAAGGACCTCAACAAGATGGATTGACACAGTGGCTACAATGACGGGCTCAGGTATAGCGAGGATTGTGACACTAGCACAGAACCAGGCAGTGTTTCGTCCTGTTGTACATAGGTCACTATGAGTTGGAGGCAACTCAATTGCACCTAACAACAACAACAACAAAAAGCCTCAAATCCTTGCTCAAAATGCAGAAGACAAATATATATTGGTGAAGTAGTTTATATTAACATATCAACTTTTGTAGAATTTCTCATTACATGTTCATTTGCTATGATGTTATTGTGGTTAGCTGCCACTGAGTCGATCTTGACCCATGGCGACCAGATGTATGCAGAGCATAACTGTGACCCGTAGTGTTTTCAAGGCTGTGCAGAAGCAGATATCCAGACCTGTCCCAAGCACTTGGACAGGTCTGGATATCTGCTTCTGCACAGCCTTGAAAACACTACGGGATTCAAATTGCCAACCTTTCAGTTAACAGCAGAGCACACAACCTTTTGTACCACCTTGGGTTTTCATTTGCTGTGATAATCTCTAGTTATTGAAGAGTTTTTCCAAATAATTGTTGGTAGAGAATTCTATGAATTTTATCCTTGTAAAATAATTATTAAAAAAAATATTTTTCTAATGACTTTGCAGGAGTTTTTACACCTGAGTTTGCTAATTCATAATATTTTCTTGCTAATACCCCTTTCAGATTAACCCAGAAATATTTTTTGTAAAATAGAAAAAAAATATTTTTCTAATGACTTTGCAGGAGTTTTTACACCTGAGTTTGCTAATTCATAATATTTTCTTGCTAATACTCCTTTCAGATTAACCCAGAAATATTTTTTGTAAAATAGACCTTTTACTGTGTCACTACTCTTCAAGGGGGAAAAAAAAAAAAAAAAAAACCTTTCAATAACCTTAGCTATTTCTGAGATAGCTAAACAAGCATTCAAAGGCTTCACAAATATGACCTCCACCTAGTTTTCTAATCTCATTTCCATGGACTCTTTTGAAAGAATCCTCTGCTTTACTCAGGTGAATCGGCTTAATGTTTTCTTTCTTTGAGCCATTGTTCTATAGACAATTTCTTGTCTATGTATCATCAACTGAAAAATAGAGAGGGAAAAGAAAAATACAACTAAACATTGACTTTATAATTATTTGAGAGTTATGATTGTGCAATTATAAATATAGGTTATTATACAGTGAAAAATCCTTTTTAAAAAACTACTAGACTAAAATATACATTACTTATGCATGAATTTCTTTTCTAGATCTATAGTCAGAGAGGTGTAATCTCAATGATTCAAAAGCTATAAACAAGAATTTTTATAGTAGAATTATTTGTATTATCCAACAACCAGAAATAACTCAAAAATCCATCAATAAGCCTGCAACAGAAAAAATCCCATCACCAGGATAACTATGTAGCAATGAAAAATCTGCAAACTTTTGTTACACTGAAGTATACAAAAGATTCTCACAAAAATTATTTTGTTAAAGGAACTATATGAAATAGATTACACATGTTATGGATTCCTTCAAGTAAAATTCAAAAATAAATAATAATAGTTTATGGTGATAGTCATCAGAGGAATTTACGTTTGGGTTTGATACATGAAAGAGATTACTGGTGTGTCTGGTTACCCTGATGTACAATTAGGACTTAGGCACTTTTCTGTATGTATATTATAATTTAATAAATATTTATTTATTCAGATATCACCAACATCCACACATACACATGTACACGCACTATGTAAGTTGACTACAAGTCAAAATAGCCTATTAACCACAAACGTTACTTTTCATTTTCCTCAGAAATCTTTATAAATTGACAGTTAAGGAAATTTTACTAAAGACTTACACCTATAAAGAAAGACAAGAATAGGAGAGACATAACAATCCATTTTCAGAAAGTTGTTAACCAGTTCAGTGAAGGATAAGTAACTTAACAGATTTTAAAAAGCTACAATGGAAAATCAGTGGAGTAAACCAGGAAGTTAATTGACACCAAAAAGCCACAAACCCGGCAAAAATTCCAAACAAAAAATCCAAACTTATTGCCAGCAAGTTGATTCCAACTCTTAGTAACCCTGTAGGATATAATACGAGTGCTCCATAAGGTTTCCAAGACTGTAAAACGTTGTGGAAATAGACTGACACATTTTTCTCCTGCAAAGCAGCTGGTGGGCTTAAAGTGCTGAGTGCTTTATCCACTGCACCACAGAGCTCATCTGGCGGCAGATACATTCCTAGATCCCCTCACACCCTAACCTATCTAGGAGGAAATGTGCAGTTTAGTCTCTGAAGATCTTCAAGGAGAGATCCTGCACGTTGAAGGATGTTTGTCTACAGGACAGAGTAGAACAGCCCAACAGGCCTTCCTAGGCTGTCATGTTTCTAGAAGCAGATCACCAATCTTTTCTTCCATAGAGTGGCTGGTGGGTTTGAACAGCCTACCTTCTGATTCTGGTAGCATAGTGGCTAAGGCACTTGACTGCTAATCAGAAGGCTGGCGCTTCAAACCCACCAGCCACTCCCCAGAAGGAAGATGGGGCAATCTACTTCCGTAGTGATACTGCCTTGGAAACCCAAGAAGGGGTCGCTATGAGTCGGGTCCGACTCGACGGCACATAACAACAACAACAACAACAACCTTCTGATTAGCAGCCTAGCACTTAGGCATTGTGCCACTAGGGCTCCTATATTGAGTGATACAAAGCACAATTGAAGTTGGATGTACTCTACTGAAAACAGGGAGATTAAGTGACTGTTTACATGTTAAGTATTGAGCTGTTTATCTTTCTTACTGCATCTGGCTCAAAGAATACTGGCAGCCAGGATTATACCCAGCAGGCAGGAAATTGGAAGAGATTTCTCTGTGGTATCTGACCAGCCCAAAAGACAAGCACTAAAGCCAGTGACAACAGCCCAAGGGCTCCTAACAAAAAAAAAGAAAAAAAAAAGGGCTCAACTAGGTTATCTTGCTGTACAGCAGCTGACAGTCAACAATGTCCATTCACATGTATAGAGCTACTATTAATTTTTGGCTCCCAATATAAATAAAGGGAGATTTTATTAAAATAAAAGAATAAACTAAAATAAATGATGTAGGAGCTAGGAAATAGAGAGATAAAGAAGAAAGTGGAGAAGGTTATGCAACTGTTGGTAGCTGCTGTGGAGTCAGTGTCTAACTCATGGAGAACCTCTGTGTACAGAGTAAAACTGCTCCATAGGGTTTTCTTGGCTGTAATCTTTATCAAAACAAATCACCAGGTCATTCTCCCATGGAGCCACTGGATGGTTTCAAAGCACCAACATTTGTGTCAGCCAAGAAACCCAAACCATCAAGTCAATTCTGACTCATAGAGACCCCCACTGGGTTTTCAAGGCAGCAAATCTTTACTGAAGTAGATTGCCCCATCTTCCTTCTGCAGAGTAGCTGGGGGTTTGAACCACCAATCCTAGATCCCTCTGGTTATGTTACTGGGGTCCCTGGAACCCTGAGCGGTGGTCCGTGCCTTCTAAAGACAAAGAATTGAACAGGAGAGGCAAATTGTCCATGTTAACCAAAGTTTATTAAAGAGAAAGAGAAAAGGAGCTCGCAAGGGAAAAACAGAGAGGCTTCTGCCTACACTAGCCTCTAGTCTCTCTCCAAATAAAAGGACTTCTTAGCTCTGGTGGTGCAGTGCCTAAGGCATTTGGTTGCTAACCAGAGGTTGGAGGTTCAAACCCAGCAGTTGCTTTGCGGAAGGAAGAGGGGGCAATCTACTTCTGTAATGATTTACTGCCTTGGAACCACAATGGGGGTCCTATGAATAGGAATCGACTTGATGGACTTGATTATGTTTAGTTTGGTTATAAAGGATTTTAGGCAGGAATAAGGAATAGGAGGGGGTTTCCAGGTAAAAAGGCAGCGTTATGAAAATCAGGCTCACAGGCAGGAGATAGTCAAGATGGATTCCACCGCAAAGACTGTTGGAACAAAGATGAAACTGGTTGTAAAGGCTACTGGGATGTTGCCATGACTTATTCTGGATGTTGTGCATGTGTGATGTCTCTAGACCCTGGTTCAAGTCCCAGAAAGGGATTCCTGTTCTTTACTGATGCTGGTGGAACTCACTTCGTGGGTCAAGTTGAATTTTATTGAGCATGCTCTGCACCTGGTGAAGTGCTTAAAGGACAAGTCAACTCAGGTTTATCAGAAGGTTGGGCAATTTACTTCCTTAGTGATACAGCCATGGAATCCCAAGGAGATGTCTCTATGAGTCAGATCCGACACTAGGGCAGTGGTTACATTTTTTGCATTTATGACAGTTAAGCTTCTGGGACTTTTGAAATGTAATTTCTTGCCTGCTCCTACCCAGGCTCCCTGTCAGTAGCAAGAATTATGTGGTGGTCTTCCCATAGCTTTAAATTCCAAGGATATTGTGTTAAGGACCTGTTTGACCTGGCTAGCCCAATTCCTTGCCTGTCTCGGTTATGCAACTAGAGGTTGACCAACTCTACATGATGCCTAGAGTTTAACAAATTAAGCTTGAAAAGTGTAGAAGTCTCTACAGAGATTTCTTAAAGATGATGAACCTGATAGAAATCGTGTTATAGTAAATAGAACGAGAGGAGGTTTATCTACACAACTGAGGGAGGGCGTGCAGCTAAAACAATGATAAGTTCTTTGAAATAAATAGATAAATAAGTTAAATGAGCAAATGCAAAAAAAATTGTTAATCATTAGGAGAAGAAAATTTGACTATTATATTACTTGGGGAGTTCAAACCTACCACCACTCCTTGGAAGGAAGATGGGGCAATCTACTTGCATAGTGATACTGCCTCAGAAACCCAAGGAGGGGTTGCTGTTAGTTGGAGATGACTCGACACCACATAACAGCAACAACAACATGGGAGAACAGGAAAATTAAAGTTCCTAGCAGAGCTGTATTTGTTGGTGTATGAAACTGATCTAAGTGTTTCTCTTCCACGGTGGAAGAAAAGATCAACATTCCCTGATTCTGGCCAATGGACCCTGACCATCCTTGAGATACTCTCAAAACTATTTTTTATGATAAAAAAGAAAAAAAAAAATGGTTACTTAGATTCAATGTCAACACATGGTGACCCCGTGCATGTCAGAGTGGACTATGCGCCTTAGCATTTTTAAGGGCTGAGTTTTCATAAGTGATCTCCAGGTCTTTCTTCTGAGGCACCTCTAGATGGATTAGAATCCTTCACCTTTTAATTAGTAGCTGAGAATTTAACAATTTGAGACTCTACTTAGCTGCTGTTTTTCCCACCGTGTGTTGACACTTGCACCAATAGTGCAAAACAATAATGGCTAAAACTGCTATTACATAAGCAAGAATCAAGTCCATGGCACCAAAATGTACTAGTCTCTGTATTCTTCATGGCCACACTCAAAGGAAAATATAATAATAATAATAAATACTTAAAACTTTTCTTGATGAAACAGTGAAAACTATTAACTTTATTAAACACTGACTCTTGAACATACACTCTTTAACATGCTATGTGATTAAATGGTAACTACATATAAAGCACTTCTCTACATACTGGTCGCAATGGTTGTCTCAAACAAAAATACTTATGCAAATGAGTTGTGATGTAAGTATTTTGCATAGAACATCATTTTAGCTTGAAAGAAAAACTACCAGACAATGATTATTCATATTTGGGGAATCAACAGATACTTCCTTGAAAAATAAACAAAGTGAGAAGGTCACTTCAAGGAAAACAACTGATAGCAAACATCTCATGCTAAAATTTGAATTTTCAAATAAAGATCAGAATTATGGAGCATTTGTACATGACTTGACAGCTTCTCAATTCTTATAGACTTTTTGGACAAGATCAATGAAGACATAAATGAATGTGATTTTGTTATTGTAAAAGAAAATGTGTTAACATCTGTATGATCTGCATAATCTAGTGACCCAAGATTTTCCTAAGGACCAATGCATGCATGTTATGAAAACACGTATGCATAAGCAAAAGAGACATTTGAAGTGAGTGATAGGTCAATGGATTTTAATGTAAGAGTTCATTGATATTGTTTCATATTCCACATTATAGGTAAGCTTTAAGAAATTACCAGTGTCTAGTTTTGATTTACTATAAAAAAAGTTCACAAATATTTAGGGTTTTTTACATAGTTTAACAAAGCAAGATATTGTGACAGATTGAATACAGAAGCAGATATGCAAATCCAATTACTTTCTATTAAGTAAACATTAAAGATATTCGCAAAAATGTAAAGTAATGCCACCTTTCTCATTCAAAATATTTATTTTTGAAAACAGTTACTTTTCACAGATATACATCATTTATGTTTATGCAGTATTTTATCACTTTATTTATAAATTAATTACATTTCTAAATATTAATTTATGTTGTTGTTGTTATGTGCCATCAAGCCTGACCCGACTCATAGCGACCCCTCCTTGGGTTTCCAAGGCAGTGTCACTACAGAAGTAGATTGCTCCATCTTCTTTCTGAGGAGTGGCTGGTGGGTTTGAACCACCAGTCTTCTGGTTAGCAGTCAAGTGCCTTAGGCACTATTATAGTATGGTGAATAATGAAACCTATAAAGAAAAGTCCTTTGTAGTTCTGCATAATTCTTAAGAGTGTAAAGTTTTTAAGAGGCAAAAATGTTAAGATAACCACTGGCGTACCTAAAGCTTAGAATAAAATAGTAAAAAGTATTGGTACAAGCATTGTTAAACAGTTACGTATTTGAAGGAAACTCTAAATGATTGTTTGACCCTTCAAAGTCCTTATGACTTTGATAAAATCACTATTACATTAGATAAAAAGCAACAGAGATCATACACTATGTGTGTCTTAGTTATCTAATGGTGCTATAATTGAAATACCACATATGGGTGGCTTTCACAAACAGAAATGTATTTCCTCACAGTTTAGGAGGTTGGAAGCCAGGTGCTGGCTCTGGGGGAAGTCTTTCTCTTTCTGTTGGCTTTGGAAAGAGGCCCTTGTCTCTTCAGAACTTTGGTTCCTGGGTTATCTTCATGTGGCTTGACATCTCTCTTCCCCCATGACTGCTAGATCACTTGCTACATCATTTTTTTATATCTCAAAAGAAAGTAACTTTAGAAACTCCCTAAACTAGTACTGTCTTATTAATGTAACAAGGAAATTTCATTACCAAATGGGATTTTAGCCATAGGTATAGTACATATTTTTGAGGGATACAATTTAACCCATAACTGTATGTTTATACCTATTGTAATATATCTGGAAGAGTGGCTTAGATAAAATTTGCAATCATCTCATTTTCTTTAATAATAATAATAAAGATTATATGTGGCTTAGTATACAGAGTTTTGTAGCAACCAGAGGTAAAGTATATAAAGCCCAGTGTTTGGCACTTAGTCATTGCTCCACATGTTGTTATGTGCCATCGAGTCGGACCCGACTCACAATGACCCCTCCTTGGGTTTCCGAGGCATTATCACTACAGAAGTAGATTGCCCCATCTTCCTTCTGAGGAGTGGCCGGTGGGTTTGAACCACCAGCCTTCTAGTTAGCAGTCAAGTGCCTTAGGCACTATGCTACCAGAGCTCCCAGTTGCTCCACATATATTATATTAACTATTATTCTTGTTCATTTTAGTTGCTTATAATTTTTATGGTGATAAAGAGGAAAAACAGTAATACAATAAGATCTAAAGCATATAGAATGCATAACTATTCATAGTTTTTATTTTCCTCCTACTATGTTATATTGAACTCTGAAAGTATTTTCCATGGAAGAAACTCACGGGTTATAAGGGCATCTTAGGATATATCACCCCAAACTATGTACCCAGCTTTACAAAACCAAACCCACTACCATTGAGTCAATTCCAACTTATAGCAACTTCCACTGGGTGTTTAAGACTGTAAATCTTTTTGGAAGCATACTGCCCCATCTTTCTTCTGTAGAGTAGTTTGTGGGTTCAAACCACTGACCTTTTGCTTAGCAGCCAAATGCTTTAACCACTATACCACCAGTGCTCCTTCTACCCAGCTTTAGTTAATTGTTTTGTCAATCATTTTATTTACATGATTTTTTTATTTTATATACATATATATTATTGTGATTTGGGTAAAAGTTTACAGAGTAAAATTCATGTTCCATATAACAGTTCATACACATTTTGTTTCATGACATTGACTGTAATTTCTCACAGTATAATACCTCTCTTCCCACCTCCTCCCCATAGTTACCTCTTCCCTGCGTCCTTCCCTCCCATGCACTCCCTAGCTGTCTCCCTGTGTAAACATTGCCCTTCTATTCTCCCACAATTGATCGCTCCAAGGAGTGCATTTGCCTGATGTAAATGTTCACCCAGTATGCCTGTCTATTATTTGGCTGGGAGCCACAGGAGTGAGTTCTGTTCCAGACCTGAAGGATAACTAGGGCAATAGTTTCAAGGGTCTCACCAGCTTCTAACAGACCAACAAACCTGGCCTTTTTTTTTTTTTTTTTTAATGATATTGAGTGTTGTTCCACATTGTTCTTCCAGTCTGTCCAGGATCTCCCCCCTCTGAGTGGTTGACAGTGGTAGTTACGTACCGTCTAGTTCTTCTGGTCTCATGGTCATACAGGCTGAGGATCCCAGGGTCTACTAGTCCCATGGACTAAATGATTCCATATGTCTTGTCTTTTCTTCATTCTTTATTGCTCTGTTTGAGGAGAGACCCATTGTTGCATCTGGATGACCACTTGCAAGCTTTTAAATTCTCAGTCACTACTCACCAAAGTAGGATGTAGAACAATGTTTTTTGTGTAGTATGTTACACCAATTGAGCTTCATGTCCCCTGTGGCCATGTTCTCAAGCCCACAGGTCCAACTACTCTTCCCTCAGGGTAGCTGTCTAGGGCCCAGAAATAACCACAACCTTGTCCCTTGTCAGTTCTACTATACCTCTGGACATTCTTACAGCACATACAAAGATGCTTGTAGAAATATTTTCTGCAAACCCAGTAAAAGTTCATGGGCACACTTCACCCTGTATAGACACACCTAATAGTTCAGCCTGTCCAACCATCTATCCACCCATAAATCAATGTCTGCCATTACTGACAACACAGAAATGTATGTGCAAAAAGGTTCATCTTTGCTATCTGTACCTCTTCTGCACCTCTCTATGTCTTTCTCTTCCTCATTGTCACCATGTTGATCATTCACATTTGGTATATTGCCCTTCCCTTCAGCCAAATCAATACTGGTCTCTACCTATCTATGTTCCCTCCCCTTCCCTCCCACCACTGGTAAACAATAAAGAAAGTTTCCTTATATATATAAACTTTCCCTTGACTTTTTATAATAGTGAACTAATGCAATATCTGTCTTTCTGTGATTGACTTGTTTCACTCAACATGATATCCTCCAAGTTCATCCACATTATGTGGTGTTTCACAGATTTTATGTTATTCTTTAGCATTGCATAATATTCCATTCTGTGCATATACCATAGTTTGATTATCCATTCTTCTGTTGATGGACACTTAGGTTGTTTCCATCACTTTGCTATTGTAAAGACTACTATAATGGACATGGGTCTGAATATATCTGTTTTTCTCCTGACTCTTACTTCTTTAGGATACATACCTAGTAATGAGATTTCAGGATCAAATGGTATTTCTATTTCCAATTTTTTCAGGAATTGCCATACCAATTTCCACAGATGTATTATTTTATGGTCCCACCAGCAGTGTATAAGAGTCTCAATCACTCCACATCCTCACGAGCATTTGTTATTTTCTGTCATGTTGTGCTTTGCTATTAATCATGGTGTGAAATGATATTGCGTTGTTGTTTTGGTTTGCATATCTCTAATGGCCATTGATCTTGAACCTTTCTTCATGTGTCTGTTGGCCACCTGAATATCTTCTTTGCTGAAGTGTCTATTCATGTCTCCTACCCTTTTTTTAAATTGGATTGTTTGTCTTTTTGTTGTTGAGGTGTTGGGTTTTCTATTAATTTTGGAAATCCTTTTTCAGGTATGTCATTGCTGAATGTTTTTGCCTCATCTGTGCATTCTCTTTTGCTCTTTTAGAGAAGTCTTCAGAAGAATATAAAATTTAATGTTTAGAAGGTTCCATTCATCTAGTTTATCTTCTGCTGTTTGTGAGTTTTGGGTTATGCTCGATAGTCTACTTATGTCATATATTAGGGCCCCTAAATTTGCCCTTAATTTTTTCCTTGAGGAACTTTATGGTTTCACATTGAAGTCTTTGATCCATCTGGAGTTAGTTTTTGTGTATGGTATGATGTATAATCCATTTTTCTGCAAATGTTTTCCGACATCATTTGTTAAAGAGACTCTCTCTTCCTTGTTTAATGGATTTCAGCCCTTTGTTAAATATCAGCTGACCATAGGTCAATGGATTTATTTCTGGGTTCTCAATTCTATTCCACTGGTCTATGTGTCTGTCATTTTACCAATAGCAGTCTGTTTTGACTACTGTGGTTGTATAGTAGGTTTTGAGATCTGAGAGTGTGAGACCTCCTACTTTGTTCTTCTTCAATAGTGCTTTGATTATCTGAGGTCCCTTTCCTTTCCATATAAAATTAGTGATTGTTTTTTCCATATCCTTAAAGAACGTTGATGGGATCTGGATTTGGATTGCATTGAATGTATAGATTGCTTTGGGTAGTATTGACATTTTCATAATGTTCAATCTTCCTATCCATGAGAATAGTATGTTCTTCCATTTATATAAATCTTTTATGTTTTTTTTCAAGTAGTGTTTTGTAGTTTTCTTTATACAGGTCTTTTGTGTCCCTGCTAAGATTTATCCCCAAGTATTTTATTGTTTGGCAGCTATTGTAAATGGTATTGATTTCCTTTTTTTTCTTTTCAGCAATCTCTTTGCTGATGTAGAGGAATCCAACTGATTTTTTTATGTCGGTCTTGTATTCTGCTACTATACTAAATCTCTCAATTACTTCCAGTAGTTTTCATGCTGAGTCTCTCGGAGTCTCCGTGTATAGGATTATATCTTCAGCAAATAGGGGTAGTTTTACTTTTTATTTACCAATTTATATGCCTTTGATTTCCCTTTCTTGCCTTATTGTCCTGACTAGGACTTCCAATACAATGTTGAATAGAAATGTTGTTGTTGTTGTTATATGCCATCGAGTCAGCCCAGACTCATAGCGACCCCTCCTTGGGTTTCCGAGGCAGTATCATTACGGAAGTAGATTGCCCAACCTTCCTTCCGAGGAGCTGCTGGTGGGTTTGAACCACCAGCCTTCTGGTTAGCAGTCGAGTGCCTTAGGCACTATGCTAAATGGAGATACAAAATCCTTGTGTGGTTCCTATTCACAAGGGAAATGGTTTCATTCAGGACAGAGTGAGCAAGCAGCAGAAGGATCCAGGTAAAGGGAGGGACCCAAACCCCTCCCCCAAGCAGCAGTAAAGTGGAAGGGAAAGGGAAGGAAAGCCAGGGGGTCCAGGACACAGCAAGGAAGCAGCAAAGATCCAGGTAAGGGGAGGGTGGAGAGGTTCTAACAGCTAAGGGAGACAAATTTGTCTGTTGATTTGTCCTACTGTGGTGGCATGTTGCTGTGAGGCTTCAGGCTGTGTCACCGTTGTTTCAAACCCAGCGGGGTTGCACATGGTACACAGGTTTCACTGTGGCTTGCAGACTGAGCCAGACTAGGAAGAAGGAAGAGGCCATCCACTTCTCAAAGAATTGGCCAGGGAAAACCTTATGAATAGCAGAGAAACACTGTTTGATACATTCCTGTGCAACTTTATGCATAGCCCAGAAACATTGTCCGATACAGTGCAGGAGGGTAGCCACTTAGGTCAGAAGGCACTCAAAATATGACTAGGAAAAGCTGCATCATCAGAGTAGACACAGCTTTACTGATATAGATAAAGTAATGCTTTTGAGACTTCCATTTGATGATGTGAATGACTCAAATTGAGGAGAAACAGCTGTAAACATCCATGAATAATCAGAACATGCAATGTACAGAGTATGAATCTAGGAAAATTGGAAGTAGTCAAAATGAAATGGAACACATAAAGATTGATATGCTAGGCATTATTAGTGAGCTGAAGTGGACTGGTTTTGGCCATTTTGAATCAGACAACCAGATGATTTGCTATGTCAGGAATGATAATTTGAAGGGTAATGGTGTGGCATTCATCATCACAAAGGGTATTTCAAGATCTGTCCTGAAATACAATGTTGTCAGTGATAAGATAATATCCATATGCCTATAAGGAAGACCAGTTAATATGACTCTTATTCAAATTTATACACCAACCACCAAAGCAAAACATAAGGAAATTGAAGATGTTTATCAACTTCTGCAGTCTGAAATTGACTGAACATGCAATCACTGGTGACTGGAATGCAAAAGTTGGAAACAAAGAAGAATCACCAGTAGTTGGAAAATTTGGCTTTGGTGACAGAAATAATGCTGGCAATCACATGATAGAATTTTGCAAGACCAATGAGTTATTCATCCCAAATACCTTTTATCAACAACATAAATGGTGGCTATATATATGGACTGAGCCAGATGGAGTACACAGGAATCAGATTGACTCCATCTGTGGCAAGAGGTGATGGAGAAGTTCAATATCTTCAGCCAAAACAAGGACAGGAGCAAATTGTGGAACAGACTATCAACTGCTCACATACAAGTTCACCTTTAAGCTGAATGCAATTTAAACAAATCCATGAGAGCCAAAATATGATCGTGAATATATCCCTCTTGAATTTAGAGACCATCTAAAGAATAGATTTGATGAATTGAACACCAGTGACTAAAAACCAGAAGAATCATGGGATGACATCAAGAACAACATCCATGAAGAAAACATGATGGCCTTAAAAAGACGAGGAAAAAAAGCAAAGCCTAAAATGGATGTCAGGAGACTTTGAAGCTTGCTCTTGAGTGAAGAATAGCCAAAGCAAATGGACATAATAACAAGATAAAAGAGATGAACAGACTTTAAAGAGCAGATCAAGCAGACAAAGCCAATTACTATAATGAAATGTGCAAAGGAGTTAGAAAACCAAAAGTGAAAAACACACCCAGCATTTCTCAAACTGAAAGAACTGAGGAGAAAATTTAAGCCTCGAGTTGCAATATTGAAAGATTCTATGGGCAAAATATTGAATGATGCAGGAAGCATCAAAAGAAGATGAAAGGAATACACAGAGTCATTGTACCAAAAAGAACTGTTCAATCTTTATCCATTTCAGGAGGTGGCATATGTTCAAGATCCAATGGTATTGAGGGAAGATGTTGAAGCTGCACTGAGGGAATTGGTGAGGAAAAAGGCTCCAGGAATCGACCGAATACCTATTGAGATGTTTCAACAAACAGATGTGCCACTGGAGTCATGCACTTGGTTTTGCCAAGAGATTTGGAAGACAGCTACCTGGCCAACTGAATGAAAGAGATCCATATTTGTACCCATTCCAAAGAAAGGTGATCCCACAGAATGTGGAAATTATAGAACAATATCATTAATATCACACGCAAGTAAGAT
>NW_006922066.1:1685038-1694190 GCF_000298275.1 Orycteropus afer afer
GCAATGCACTGGGAAAATCTCTGCAAAAGACCTCTTTAAAGTTCTGAAGAGCAATGATGTCTCCTTGAAACCTTGAAGACTAAGGTGTGCCTAACCGAAGACATGTTTTTTTCAATTGTATCATATGCATGTTAGAGCTAGATAATGGATGAGGAAGATCAAAGAATAGTTGATGCTTTTGAGTTGTGGTGTAGGCAAAGAATACTGAAAGTACAGTGGACTGTCAAACGATCTAACAAAACTGTCCTGGAGGAAGTGCAGCCAGAATGCTCCTTGGAAGTGAGAATGGCCAGACTTCATCTCACCTACTTTGGTCATGTTGTCTGAAGGGACCATTCCTTGGAGAAAGATACCATGCTTGGTAAAGTGGAGGGTCAATGAAAAAGGGAAAACTCTCAAAAAGTTGAATTGACATGGTGGCTGCAATTATGGGCTTTGGTGTGGCAAGGATTGTGAGGATGCCACAGGACCTGGCAGTGTTTCATTCTGTTGTACATAGCATTGCTATGAGTCAGAGCCAACTAGATGGCACCTAACAACAATAACAACAACATACACACATACAATTTACTACTTTTGCTTCTCTAGAGAACTGAACCCAAGGCATTTGGGATATCATTGCTGATGTCAGATGGATTCTTGCTGAAAGTAGAGAATACCATAAGATGTTTACCTGTGTTATACTAATTATGCAAAGGTGTTCACCTGTGTGAATTATAACAAATTATTGATAACATTGTGAAGAATGGGAATTCCAGAACACTTACATATGTTCATGTGCATAAGTACAAGACCAAGAGTCAGTCATTCAAACAGAAGAGGAGGATATTGCATGTTTTAAAATCAGAAAAGGTATGCATCAGGGTTGTGTACTTTCACTATACGTGTTCACTCTATATTGAGTTGATAGTCCAAGAAGCTGGACTATATTAAGAAGAACTTAGCATCAGGTTTGAAGGAAGATTCATTAACGACCTATGATATGCAGATGATACAACCTTGCTTGGTGAAAATGAAGAGGATTTGCAGCACTTACTGATGAAAATCAAAGACTATAGTCTTCAGTATAGATTGCATCTCAGCATAAAGAAAACAAAAATTCTCACAAATGGAGCAATAAACAACATCATCATACATAGTGAAAATATTGAAACTATTAAAGATTTAATTTTATTTTAATCCACAGTCAGTGCCTATTGTGGTTCTCTAGTGTTGCTCAAACAGAAAATACCACAATGGAAGGTCTTATGAAACAGGAATTTATCTTCTTACACTTTAGGAGGCTAGAAGTCCAAGTTCAAAGTGCCTGTTCGAGAAGCTGGGTGAAGGCCCTTTGACCTTGAGCTTCAGCTCTGCCTTTTGCTACTGACCCACTGGAGCTGGAGGCTTCTCTTAACCCAGGTAGCTTCTGGCTGCTGAGGCTGACAAACCCAAGGTCTACAAGTACAACATCACAGTCCCAAGATTAGCAAGCAACATGGTAGGCCACTAGTTCAAGTGTAGAAACAGTCCCAAGATTGGCAGACAACATAGTAGGCCACTAAGATGAAGACTTGGCCAAATACTAGATCCAGATATGACAAAAAGCTCAGAGACCTTTATCAAAGCTTCTTATATATTGGAAGTAGACCATATCCCTAAGGCAGTTACTCAACTCCTCACAGTAGATTCCACCATGAAGTTGATTGTCAGTCTCAGCATGAGGAATCCTTACATCCAGTTGCCTGGCCACTCAAATCCAGGTGCAGCCAAGCTGACACATAACAATAACTAGCACAATTCTACCCCTTGTCAACTTGGAACGTATACAGATCTCCTTCATTGGATGGCCTGAGTCCCCTGGTTCATCTGAGTGGTGACCTCATTCCCTTGGCCTGGCAGGCCCTGTTCCTCTGCCCCTTGGGCATGGCAGCCCTGCCCACTCACTTTTGGGAAGTGGCTACAGCCCCATCCCACTGGCCCTCATCAATGGCAGCCCCACAGTCCAGAACCAAGTTGGTGAAGGTCTGGCTCTTTAAAATAAATGAGCATGTGGTGGTTCCAAACCCAGAGGCCATGATTGTAACTTTTGAGGCTGAGGCAACTCTCCTTTCCATTTCCTTGGTCTCTCAGCTTTGGCCAATTTATGCTCAAAGGCAACTCAGCTAGGAAGCTTCCTGCCCAAAGGATACTCAGTTTTCTGCTCCGTGGGCCAGCAAGTCTGCATCTCATGCCAGTTTCTACCAATTAATGCCCAAAGGCAACCCACTCCTCCAGGAAGCATCATGCCCAAAGGCATCCAGCTTTCTCCTCTGTGGGCTTGTAAGCCTGCCACTCTGCCTCATGCCAATCTCTTGGCTCTGCTGCCACCATCTCTTTGCCAGTCTCTCTGCTGGTCTCTCTGCCTTTGTCTCACCCAGTTGTTTCAGCTGGTCATCTAAACTACTCTCAGTGCAGGGATCTCAGGTCCAAGGACTCAATCTACTCCTGTTTCCATATTTTAGGTATCTGTAAGAGCAGCACACCACTCTCTTGGTACCAAATTCTGTTTTGGTCCTTTAGTGCTGCTCTAACTGAAAAATACCACAAATGTATAGCTTGAACAGGGATTTATTCTCTTAAAGTGTAGGCAGCTAGAAGCCCAAGTTCAAAGTGCCAGCTCTAGAGGCTGGATGAAGTCCCTTCAATCTTGAGCTTTAGCTCTGCTCCTTGGTTCCAGCCCACTGGATTTGGAGGCTTCTATTAACTCATGCAGTTACTGGCTCCTGAGGCTGACAAACCTAAGACTGACAAATAAAATGTCACAGTCCCAAGATTATCAAGCAACATGGCAGGCCACTATTTCAAGTACACAAACAGTCCCAAGATTGGCATACAACATGGCAGGCCACTAAGATGAAAACTTAGTCAAATGCAAGATCCAGATGCTCCAAAAATCTCAGAGACCTTTTTCAAAGCTTCTTCTTATATACTGGAAGCAGACCACATCCCTAAGGCAGCTACCCAACTGTTCACAGTAGATTCCACCATGGAGTTGATTACCAGTCTCATCTTGGGGAATCACTACATCTGGCTGCCCAGCCACACAAAACCAAGCCCAACAAAGATGACACATAACCTTAACTACCACAATGGCCATGGAAGCTGCAGTCAAGAAATCAGACAACTTATTGCATTGGGCAAATTGGAGGCAAAAGTCCTCTTTAAAGTGTTAAAAAAGCAAGATGTCACTTTGAAGACTAAGGTGGGCCTGATCTAAGCCATAGCATTTTCTATTGCCTCCAATGCCTCTGAAAGCTGGACAGCAAATAAGGAGAAATGAAGAATTGATCCTTTGAATCATGGTGCTGTCAAAAAATATTATATATACCATGGATAGCCAGAAGTGTGAAAAAAATCTGTCTTGGAAGATGCATAGCTGGGATACCTTAGAAAGGATGATGGTGAGACTTTCTCTCATGTATTTTGGACAGGTTATCGGGAGAGACTAGTCCCTGGAGAAGGACATCATGTTTGACACAGTGTCTTGAACAAAGGGCTCAAACAGCAACAATTGTGAGGAGGCAGAGTATTAGGCAATATTTCATTCTGTTGTCCATAGAGTCACTGTGAGTTAAAACTGACTTAATCGCACTGAACAAGAACAACATTAAAAAGCAAAGGAGGCTTGGTGGTGCAGTGATTTAGCACTCAACTGCTAACCAAAAGTTCTGTGGTTCAAACTCACCACCTGATCCAGAGAAGAAAAATGTGACAGAATGCTTCAGTAAAGATTACAGCCTGGGAAACCCTTATAGGGCAGTTTTACTCTCTTCTATAGAGTCCCTATAAGGAGCTCTGGTGATGTAGTGGTTAAGGTATTTGGCTGCTAAGCAAAAGGTTGGTGGTGTGAACTTACCAGTCACTCAATGAAAGAAAGATGGACCAGTCTACTTCCATAAAGATTAACAGCCTTGGGATTCCAATAGGGGTCACCATGAGTCTGAATCGACTCGATGGCAGTGAGTTTTTTTTGTTTGTTTCAATAGGGTCCCTATGAGTTGGAACTGACTTGAAGGCAACAGATTTATTAAGCAGCAAATATTATTCTCCATGTTGTTTCATCACTTACTTTTTGTAACAATGAATATGTAAATTTTAAAATAAAAAATTTGAGAATGGGTAAATTTAAGTAATTTGTAATTTTTATCTAATAGAAGCTAAACATGAAATTGTTGTCCGTCTTTGCTTTATTCCATGTGTGTATGATGCTTTAATTCTCACTAAGATCCTTGGGGGCACTCTAGTGGCATAGGAAGTTCTGGTGACATAGTGCCTAAGGCATTTGACTGCTAACCAGAAGGCTGGCAGTTCAAAGCCACCAGCCACTTGGAAGGAAGACTGGGTAATCTACTTCCATAGAGATACTCCTTGGAAACTCAAGGAGAGGTTGCTATGAGTCAGATTTGACTTGATGGTATTGAGTTAGGTTTTGGTTTTTTGGAAGATCCTTGGGGAATAGAGGTAAGAATGTGGAAAATTATCAACAAGCGCTAATGATGTTAATATTGACTTAATTGTATTCTACACTGATTTAAAGAATTGAAGAAGTGAAAACTTCGAAGTACTGATTCTCTAGTATGTCGATACAATAAAAAGAGAGCTCAGGAAAACTCAATAAAGAATTTCAGAGATTTTTGTCCATATTACCAATTGTCTTAGAACTGATCTTCCTTATAGATAATCAATGTGGGCATTGAAAGAGTTCAAAATTCAAAATACTAAACACAGCTTAAGTCCAGATTCTCAATGCTAAGTTTCCCTACGCTAGTGACAATGCCATTCACTAACTTGCACACAGACGAAAGAAAGAGAACTGTTTTCTTTGTCTCACATTCACTTTTGCTCCCAGCCTCTGAAGAGATGTACCAAGCAAGGGTTGAAGTCCAAGTTTATCAGACAGATGAAAGAATTTTTAATGTTCTTCCCAAAACAAAATAAAAACTCACAAATTTTAGTTGGGTCTCTTATCATTATAACCTATTATGATTGAAAAATAACATGTAGCACACTTTATTGATGAAGTGAACTATAAAAATGAAAGTCTAACTCTGCAAATTGCTACAGATATTTTCTGTTCAAGATAACGATACAAGCTGCTGTTCTATTATTTTCATATTAAAACAACAAAAGTCATTGTCAAAACAGTCCACACATATGGTATTTATAAGATAAGTTTAGTTTATTTCATATGATTTTATTTTACTCTGGACTTCCTGCAACTCACATATTCCTCTTTTTCAATTACTGAGAATAATTTAATAATACTGTCTTTCTTAGACAAAGAACTAGTCATTATTCAAAATCAAGTAATGACTTTGGGAAACTTCAAGGATGAGTGAATTCCTATTTTAGAGTTTAGAAATATGTCTGTCACATATTTCAAAGGATCCTTTTTCTTCAAATTTAGAAACAGAGTCTATAAAAGAACTAACATCAGTTAAAAAATTAAATATTCCTTTTTATTAAAAATTCCTAATGAGAAAATACTGAATTACGAGAAAAAAACTCTGTATGAGTAAAAAGAGATAGACCATTGTGGGATGTGAAGTCAAGCAGAGGGTTAAAAAGAAAAGGTTGCAGTAGCTATATACTCTGGGAATTATGTTAGTTAATGAAGAAGAGAAGAGTTATAACTAATTCCAAATTAACTAATAAGGAATTCTCATTTTTAAACTCTGAAGACCAAGCTCTGGTAGCAGAAGGAAATGACTCAAACCAGAAGAGCTATATTGGAGAGACATCGTCTAGAACAGAAAAAATTAAAATAAACTATGTACTAGACTATCCCATGACACCATCTAGTTTTATAGTAATGTGGTCCATAGGGATTGCACACATCTGTTAGGTGACAAATATTGAATATGTGTAGGTCTTCTTTTGCTCAAAGATGAATAAAGAAGGAGGAACAAACAAAAAGTGAATCATTAACCAAAAGTCTCAGAATGTAAATATATAAAAGATTATTAAAAAAAAAAGGTGTTTTAAATATACAAGTGTGTCTTTAATAAAGTAACAAAATAAAAATTTTATTACATAATATAAAAAATTGAGAAGAAAATGGAACTGGTTTGTTGAGATACAGAGTAAGGCTAAAAGAAGTTCACAGATAATGAAAGTAAGAATAACTAAAAACAGTTGTTGCTGTTGTTAGTGTCTATCCAGTCTAATCAACTCCAACTCACAATGATCTAATAGATGCAAGTAGAACTGCTCCGTGGGATTTTCAAGGCTGTCATCTTTTGGAAGCAGATTGCCAGGCCTGTCTTCCAAGGTACCTCTGGGAAGGTTCAAACCACCAATCTTTCATCTAGTAGTTGAGTGCTTAACAGTTCACACCACCCAAGGACCTTAAAACCATAGTAGCAAATCAAAATCTACATTAAAGGGACCGTGAGGAGAAATTATATCATTATATTGTAGAAAATTGTATCAGCGGTGTTGAGGAAAATGTAGAAAATTCTCTATGAATAGAAGAGAAAGAATAAAGAGAAGTGAATGATAAAAAAGAATATCATCATTATGAAGGGAAGGGAGATGATTCAGTTTATAGATCATCAGAATCTTGAAGAGGAACCAGAACAATAATGCCAAAGAAATAAACACATACGCAGAATAATCAGAATAGAACCAAAATCTTTAGAGCAACTGTCCATCTTGTTTTATGCAATAACAATGAAAAACAATGCAAAATTACATATACCAAACCAAACACACTGCCATCTGGTTGATCCAACTCATAGCTACTCCTTCTAGGGTTTCTGAGGCGTTATCACGGCAGAAGTAGATTGCCCAACCTTCCTTCTGAGGAGTGGCTGGTGGGTTTGAACTGCCAGCCTTCTGGTTAGCAGTCAAATGCCTTAAGCACTACATCATATATACTGGTAAAAATTTGAGTGTTAAGGATAAAGAAAAATATCCTTCAAGAATACAGTCTTGAAAATAAAAAATAGTCTCACTGTACGTACTATGCCTTAAGTGAAAAATAACAAATCATTTAAAAATGTACATTACCATTTGCCCCCTGGTCAACTCTGATTCATGGTCACCCCACGTGTGTCAGAATAGAACTCAGCTAGCTCCCTATGGTTTTCAGTGGCCGATTGTCAGGTCCTTCTACTGAGGAACCTCAGGGTGGAATCAAACCTTCAAACTTTCATTTAGCAGCCAAACACATTAATATTTGCACCACCCAGGGATTCCCAGACTGCATATTAACAGCATTTTTTTTTTTTTTTTCTTCCTCACCCCTCATGCAAGAGAGTTTAACTTTAGGAAACCCATAAATGTCATGTGTAGTATCTCTAGCATCAATGGAGAAAGTCACATGGTAAGAGCAGCACAGCAGGAGGCTCTTCTGATTTCAGGAACACCTAGACTTCTCTATAAAGAGCCCTGAGGCTCTCTTGGGGTCTTATGCAGGCCCTTTTTGGGCTCTGCTTAGCATCTGAACTCTGTTTTCTGCATCGTTTCTTACAGTAGTGAGGTCTGTGGGGCAACTGGTGAAAGTAGTCAAAACTATTCAATGTTGTTTAAGGAGAATCACTTCCCAGTCTGGAAGAAGGCAATTATCATAGTATAGATGGCTGATTTACAAGGAAAAACAATTTTGAACTTCGTTAGCTTTTACATAGAATCAAATACTTTCCACCAGTCTAGGTTGAATTTTGTGTTTTTAAGTAAGACTGGGGTCAGCAGGGTTTCAGATTTTTCATGTCTCCTCACCAAATCTTTATGGAGCAGTCACACTGCAATTATCATTCAATACACAAGGTCAGTTTAATTACATATCCCAGTATAACTACATTATCATTTCATATAGCTGTCATCCTGATCCTAAAATATCATAGTCTGTTTCCTGGTAATGCTAGCCTATAATCAACAATAACTTCCATAAAGTGACCTTTTCTTGACCCAGCATTGAAAAGAAATAGTAGCATGTAGTTCCTTGCTCACAAGGCCCTTTTGGAAATTAGCAAAATGTCTAGAAAAAAAGTTTTCATTAGTGGCTATAATCACAAACCTCAGTGCACATTGTTCAAAAACTGTCCTAAATTTATTGTAACAGACAAGCAAACATACATGTACAAAAGGTTACAAAAGAAGGCCTGGTCCCATAATTTTTACTTAATATGCAGCATAATGCCTAAAGCACGTGACTGCTAACCAGAAGGCTGGTGGCTCAAACCTACCAGCCACTCCTTGGAAGGAAGGTTGGGCAATCTACTTCCGTAGTAATACTGCCTCGGAAACCCAAGGAGGGGTCGCTACGAGTCGGGTCCCACTCGAGGGCACATAACAGCATGCAAACTATCTGAGGATCTGAATGAAGAGTTACCATTAGAAACTGCAGATTTATGAAGTTGGACTCGAGATCCAGCTGTGCTTCCCATAGTTATCATTTCCCTGAATATCTGAATAAAATTATACCCACACTGTCGCATACTGTATTTCCTTATGCCACCATGCTAACTAGTTTATTTTGTGTTGGAGTCTCACTAGGTTTTGCTTATTGTTTTACTTCCATTTCAATAAACATATTTAGGAAGGAATATCAATTACAAATGAGCCCTGACAAAAAAAAGCTATATTTAATACCAGTCAATCTTGTGTGGCATTTAAAAAAGTACATGCATTTTCTCTCTCCTGCTGCTTTGTAATTATATAAGAAAAAGACAAACATTTCAAATTACAGAAACATTTCTTCATGGCTTATACTAATAAATATGGGAGGGTAATTCAATAAAGATATCGAACATAGAATTACAGAGTAATAAGTGACTTCCTTTTTGTTTTTGCTTTATATATTAGAATAAAAACTTGGGAAAAATAAGGGCATTTTGTTTTTGTTTTATTTAATTTGGTTTTTATGAGCTTCTTTTCATGTTGGTTCTATGAGCTTAACAATCAAAAGTTTTAATGAAAAAAACAATTGAGAATTTCTTTACTCTTCTTAGTGCTTTGGTTTTTCTAATATTTTATCTTTTTACCTCTTCTTGAGTTTTAGATAAAAAATGTTAAGCTAATCATATTATTGTTGTTGTTAGGTGCCGTCGAGTCATTTCTGACTCATAGCGACCCCATGCACAGCAGAATGAAACACTGCCTGATCCCGCGCCAGCCCCACAATCCCT
>NW_006922066.1:1698085-1700411 GCF_000298275.1 Orycteropus afer afer
CATTGATGAATATTTTGCCTATAGAATCCTTCAATGTTGCAACTTGAGGCTTGAATTTTTTCTTCAGTTCTTTCAGTTTGAGAAATCCAAGCATGTTCTTCCCTTTTGGTTTTCTAATTCCAGGTCTTTGCATATTTCAGTGTAATAATTTACTTTGTCTTCTTGAGCCACCTTTTGAAATTTTGTGTTTGGCTTTTTTTTTTTTTTTTTCCCCCCAGGTTTTTGCTTTAACTGCTGCATGTTGTTATAGTTAGTTGCTCCCAATTTGTTTCCAACTCACAGATACCCTGTGGACAATAGAATGAAATACTACCCAGTCCTGTGCCATCCTTATAATCATTGCTTTGTTTGAGTCTGTGGTAACAATCACTGTGTCAATCTATCTCATTGAGGGTCTACCTCTTTTTTAGCAGACTCTCTACTCTACAAAGCATGATGGGCTTCGCCAAGTTCTGGTTCCTCCTCATAACATGTCCAAAGCACCCTAGAACAAGTCTTACCACCCTTGCTTTAACAAGGATTCTGGCTGTATTTCTTCCAGGATAGATTTATTCACGCCTATGGAATTCTATTCAGTATTCTTTGCCAAAACCATAATTCAAATGTATTAATTATTCTTTCATCTTTCTTATTTCTTGTTCAGCTCTTACAAATATATGAAGCAACTGAAAATACCATGGCTTGTGTCAGGCCCATGTTAGTCCTCAAAGTGACATCTTTGCTTTTAAACACTTCGAAGAAGTTTTTTGCCACAGATTTGTCCAATGAAATATGTTGATTTCTTTCTTTCTTTTCTTTAATTTATTGTGGTTTGGATGAAAATTTAGAGAGCAAATTAGTTTTGCATTCTACAATTTATACATTGTTTGTTTCATGACATTGTTTGCAATCCCTTCAATGTAACAACACTACCTCCTGTGTTACCCCTTCTTTCCTGCTCCTTTGTCAGTTCTGAGATTTGTTTTTGAACAAATACTGCTCTTTTGGTCTTGCATGGCTGATTGTTCTGAGGAGTTCATTCTTCTAGGCTACTAGTATTCACTTTATAAGTCTGTCTATTCTCTGACTGTAAGGTGATCCCTGGAGGTGGGTTTAGTTCCAGATTTGAAATGTGTCTAAAGGCCATAGTCTTGGTAATTCCACCAATCTCTAGCAAATGAGAGTCTGGTATTTTTTATGATTTTAAATTTTGTTCTACATATTTCTCCCATTCTGTCGAGGACCTTCTATTATGATTCCATTCAGAGATGTTGGTTGAAGCTGGGTACCATCATGTTCTTCTGGCCTCAGAGTAGTAGAAGCTGTGGTTTGCATGGTCCATTAGTCTTTTGGACTAATTATTTCTTTGAATCTTTGGTTATCTTCACTCTTCTTCACTCTGGATGGGGAGATACCAATAGGTGCATCTCAGACAGCCACTTGCAAGCTTTTTAAGACCCCAGTCACTACTCACTAAAGTCCACTTTGTATTTGTGGATTATATTATGCTGATTGACCTAGAAGTCCTCAGAGACTTTACAACTAAACTCCCAAGCCCAGTGGCTCATTCTCTCAAGGTGTTTTTTTATGCTAAGAAGTTATCAAAATTTTCCTCCATGTATGCTCCACTGTTTACATAGGTACATTTACAGTACATACAAATACATATGTAGAAATATCCTCTGGGACACCTACATATACTTGTGGGTGTATTGCTGTTTGCTTTCTCACACCTGCTCAGCTATTATATTTACCTATGTGTCCACTCAGAAATTATTGATTGTTATCACTGCTATAATAATAGAATTATGCATGTAATACTATTTACTTTTGTTGCCTTTAACTCTTGTGCACCTCCCTGTCTTCATTGGCCTTGATAATATTGTGCTTAAAAAAAAAAAAAAAGATAATATTGTGCTAGCCTCCCCCTTATTGCATATTGCCTTTCCCTTCACCTACATTAATATATGTCTGTGGCAGTTAAGATTGTGTGTCAACATGGCGGGGCTGATTTTGAGTGGCTGAGTAGCCGGATGTAGTTACTCCCCATGATGAGACTGGTAATCAACTCCATGGTGAGCAGCTGAGTAACTGTGTTAGGGATATAGTCTGCTTTCAGTATATAAGAAGATGCTTTGAGAAAGGTTTTTAAGTTTTTTTGCACACTTGGACCCTGTATATAGCCAAGTCTTCATTCAGCACCCTGCAACGCTGTCTTCCAATCTTGGGATTGTTCCTGGACTTGAAACAGTGGCCTGCCACGTTGTCTGCTGATCTTGTGACTGTGCCATTTCACTTGTTGACCTCGGGTTTGTCAGCCTCAGCAGCCAGAGGCTGCCTGAGTTAA
>NW_006922066.1:1701831-1705206 GCF_000298275.1 Orycteropus afer afer
CTGGCAGGTATAGAGGCTGATGAATCCAAAATTGGTAGTTAAGGTGGCAGGCTGCTGACTCACATGCTGTGGAGACAACCACCTCAAGATTGACAGGCTACCTGGCAGGCCACTGGCTCAAGTCTAGAGACCTGGAAGTCAGCTGATGATGAGCCAGACGCAGGATTCAGATTACTCAAAAAGCCAGAGAGTTTTGCCAGATCACCCATACATAGTGGAAGCAAACCACACCCCCAAGGAAATTCTATCTCAGCTGATTGGCTGTTCATAGCAGACTGTATCATGGAGGTGATTACATTATATCAGATCTCATCATGGGGGATGACTCATCATAACTGCAGACCTCTGAGAATCATGGCCCAGCCAAGTTGACACACAATTTTAGCCTTCACATTAACATATTGCATTCTTCGTATTTGCACATAGGGATCTTTGGACTTTTCTTGCTTCCTCGTATACATTTCCTTCACTTTAATTTCATTTGTCCAAGGCAAGTCAACCAATTTCTTTTAATTTTTAAATAGTCTCATAATTTTAGAGACTAGAAGTCCAAATCAGGGTATTAGTCATGTTGATTCTTTCTGAGCACTCTGAGAAAGCAACTGTTTTGTGCTTCTCTCCTAGCTTCTAGTGGTCCTGGCAATCTTTGGCATTCCTTGGTTTGTAGATGCTTCAGCTAGCATCTTCTCCCTTGTGTCTGTCCTCCATTGAGGGGATTAGGACTAGCCCTACCCTGGAAGATAATGTAAACCGGATTCCACAAAGAAACATGGAGCTCAGGTAGCATAGTGCCTAAGGCACTTGAATGCTAAGCAGAAGGCCGGTGGTTCAAATCCACCAGCCACTCCTTGGAAGGAAGATTGGGCAATCTACTTCTGTAGTGATACTACCCCAAGGACGGGTCACTATGAGTCGGGTCCGACTCTATGGCAAATACCAACAACAACTTCCAAACAAGATCACATTCACAGGTACAGGGTTTAAGTCAAAACCAAACCCACTGCCACTGAGTTAATTCTGACTTACAGTGACCCTATAGGACATAGTAGAACTGCCAGGAATGTTTCCAAAGTTGTAAATATTTACAGAAGCAGACTGCCTCATTTTTTTTTATTATTCTCCCATCATGTGGTTGGTGGGATCAAACTACCAACCTTCTGGTTAGCAGCCAAATGCTTTAATCACTGTGCCACCTAAACTCATAACATCTCCAGAGGCACTTCATCTTTTTTTCCATATATCAGACCCCTTTGTAAGTCATCTGAGCTTTTGCCCCTTGTAAATTCAGCACTTACATTGTTTCTCTCTCTTTCTCTTTGTGTAGCACAATAGTAACAAAATTTGTAGATAGATTTTTACTTTATTTTACTTTCTTCTTATTCTTCCTTTTCTTTGCTTTGCCACCACTTACCTTTCCAGATTAAAGGTAAACTCTACTTACCTTTCATCTGGACAATTATCATAACCTTCTAATTGTCCCTTTATTTTTTAGCTTTTCTCTATTTCACCCATGTCACACACTGAGTAGCAATCAAAGTTCCTAAAGTATATATCTGGTATTTTCACTCCTCAAATAAAAGTTCTCAACTATCTCCCTTTTTAAAGTCATGACCTAATAAACTTCTCAATAAATTCCTTCCCCATAAGACTGAAATATCTCTTTACACTTCTGTGAACTTATACTCAATGATATGTGTGTTAAACTTGAATTCTGTGAATTTTTTGTTTTGGCCACATTCAAGTTCCTTTACTTTATTACTTTATTTAAATGCCATTGCAGCGCAATAAGATTATAATTACCAAGGCCCCTCTTACATGCAACATCTTCTATGGAGTCCTTCTTAACATCTTTCAACAAGATGCAATTGCTCCTTTTATCTCTCTGCCATACAGTAGCTTTCTTGTAAGTTTAATGGTACTTAGAATATTCTCTCTTTTTTTTAATCAATAGTCCAAATATTGTTTGCATGTGATTTCTGACTTATCCTGTCTATTTGTAATTTTTCATTCATTCTTGCCCATTAGACTCTCATTAACTATATACGTATTTTTTCTACTATATTGTAAATTTCTGAAATAAAGGAATTTCTATAAAGTCTTTGTGACTAAAACAATGTTTTATGTATCATATATTCATAACGTTATGTTGGATTTTTATTTTAGAAGAGAAAAAAAATCTGCCTTAATGTTCTTTGTGTCTCAGAACTTTTTGTATATAAATGCATTTAATAATGACCATGAGTAAGCTATTTTTCCTTTAAATGGCTCAGGTTTCTCACTTAGAAAATGGAAAAAAAATTGTAATAAGTTTTTGGGAGGATTAAACATGTTAATAGATCGCTGTATATGTGGCATATTATAACAAGTACATAATCAGTTTTGAGTAAAAGTCAGCAATTATTACATGTATCATTATCATTTCTGCAATTGTTAAATAACCTAAAATCTCTACTCTCGGAGTTTTTATATCATCACTTCATATTCCTAATTAAATACCAATCTCATGGTTTTACTTAAGAGTTACAAGATATAAAGTAACTTGATAAATACACAAAGGAAAGAAAGAAAAATTGACCACCAAGAAATAAGACAGCAAGGAGTTATTCTTCCCTTTGCTTGAGAAACGAGGAAGCAAAGCTATAGGTAAAACAAAACTTAGCAAATCATGAAGAGTGCACCAAAGTGCACCTCAACCCCAATGGCCTTGAAGAAATAGTGCCTATAAATCACCAAGACTTCTTTCCACTTCCCCAAGGCAAGTTAAACATGCTACTTCAGTCCATAAAAAGAGAAGTAAACACCTGTGTGTCTAGGAGAAACATTGAGTAAGTAAGTGACTGAAAACTCTTAGACAATTTCCTTTCTACTCCTTTTTATAGTTAATCCTTAATACAAGCAAGTAATGTGACAGATTATATTTTTGCTACCAGGACCTTGGTATTATTGGTCATCTTTTCCTTAAAATTACTATTGTAACATTAAAGTGAACATAAACATGTTAAACATGTGAAGCCCCAAATTCAATGCCATTAGTACTAGGCTTGAAGAAGAGTATGTGGGCTGAAAAACATACTCAAATCGAAAGTAACTGAATAACTCTTCTTTTAAGTCAGGATACTCATCATATTTTGCCTATAAAACTTGAGGTTTTTTGTTTTTTTTTTTCCGTTTCCTATTGATAATAATATAAATTATAAGTACAGAACAATTTACCTGGATTAAGGATGAAAAGATTTGGAAGACAGCTACTTGGCCAACTGAATATGGAAGCAATCCATATTTGTACCCATTTCAAAGAAAGGTGATCTCACAGAATGTGGAAATTATCAAACAATATCATTAATATAACAAACAAATAAAATCTTACTAAAGAAA
>NW_006922066.1:1706729-1708839 GCF_000298275.1 Orycteropus afer afer
GGGCAATCCACTTCCATAGAGATACTGCCTCGGAAACCCAAGGAGGGGTTGCTATGAGGCGGACTCGACTCCATGGCAGTGAATTTAGGGAATTTTTGATGTTGTTGGGTGTTGCTAGTCAATTACTAGTCCATGTGACAAAGTAGATTTGCTTCATAGGATTTTCTTGATTGTAATCTTTATGGAAGCAGATCTGTGGGTTTTCTGCAGAGCTCCTGGGTAGAATCTTGAACTGCCAACCTTTCAGTTAATAGCCAAGCACTTAACTATTTGGACTACTGGCATTCCTTAGACAGTGTTAGAACTGATATATTTTTCATTTAAAGTCTGGTGGCATAGTGCCTAAGGCATTTGACTGCTAACCAGAAGGTTGGTCGTTCAAACCCACCAGCTGTTCCACTGAAGGAAGATGGGGCAATCTACTTCCTTAAAGATTTACCACCTTGGAAACCCAGTGGGGGGTCCCTATAAGTCCAAATCGACTTGATGGCGGTGAGTTTGGTTTTTGAGCATTCAAGTAATGTGATTTCTGTTTTATGCTACATGAACTAAAATATTTCTAGTTTAGACGAAGAAGAGGAAGTCAATTACAGTGAAGCCTAACACCAGAAACCTTAAAAAAGATTGTAAGCATCAAGAACAAAACTAATTATAACAGCTTGATTCACTTATTGACTTGGTGTTTTAAAACACATCTAGAACAAGTAACTTAAAAAAGAACATGACTTCTTTTTGTCGGCTTCTTTTCTTTCTAA
Organism: Orycteropus afer afer; assembly: GCF_000298275.1. Taxonomy (NCBI): domain Eukaryota; kingdom Metazoa; phylum Chordata; class Mammalia; order Tubulidentata; family Orycteropodidae; genus Orycteropus; species Orycteropus afer. Next base: position 1,707,485 of record NW_006922066.1, read on the forward strand.
AGTTGTTGATTGATCTAAACAAAACAATCATTGCTATAAGGGCTAACATGAGCTTGCTCCACTGATTTTCACAGCATAATGTTATTGCTACAAAATACAACTGGAGAAAGTGTGCTGACTTCACAGGCTTTCCCTAACTTGGTTCTTGGCTTGGTGAGGTTTTAGGCTGTGTGCACATAGTCTAACTCACTGTGTCAGATGGTAACTGTACAATTTTGTCCCATAACTATTTGGGACTCACACTGGCCTTTAAACAAAGAAGTGGAGGAGAGTCATTAAGATGGATTCAGAATGTTGACACACCTAACAAAGTTATTTGTGCTTTTAAGACCAGTAGATTTTCCTGTCCTTCCTAGGTGAACATTATGAGTTCTTTTGGTGATTTGCTCTATGTTGGGAAAAAAAAAAAAAAAAAAAAAAGAGCTGGACAGAGTAAGAAAAATTTTTCATGTTATTGATTGTACTTTGAGTAGACTTTCATGTCTAGGAATGGCTTTCTGGCACTTTCACAGGGATTAGATTTACTCATGGAAAACAAGAGGTGATCACTAAGGGCAATAATATACAACTATGTGGTAAAAGATATATATAAGGTTCTTCCAATATGAAATAAGCTTTTCAAATGGTTCCAGGCTAGTTCAAAAGACTTTCATAAATTTCATTTAACTCAGTGCAAGTTATTTTTCCAAATGGTTCACACACCTGTAGTTCCCATTTAAATCTCTTTTCATTCCTTACTGGATGCAATTTGGGTTTGATGCCAAGGAAAACAGAAACGTTTTTTTAGCTGTACCTATTTGGAAGAAGAGTTACATCTAATGACTAGTGAAGCTGAAGATATTTATTCTTTAGGGGTCATAGTTCCAGGTTAAAAACACAGCTTGAAAAACCAGTAGGGACACTGAATTTCATTGCAGAGTAAGACTTTGAGCCCTTGAATCAAATATATCAAGTTTATTTGAATATGCAACAAAATGTGATAATTCTCTCCCTAAAACAATAAAACTGCTCTTTTACTCCTCCTCTGAACAGTGATTTAGAGAAGCATTACAGAAGTCAAGGCTGAATTTTCTTGTGGGACAATAGTGATTTATAATAAAATGACAGTTGATCTCTACATGAACCATATTATCACTTTCAGTGATGATAAAATATCCCTAAACAGAGGAAAGTATTTTTTTTCCTTTTAAGTAGTAATGTTTAAAAGAAATTCAGAAATGAAATTAAAAGATGTACTATAAATAGTGGGCTTTCAATCTTAATTCCCTGACCCTACAAAGTGAGCCTACGAGTTTTAGAAGTTACTTTTTCTATCATTTTAATATTTTCATGTTTACCCCATTCATGCAATGCCT
>NW_006922066.1:1709314-1710459 GCF_000298275.1 Orycteropus afer afer
TAATATGAAATCTTTGAAAACTTCAATCTTTCTCCATATGAAGGGCCATAGGTGGAGCATTTTTGTCTGGTTTGTACTCTGCTATAAGCTATGCTAGCATAGTGCCCAAGATATTTGACTGCTAACCAGAAGGTTGGCAGTTCAAATCCACCAGCAACTCCATAGAAGGAAGACTGGGCAATCTACTTCTCTAAAGATTTATGGCCTTAGAAACCAAAAGAGGGTCACTATGAGTCATAATCAACTCGATGGAAGTAAGTTTTTTGTTGTTGTTGTTTGGTATAAGGTTAGTAAAGAGGTCTGGTGGCACAGTGCTTAAGGCATTTGATTGCTAACCAGAAAGTTGGCAGGTTCAAACTCACCAGCTGCTACATGGAAGGAAGATGAGTCAATCTACTTTCCCAAAGATTTACTGCCTCAGAAAACCAATGGAGGTCACTATGAGTCAGAATTGATTCATTGGCAGTGAGTCGGGTTTTGCTTTATAAGATTAGTGCTTAAAATGATGCCAGCTACTTTGTAGGTACTCAGTAAGAATTTGTTGATCAAATGTTTCATATCACTATTTATAAGTTAGATATACTTTTAGCATAGTGCCTGAGGCACTTGACTGATAACCAGAAGGCTGGTGGTTCAAACCCACCAGCCACTCCTCAGAAGGAAGGTTGGGCAATCTACTTCCACAGTGATACTTCTTTGTAAACCCAGAGAGTGGTCACTACGAGTCAGGTCCGACTCAATGGCACATAACAACAACAATAACAATATACATTTAAAAAGAAAAATAGAATCCCATCTAATATTGCAAAAATACAAAAATAAATTTTGAGAAGAAATATTTAATTTCTGTTTCTAGATATGTCTAAAAATTTTATTAGTGAAAAAATTACTTTTATAAAAATTATCTTATTTGATTTTTATTTAATTTCCAAAAACAGGGAAAAATAGGATGCTAATATATATATATATATATATATATATATAATATGTATATATATTTACTAAGCTAAAATTATCTCAATATGTTTTTAGAATTTTGAAAAATTTATAGAAGAATTAACAGTTAATTAATTTACTTAGAATATGTAGTTGGATCAAGTTTTTATCCATTACATACATGTCAATGTCATCAAGAAATAATTCCT
>NW_006922066.1:1710809-1712456 GCF_000298275.1 Orycteropus afer afer
CTTTATATAAAAATTCATAGACTTTCTGAAGGAAAATCATTGAATTACTTTGAATGAATAGTGAGTACACCACAGCACCTACACCTTCATTAATACCAATCCTTACTCTGCTTTTTTGTTATCAATTAAGAGAAAAAGTAAATGATCAGTAAAGTTTTTGTTTTCTGCATCATTTTCGGCTGAAAAGATAAAGTCTATCTACATACATATATTTCCAGTAAGGATAAACTATAAAGCTGTGATTCCTGTTGACTATGGCTACCATTTTAAAGAATGAGGATGCAACATTGTCTGACTTTCCAGGGCTAAAGATAGCACTTTGTGATAGTGGTGAGAATTACAGAGTTTGACCAGATTTTCTGCAGATAAAACACTAAGGATTCACTTTAGAACTCTTTTAAGGGTTATTGGTGAGGAAAATCTAAAAGTGGTTATTAATAATTTTCTCACTGGCAACATTGTTAATGCATCTTGCCAAAGGAAACTTCATTGGCTCCAGGAAAAAGGTAATAAATTCTCAATTCAACATACTCTTGGAGTATCCTAATATTCTAAGGAAAGATTAGGCAAAGTATGAACTATGGGATCCCTAATTATTTTTCATTTGTTACCGACAAAATTAGAATTTGAAGTTGATTAAAATTCAGTCATAATGTTCTGATTGCCATGTAAAAGGTTATTCCTCAAGGCCACTTTCTTGTTCAGGTCAAATAGTAAGACTTATTGTAATTTGTTTTTAAGTATTTCATTTATTTTAATTTTTTTGCTAAAAAACTTTCTTCTCAAGTGTTGTTTCAGGTCTTTGTTACAATGTCATGTCCTCAGGAAGGACACCAATGAAAACTCAATCCAAAGTAAACTCACTTTTACTCCCTTGTTACTACTATCTGGTAGCATTTTGTTATCTCATAAAGCATATTATGATATGAATCAGCCTCCTCCGTAAGCCCAGAGGAGAGATTCTCTTTCTCAACAGACTATTTAAACCATTTGTGTCATGTTTCTATTTTTTTAACTAATCATATTGCAACATTCCTAACCCCAGAGTAGAGAGAGGTCTCTTAAAGTAAAATCTAGGCTCCAGAGGATGCAATGGATGATGGGCAGGGTAATAGTAATAGCTGATCACTATCCTTCCAGTCTTTACATTTACTTAACATCCTTTATCCCCAAAGCCAAAATAACCCCCAGAATTTTTAGACTTTAAAAAATGATCAAAAAAGATATCTCTAATAATGATAAATGCTTCATAAAGTTTAAGGGTTTTGTTTTGTTTTGTTTTAATTGGAATTATATTGACTGTTCAAGACATATAAAACCAAACCCAAACTCATACCCACTGTCAGCAAGTTGATTCTGATTCATAGTGACCCTACAGGACAGAATAGAGCTACCGTATGGAGTAGTGCCTATGGCATTTGACTGCTAACCAGAAGGCTGGCAGTTCAAATTCACCAGCCACTCCTTGGAAGGAAGGTTGGGCAATCTACTTCTGTAGAGATACTGCCTTGGAAACCCAAGGAGGGGTCGCTAGGAGTCAAATTGACTTGATGACAGTAAGTTTCTTGTTTTGTTTTGTTTTGTTTTTTGGTTAGGAGCTCTGGTAGCATAGTGGCTAAAGCACTTGACTGCTAACCAGAAGGCTGA
>NW_006922066.1:1712994-1714102 GCF_000298275.1 Orycteropus afer afer
GAGTTGGAATTGACTTGATGACTGGGTTTTTATTCGCATGTATATTTATGTGTGTGTGCGTGCATGCATGTATGTCTGTGTGCATAATTTCTTTATTACGTACAAATTCAGGATAAAGTGGTATGTTGAAGTGTCATTCAATAAGGTACCAGCTGGTGTTTTCATACTCACTTTATTCCCCACATGTTGAAAATATGTCTTAACACTTACACATGTGATAGCTTTTTTTTTCTCCTTTTAGAATTTTGAGAATTAATAGTGTGTCTAATGTCTTAACAAAGATGAAAACATTTTACTGAAATACATGTGAACTCTTGTCAACTTAGCAACTCAATAATAAGATTGTCTATAAATCTTAGTTACACTTTATATAGAAATTCTTTAAAGAATATAGACACCATTAGCCTGAGTAAGTGTATGTAACTCTGGTGTTAGTCTCGAAGGTAACCACTAGTTGGTTGAAGTTGCTTATTAAAAAAAAAAAAAAAAACAACAACAACTTTTGCATTCTTAATTTATTCCCAAATAAAGTTTATTCTGTGCCCTTAAAAATATTTGTAATAGATTTAATTCAGTACAGTTGCCCCTGTTGCTGTTGTTAGGTGCCGTCGAGTCGTTTCCGACTCAGAGCGACCCCATGCACAGCAAAACGAGCACCGCCCGATCCCGCGCCAGCTCCATGATCCCTGCTGTACTTGAGCCCATCATCGCAGCCACTGACAGTTGCCCCTAGCATTGGCAAATCTTATTAAACCCTAGATATTCTTGCTTTTGAGAATAAGTGAAGAGAGTGTAATTTTTCTTCCCAAAATAAAACATTCTAGTATATTTTTTGGGAGTCTTGGTAATGTGGTGATTAAAGCACTCTGCTACTAACCAAAAGGTCACTGTTTTGGAACCCACTAGCCACTGCATGGGGAAGATGTGACAGTCTGCTTTCCATAACGATATATAGTTTTGGAAAAGCTATGTTGTTATTATGTGCCGTCGAGTCGGACCTGACTCCTAGTGACCCCTCCTTGGGTTTCCCAGGCAGTATCACTACGGAAGTAGATTGCCCAACCTTCCTTCCGAGGAGTGGCTGGTGGGTTTGAACCGCCAGCCTTCT
>NW_006922066.1:1715162-1716697 GCF_000298275.1 Orycteropus afer afer
GACTCACAGCAAACCCTCCTTGGGTTTCCAAGGTAGTATCACTAGGGAAGTAGATTGCCTAACCTGCCTTCCGAGGAGTGGCTGGTGGGTTTGAACCGCCAACCTTCTGGTTAGTAGTTAAATGCTTTAAGCACTACAGCACCAGAGCTCCCTCTCCCTCTATAGTGGCAAAGAAATTACCTTAAGCTTTTTTTCTTAATAAGTATTATTTTCTAAAAGGATTTATTCCTTTCATATGTACATGAGCATTTAATTTTGATTCTAGCTAACTATCTGAAACACTATCAGAAAAGAGGACATGCATTCACAATAAATACAGCAGTAAGGATGATTTTAAGAAGAAAAACAAAAGAAACCATTTTCAGAAAAGGAATTTTTTTACCAGGAAATTATATTTAAACATGATAGTTTGGGGTCAAGGGCAGTATGATTGTCTTTTTTTTTTTTTAAAGAAAACATCCAAACAATGACATTGATCCCCTACAATATCATGGCTAAATATCAATATATTTAGATGTAAATGTATTATGGTAAAAGATGATAAAGTAGCATAGTAATTAGGGCCTTCTTAACGTATTTTTTTAAATTACACAATTACATATTTTGAGAATGTAGAGTGGTGACTGTCTATCACAGTCATATTGTTTTTATTGCTTTGTTCAAGTTAACTATTTATTTTTTTGCCATATATATTCTTAAACAGACTTACAACATCATCTTAATCCTACTAAGGTCAATAAAAGACGAAAATCACACTAAACTTCTGATTCTTTGATGTTTGCAATGACACAGACTTGACTAGTTTAAAAGGTAAATTATCTAAGTAAAATTAGCATAATTACAAAGAATATTCTTGTTCTTGGAGTTGTGTGTGTGTGTGTGTGTGTGTGTTTAACAGCAGATGTAACAACATTAGCAAACTTCCTTTGATAGAATTTCCTTTCTTGTCATGCAGAATAATTGCCTTACACATGTATACTTAAAACTATAATTAGAAGTCTTATTTAAATACTGTGTAGATGTGTGTGTATTAACACACCAAAGAATTAAAATGTAACATTTAAATGACACTAAATCATAAAATAATTTTATAGACTTCTTTGCTGACTACTTGCAGATGAAGATTTTCATACTTGCAAAGCAAAATAAAAGACTACATAATTTGCTGAATATTAGAAATGCTATGAGTGATTTCTTATTTACTTATTTATTTTTATTGTGACTTGTGTGAAAGTTTACAGAGCAAATTCACTTTCCATACAGCAGCTCACATATACTTTGTCTCATGACATTGACTACAGTTTCCCACAATGCAACAGCTTCCTTCCCACTTCCTTCCCATAGTTACCTCTTACCTATGTCCTTCCCTTCATGCATTCCAGCCCCCTAAACTGTCTCCCTGTGCATACACAGTTCTTCTATTCTCCCATGATTGTTCTCTCCAAGGACTGTATCTACCTAATGTAAATGTTTACCTCATATGCTTGTCTTTTGTATGGCTGGAAGTCACAGGAGCAGTTCAGACCTGAAGGGCA
>NW_006922066.1:1718802-1725518 GCF_000298275.1 Orycteropus afer afer
CTGATGTGACATGACTCAAATTGAGGAGAAACAGGTGCAATCATCCATTAATAATAGGAACATGGAGTGTACGAGGTATGAATCTAGGAAAATTGGAAGTTGTCAAAAATGAGAAAGACACATAAATATTGATATCCTAGACATTAGTGAGCTGAAATGAGCTCTGGTAGCATAGTGGCTAAGGCACTTGACTGCTAACCAGAAGGTAGTTTAAACGCACCAGCCACTCCTCGGAAGCAAGGTTGGGCGATCTACTTCTGTAGTGATACTGTCTCAGAAACCCAAGGAAGGGTCGCTATGAGTCAGGTCAGACTCAATGGCAAATAACAACAACAACAGTGAACTGAATGGACTGGTTTTGGCCATTTTGAATCAGACAACCATATGATTTACTATGCCAGGAATGACAATTTGAAGAGGAATGGTGTGGCATTCATCATCACAAAGGATGTTTCAAGATCTTTCCTGAAGTACAATGTTGTTAGTGATAGAATAATATCCATATGCCTACAAGGAAGACCAGTTAATACGACTCCTATTCAAATTTATGCATCAACCACCAAAGCCCAAGATGAGAAAATTGAAGATTTTTATCAATTTCTGCAGTCTGAAAATGACGAAATGTGCAATCAAACTGTATTAATTATCACTGGTGACTGGAATGCAAAAGTTGGAAACAGAAGAATCACCGGTAGTTGAAAATTTTGGCCTTGGTGACAGAAATAACCATGGAGATCACATGATAGAATTTTGCAAGACCAACAACTTATTCATTGCAAATACCTTTTTTTCAACAACACAAGTGGTGGCTCTACACATGGACTTCACCAGATGGAGTATACAGGAATCAGGTTGACTACATCTATGGCAAGAGGCAATGGAAAAGCTCAATATCTTCAGCCAAAACCAGACCAGGAGCTGATTGTGGTACAGACCATCAACTGTTCATATGCAAGTTCAACTTGAAGTTGAAGACAATTAAAACAAGTCCACAAGAGCCAAAATATTATCTTGAATATATCCCTCCTGAATTTAAAGACCATGTGAAGAATAGATTTGATGCATTGAACACCAGTGACTGAAAACCAGAAGAATTGTGGGATGATATCAAAAACATCATCCATGAAGAAAGCAAGAGGTCATTAAAAAAGATGAGAAAAGAAGAAAAGACCAAAATGGATGTCAGAAGAGACTCTGAAACTTGCCCTTAAGCAGAGAGTAGCTAAAGTAAATGGAAGAAATGGCAAGATAAAAGAGCTGAACCAAAGATTTCAAAAAGCAGCTCGAGCAGACAAAGCCAATTATTATAATGAAATGTGCAATGACCTGGAGTTAGAAAACCAAAAGGGAAAAACACACTCAGCATTTCTCAAGCTGAAAGGATTGAGGAAATAATTTAAGCCTCAAGTTGCCATATTGAAAGATTCTATGGTCAAAATATTGACTGATGTGGGAAACATCAAAAGAAGATGGAAAGAATACACTTTGAGATGTTTCAACAAATGGATGCCCCACTGGAAGCACTCACTCAGTTATGCCAAGACATTTGGAAGACAGCTACTGACTGGAAGAGATCCATATTTATACCCATTCCAAAGAAAGGTGATCCCACAGAATGTGAAAACGATAGATCTATATTAATATCATACGCAAGTAAAATAATTCAGAAATGGTTGCAGCACTATATTGGCAGAGTCCTTCCAGAAGAGCACATAGAACAAGGGATTTTATTCTGATGTCAGATGTCTTCACTCAAAGCAAAGAATATCAGAAAGATGTTTTCTTGTGTTTTATTGATTATGCAAAAACATTTGATTGTGTGGATCACAACAAATTGTGAATAACATTGAGAAGAATGGGAATTCCAGAATACTTAATTGTACTCATGAGGAACCTGTACATAGACCAGGAGGCTGTCATTCAAACAGAACAAGGGGACACTGCATGGTTTAAAATCAAGAAAGGAGTGCATCAGGGTTGTATCATTTCCCCATACTTATACAATCTATATATTGAGCAAATAATCCGAGAAGTTGGACTCTCTGAAGAGGAACGTGGCATCAGGATTGGAGGAAGGCTCATTAACAACCTGATATAGGTTGATGACACAACTTTGCTTGCTGAAAGTGAGGATGACTTAAACACTTACAGATGAAGATAGAAGACTACAATCTGCAGTATCGATTGAATCTCAATATAAAGAAAACAAACATTCTCACAGCTAGACCTATAAGCAGCATCGCAATAAATGCAGAAAAGACTGAAGTTGTCAAAGAGTTCATATGCTTGGTTCTACAATCGACCCCAATGGAAACAGCAGTCAGGCCATCAGACTATGTATAACACTGGGCAAGTCATTTGCAAGGGACCTCTTTCAAGTGCTGAGGAGCAGATGTCTCCTTGAAGACCAAGGTGTGCTTGACACAAGCCATGATATTTTCAATAGCCTCATATGCATATAAGAGCTAGATGATGAATAAAGACCAAAGAGGAATTGATGGTTTTGAAATGTGGTGCTGGTGAAGAATGCTGAAAGTACCATGGACTGCTAAAAGAACTAACAAATCTGCCTGGAGAAAGTGCAGCAGGAATGCTCCTTGGAAGTGAGAATGGCCAGACTTTGTCTCACCTACTTTGGTCATGTTGTCAGAAAGGACCATTCCATGCAGAAGGATGTCACACTTGGTAAGGTGGAGGGTCAATGAAAGAGGGACGATCTCAAACGAGATGGATTGACACAGTGGCTGTAGCTATGGGGGATCGCAGAGCTGGTGCAGAACTGGGTGGTGTTTTGATCTGCTGTGCATAGGGTTGCTATGTGTCAGAGGTGACAGGAAGGCATCTAACAGCAACAACAAATTTGCCCCTAGTTTTTCCATGAGGAATTTTATTGTTTTAGTTTTCACACTTAAGTCTTTGGTGCATCTGGAGTTAGTTTTCGTGTATGGTGTGAGGCAGAGATCTTGTTTCATTTTTCTGCAAATGGATATCCAGTTGTGCCTGGACATTTTCTTCCCCATTTAATGAATTTCAGTCCTTTGTCAAAGATCAGCTGACCATAGATTGATGGATCTATTTCTGTGTTCTCAATTTTATTCCATTGATCTATGTATCTGTCATTATACCAATACCTGACAGTTTTGACTCCTGTGGTTGTATAGTAGGTTTTGAGATCTGGCAGTGTGAGACCTCCTACTTGGTTGTTCTTCTTCAATAGTGCTTTGCTTATCCAAGGTCTCTTTCCTTTCCATATAAAGTTAGTGATTGGTTTTTCCATATCCCTAAAGAATGTTGATGAGATCTGGATTGGGATTGCATTGAATGTATAGATTGCTTTGGGTAGAATTGACATTTTCACAATGTTCAATTTGCTATTCACGAGGATGGTATGTTCTTCCATTTATGTAGATCTCTTATGGTTTCTTGAAGTAGTCTTTTATAGTTTTCTTTGTACAGGTTTTTTTTGTTCCTGTTAAGATTTATCCCCAAGTATTTTATTTTTTTGGTAGCTATTGTAAATGGTATTGATTTCCTTATTTCTTTGTCAACAATCTCTGTGCTGGTGTAGAGGAATCCAACAGATTTTTGGATGTTAATATTGTATCCTGCCACGATGCTAAATCCCTTAATTAATTCCAGTAGATTTTACTGAGTCTCTTGGGTTTTCTAGGTATAGGATCATGTTATCAGCAGATAGGGATAGTTTGAATTCTTCCTTACCAATTTGGATGCCTTTGACTTCCCTTTCTTGTCTTATTGCCCTGGCTGGGACTTCCAATATAGTATTGTATAGAAGTGGTGACAGAGGGCATCCTTGTCTGGTTCCTGTTTTCAAGGGGAATGGTTTCAGTCTCTCTCTGTTGAGAATAATGTTGGCTGCTGGAATAAGTATGGGGAAAGGATACAACCCTGATGCACTCCTTTCTTGATTTTAAACCATGCAGTGTCTCCTTGTTCTGTTGGAACAACAGCCTCCTGGTCTATGTACAGGTTCCTCATGAGTACAACTAAGTATTCTGGAATTCCCATTCTTCTCAATGTTATGAATAATGTTGCCTGCTGGACATATATGTCCTTTACTATGTTGAGGAATGTCCCTTCTATTTCTATTTTGCTTAGAGTTTTGATCAGGAATGGGTGTTGGATTTTATCAAATGCCTTTTCTGCATTGATTGATAAGATCAGTGGTTCTTTTCTTTTATTTATGTGGTAGAGGATGTTGATTGTTTTTCTAATGTTGAACCATTCTTGTATACCTGATATGAACCCCCTTGGTCATAATGAATTATTCTTTTTGATATGCTGTTGGTGTTTATTGGCTGGGATTTTGTTGAAGATTTTTGCATCTGTATTCATGAGGGATAATGGTCTGTAGTTTTTTCATTTGAGTGATGTCTTTGTCTGGTTTTGGTATCAAGGTTATGCTTGCTTCATAAAATGAATTTGGGAGGATATCATTCTTTTTGATGTTTTGGAATAGTTTGAGTAGGAATGGTGTCAGTTCTTCTCTGAACATTGGTAGAACTCTCCAGTAAAACCATCTGGGCCAGGACTTTTTTTGTTGGTAATTTTGTTACGTCCTGTTCAATTTCTTCTTTTTTTATGGATCTGTTCAATTTTTCCACATCAGTCTGTGTTAGTTTAGGTATGTGGTGTGTTTCTAGAAGTCTCTCCATTTCTTCCAGATGTGCAAATATGTTGGAGTACATTTGTTCATTTTGTTGTAGTTATGTGCCATCAAGTCAGACCCAACTCATAGCGACCCCTCCTTGGGTTTCAGAGGCAGTACCACTACGGAAGTAGATTGCCCCATCTTCCTTCCAAGGAGTGGCTGGTGGGTTTGAACCACCAGACTTCTGGTTAGCAGTCAAGTGCCTTAGCCACTATGCTACCATATTATCCTTTTCATTTCAGTTGATTCTTTTGTGATGTTGCCCATTTCATTTCTTACCCATGTTATTTGTATTCTCTCCCTCTTTTCCTTTGTTAAATTTGCCAGTGGTTTGTTAATTTTATCAAAGTTATTTTTTTTTAAAAATGGCTTCTAGTTTTGTTTATTTTATCTATTTTCTGTTTCATTGATTTCTACTCAAATCTTTATTATTTCCTTTCTTCTGGTGACTGTAAGTTTCCCCCCCCCCAGCTCTTTTTCTAATTGTTGAAGCTGTTGGGGTAGGTGTTGATTTTGGCTGTTTTTTTTTTTTCTTTTTTGATGTATGTATTTATTGCTATAAATTGGCCTCTGATCACTGCTTTTACTGTGTCCCAAAGATTTTGGTATGATGTGTTTTCCTTCTCCTTTGATTCAAGGAATTTTTGAATTACATTTTTTATTTCTGCTCTTACCCAGTCTTCCTTAAGGAGGGTATTGTTCAGTTTTCATGTGTTTGCTCTTTTTCTGTTGATGTTCCTTTGGTGATTTCTAATTTGATAGCATTGTGATCTGAGAAGATGCTTTGCAGTATTTCAATGTTTTTACATTTATTATGGCTTGCTTTATGGCCTAACATGTGGTCTATCATGGAGAAAGTTCCATGTGCAATGGAAAAGAATGTATATTGTGCTGCTGTTGGGTGAAGTGCTCTGTAGGTGTCTATAAGGTTAAGTTGGTGAATTGTATTGTTTATCTCTTTGCATCTTTGTTGACTTTCTTTCCAGTTGTTCTATCTTTCATTGAAAGTGGTATGTTAAAGTCTCCCACTATGGCTGTGGGGTCAACTAGTTGCCTTTTCAACTCTTTTAAAATCTGATTTATGTGTTTTGGGGCTCTTTCATTGGGTCCATAGATATTTATTATGCTTATATCTTCTTGTTCAATTGATGCTTTAATCATTATATAATGTCCTTCCTTGTCTGTTAGAATGGTTCTTGTCTTAAAGTCAATTTGATCTGAAATTAATATTGCCATTCCTGTTCTTTTTTTGGTTGCCATTTACTTGATATATCTTTCTCCAGCCTTTGATTTTTAGTCTTTTTTTGTCTCTTTCTCTAGGGTATGTCTCTTGTAGACAGCATATTAATGAGTTATATTTTCTTATCAAGTGTGCAGCTCTCCACCTCTTGAATGGTGCACTTAATCCACTGACATTCAGTGTAGTTATCAATAAGTATGAATTGGTTGCTGTCATTTTGTTATGTGTTTTTCCATGGTGTTCCTGGTTTCTTTGTTCCACAAATTTTCTGTGCTGTGCTCATTGTTTGTGAATTGTGTTATCATTTCCCTTGTTGCTATTGTTTCAGGATTTGCTAAATATGTGTGCTTGTCCTCTTTTTTATTATTATTTGAAGTTTTATCATTTTTCCTTGAGGATACCTTGTGATTTATAATTTTCCCCCAAGTTTAGAACAATCCATTCTATCTTGCAACTCTTGACTTCCTCACTATGTAGAAGTTCTGTAACTACACTATTATTCACCTCCTTTTTGTTTGTAGTTGTCCTCATTTATCAATTGATGTCTCTGATTCCATTTACAATCTTGTAAGTTTATTTTACTTTGCATACTTTCATAGCTGTGTTGGTTTCTGGGTTATGTTATCTTGTGTATTAATGGTCAGTTGTTGTTTGCTATCATTGGTTCTCTGTTCAAAGGACTCTCTTTAGTATCTCTTGTAAGGTTAGTCTGGTTTAACAAATTCCCTTAATTTCTTTTTATCTGCATATCTCTTAATTTCACCATCATATCTGAGGGACAATTTTGCCAAGTATATAATTCTT
>NW_006922066.1:1726018-1727355 GCF_000298275.1 Orycteropus afer afer
TTTTCATTTGTTTTATCTTTTTTTTTTTCTTGTATTTTCTTCCAAAATTGTTCTAGGGTTTTGTCTGTATTTTCTTTAATTTTGTCAGTGTTTTCCTTGATCTGTCTCTCAATCCTTTGAAGGTACTTAAATATAATTCTTTTGAATTCCTTATGAGAGAGTTCCAATGCTGCTTCCTCCTCAGGAATGTGTTCTGTGTCTGTATCTTGCTCCAATGTTTCTACCATTTTATTTTATTTATTTTTTTTATTTTTTCTTACTGCTTCTTAGTGTGGATTGTGATGGTCTATTGTTTCTGAGACACTGTGTTATTGTTGTGTTTAGATCTCGGTTAACTGTTTTTGAAGAGCAGCTAAGGGTGAGTAAGGCTTTTCTTAGGGGTCATTTATCATTGGCCAGTTGGTGGAGAAAGAAGTGGGGCTCTCACTCAGTAAGTGAAGCTGCAGGAGGTGTGGATATAGTTGTGTCATATGGGCACTGTGGCTGCCTCCCACTCAGTTAGACAAAAACTATCAACAAACCATCAAAAAATAAAAATAAAAAATAAAAGCAAATGGACAAAAAGCACACCATGTAAACACACAGGAACAATCATCAAAAAATTTTTTTTAAAAAAAATTGCAATATCTGGTGAGAGGGTAATAAGAGATAAAAGGTAGAGTAGGAGAAAATGAAGAAGAAAAGAGGGAAAAATTCAAAAGGAAAAACAAGAAATAGGATTAACCATGAGAAAGAAAATATGGGAACCAGGAACAGGGAAGAGAGGAAAAGCTGAAAACTAGAATCTGGAATGGAAGAATATAGAATAATAATGAAAAGGACAATAATAGTAATATTAATAATTTTAAAACAGACAAAAACAAACAAACTAAAAAAAAAAAAAAAGGGAAAAAAAATCAGGGCAGGGTGGGGCAGGGCATTCAGGCTCCCTCCAAGCACACAGACTGGGATGGAATTCCTTCTGGCCAAGAGGTGGGTGGGAGTGAGGGACAGCCACACTCTGTTCACCAAATGGATGTGGGGTATGAGTGTAACAAGAAGAATATCATATCTTTCCAGTCGTTCATGTCCTGAACATCCTTGTGGTTCCTGGCAAGTGAAGCCTATTTATAAGTTCCTGGAATCTGGGAGAAAGCTGTCACTTTAAGAATCCAAAATGGTCAAACCACTGGTAAACGTTCAAAATGGCTGCTCTTCGGACAAGCAATAATCCACAGCTCAGCCCTCCTTCCTCTTTGCTTCTTCACCTTTTATTCACCAGCCACCAGTGCAGTCCTCTATGCAGCCCCTGACTAGCAGGGCCGATTTTTAGGTTAATGCTTAGATCCTAATGCCAC
>NW_006922066.1:1728165-1735826 GCF_000298275.1 Orycteropus afer afer
CTTGGTCATATTATTTTGGGAAGTGGTGCATATGCTCTATCATTCTCCTTGAGGTTTTCAATACATTAAAAGTCTCTGAAAAGCTTTACAAAAGAAGTATCTTTGACTTTGTTTAACTCGGTGTTTCCCTAACCTATTTAACAATTGAAATGAAAAAAATGAAAAGAAAAAAAGAAAAGAACAGTAAACATTTATTAAGGTCTAGGGACAATTTTCTCAGGACAATATTTGTGACAAGCTGTACAATATCAATAGACAGTATGGTGGTTGTGCCTATGAATGAGAAGAAAAACATATTTTTTTTTGCCTGGTTTTCCTTTAAAATCTTCTCCAGCTGGCCATCAAACACAACAGTGTTATGAGGTACTCCATTGTTATCATAGAAGTATGTTTCAGTTAATTAGTTTAAACGTTTTTGCAAAGTACTTCTTGAAATCAAGAAAAAGTAAAAGTGTAGATAAAAAGGGATTAAAATCTATGGTGAAACACTGTAAATACTCATTATTCTATACCTACAAAGAGAAAGGAAGGAAGCAAGTGTTTTTCTATGCTCCCGTTTTATCCTTTTCCAATCTGCACCAAACCTTGGCACGTTGTTGCTGTTATTGTGTGCTATTGCTTGGTGGTATACTGGTTAACCTCTTGGCTGCCAACTGAAAGGTTTGTGGTTCAAACCCAACACTTGTTCCACTGGAAAAGACCTGGTGCTATAAAGATAAAAGATCTGCTCCTATAAAGATTCTCAGCCTTGTAAACTCTCTGGGGGCGTTTCTACTCTGTCTTATAAAGTTGCTATGAGTATGAGACCTTGGCATAACCAAGGCAAATAAGGGAATACCATTTTGACTCCTTGGGATGGAAAATGTATAGTAAAATAAAAATAAGGCTGAGGCTAAATGCTACCATCCTTATGAGTTACAGAATGTCTACACTAAAGTCACAAAAATCAAATTTATAACAATAAAATAAAAAATGCAAGAAATTACAAATTCAACTATACTTCTTTTACCTTGCTCCCTCCACCCAAATTTTGTAGTTTTGTTCTTATTTCGTTGTTGTTGTTTATTTATTTTATAAAATAGCACTACTTATCATCGAAACTAATATTGTTGTTTTAAGAAAGTATGCCCTTTGGGGCTTTATGCCCTGTCCATGCTGGAGTATGTTTACACTCTTCAACTCTCAGCCCATCAAGCCAGGACCTGTCAAGGGAATCACAATATGCTACACTTTTCCTCACAGGATTCAATTCTGCTCATAATGTACACAAATATTTATTAGCTTGTGAAATCTTGTAATATATCACAATTTTCTGATATTCTTTAAAGTTGCATTATAGTGCCACTGTTCGTTCCAGCACAGATATGGTGATTACTTATTATAACTATTCATCATGTTTGTATTAGTAAATGCTGAGTGAAAGGAGACTTCAGAAAAGTTCACTCATCCTGTCAGTTTTACTATTACCACACTAATCATTACTTAAGTTTAGGTACATAGAACTCATGCCAGCTTTCACTGTCACCATTAATTCATCATAAATGGTATTTATAAGGATTTAGTTCAATATAATTTTTGATTGACTGCTGTGTGTCAAAAGCAGTCATTGAAAAGTTGTGATAAATTTCTATGTTTGTAACCATGTTCTATCACCCATAAATAATGGAATTTTACCATTAGACACTTCTCTGTCAGTGGCTTCTCTAGCTGCTGGCTTGGAAGCACTTGATATAAATACCTATTCATGCCAATATCACTAGTATGTTAGGTACACATGTGACCTTTGTTAGTATCATTATTTAAAATTGATTTTTAGGAAATAGAAAAACCAAACCAAACTCACTGCTGTTGAGTGGGATCCAACTCATAGTGACCCCTCTTTGAGTTTCCAAGGCAGTATCACTACAGAAGTAGATTGCCCAATCTTCCTTCCGATATAGATAAAGCTGGTATTAATTCATTATAATTTTATAAACAGCATCACCATACCTACTGTGAAACCAGAAAGTTTCTGGTACACTGGTATTTGCTTAACAATATACACTTCAGAAGGATATCGGTCCGCTATATGTTGAATGAACACTTTGTGATTCTCTATTCAAAATTTCTCTCTAGGTTGTCTACAAACAAGAAGAAGGGGGAAATATAACAAAACATTTACAGTGATTATCTCTGTTACATACACCATATTTTTAATCAGAAAATGACAAAAAGAAAAGTAATGCTCACAATGAATTGTATTTTTTTTTAAATTTTAAAGCTTTTAAGAGGTAATTTTTAAATTAATCTTTCTACTGTTTCTGCTCTTTCTTTTGCTGTTTGTATGTGTGATAGTTGGGGTTGTGTGTCATCTTGCCTGGACCACAATTCTGTGTGGTTTAAGCAGTTGTTATGTGGTTATTCCTACGATGAGATTGGATGTATATACTGTTGAAAGGGAGTTTCCATTGGGGGAGTGGCCTGCTTCCAATAAATACAAGCTCTGGTGGCGTAGTGCCTAAGGCATTTGACTGCTAACCAGGGGACTGGAGGTTCAAATCCACAAACCACTCCTCGGAAGGAAGACTGGATGATCTACTTCCATAGTGATACTGTCTCAGAAACCCAAGGAGGGGTTGCTATGAGTTGGATTTGACTCCACGGGCAGTGAGGTTTTTTTTTTTTTGTATCCTGGGAAAAGGAGGGAACCATCTGTTGATTTTGACCTTGTTGTGCTTACAACTTTCTGTGAGCAAACAATCCATCTTTCTGCCTGGTGATCTTGGATTTGTCATCCGCCGAAGTCAACAGGTGGTACACTGCCTGCCAACCTTGAGCTCCTTAGCCCCTGCAGCTGTGTGAGTCGTGAAAAGTCTCCAGTTTGATGTTTGGTCCATTACCTTGGGACTTGCCAGTTTCTGTAACTGTGTAACCCATTTTCCTAAGATAAATTTCTCTCTGTATATGTAAACTTTACTGTGTTTGCTTCTCTAGAGAACCCAGCCTAACACAGTATGTGTGAGGGAGGGGAAGTAGAAGGAACATTTGAAGAAATTAGGAGTATGAGAGGTAGAGAACTAAAAACAATGTATAGCACATCTTGTATTATATAACATCATTTTGGAAAGTTTTGCTACTTCTTTCTTTTACCTCTATTCATCGTTCAATTCACTATATATTGAATATTAACTATGTGACTGGGTTTAACAAAGATTAATATGACAATGTCTGTAATGAGGGAAGCAGTATACACAGTAGTAGTTATATAGGTATTACATAGAATATTTAATATACAGGCAGTTCCCAGGTTAGGAACAAAATCCATTCGTATACGTGTCCTTAAGTTGAATTTGTATGTAAGTTGGACCAGCTGCATATGATTCTTTCTGCCTTACTTTACTGCAAAAAAAAAAAAAAAAAAAAAAAGCCTGGAAGACTTTCCTGATTTAAAAGCTGCATATAAAGCATGTGAAAGGGACCATGATAAAGATCTTGTTCTGATAAGTGGTTCAGTCCAGGGCTTTGATCCAGTTCATTCTGGTTCAAGCTCCTGCTGAGAATATGTGTTTCCATACTAGATATACTACATTTTAAGAGTGGAAATGCAAATGCTCAGCAGGAGGTCAAACCAAAATGAACTGGTTCAAAGCTCAGGTTCAATCTTTTTTAAAATGAGGACAAATTTACATAACATTAAAGGATAAATTGTCTGTAAGTCAGACATTCATAACTCAGGGACTTACAGAAAATGAAATGTTTCATCTTATCTGGAACAAAGAATAATTTAAAATGTCAACATTCAAAAACAAAACTTTCAGAAGTAAAGTTTCACTGATTATCCTAATGGACCTAATTTTAGAAAATTAAGGTAAGTAAAATGTAGTTTTGAACTTAATTATTTATTGAAGAATAATAAATTAATTCTCACATCTTCATATAACTTCATAAAGCAGTCTAATCATTTTTCTACTATTCTGTGTTCAAAGATCACACTTCATAATATTGATTTTATTTTCAAGATAGATACTTAATCTGGTAAGGATTAATTTTTGTTCACTAATGACATCAATATTTTCCAGTTAACTGACCATCATTCTGATCCACAGTTGATTTTCTCTCACTTTTATCATAATATTGGATTCTGAGAGATATTATTCAAAAGAGGTGGAATTATCATTATCCACAGATTTTCTGGTTAGATTTTCTTTGAGAGATTAGATCTTGATGATTTGGAAGCATTTATGATCAATATTATGTATACTTTATAGTGTCTAGTATAGTAAATAAATGTTTACTTACTGTTATCATTCATCTAATGTATTTTGTTAAAATTTCTCATTGTTACTATCAAAGATTAAACGTTTATGACTAGTCTTAGAATTTAAACTAGATAACACTTGATAGAATTTGAGAAGATGACAGGTAATGCTTCTAAACCCAAGTACCAAACTGTACCATTTTGAGACTTGGAATCAGAGAACATGAATTTGAGTTCTAGCCCTTCAATTTCCTGAAAATGTGACCTTGGATAAGTGATTTTACTTGTCTATAATTGAGCTTTATCATTTTAAAAATGTAGTTAATGATGTCTGTTGCTCTCAATTGTGATGAGAATTTAAAAGGATAATGTGAATGAAGGTATATTGTAAATGCAAAGCACTATGTCTTTGTTATAAGGAGCTCTGGCAGTGTAGCGCATAAGGCATTGGGCTGCTAAACAGAAGGTCTGCAGTTCAAACACATAGCCATATTGCGGAAGGAAAATGGTGCAATCTTATTTCTGAAGAGATTTACAGCCTAAGAAACCCAATTGGAGTCGCTATGAGTCAGAATTGACTCAATGGCAGTGAGTTTGGTTTTATACATTTGTTATGGATAAATATAATATCATATTATTATTTGGAATGCACTCTATAGAAAAAGGATGATGAGATAAGTAGTGGGAACAAAATGTGAAAGAGAGAAGAAAGAAACAGAACAGTAGACAGCAAAGAAAAATGTTTACTTCTCAATTGGGCTGTAGGCAATTTTGATTAAATTTACCCTCAAAAAAAAAATTTGTTAAAATTTCCATCTTATTTACTCCACTATTAATTTAAACAAGCAAATTACTTATTTGGTATTTATATTATAAAATCAGCTCTGAGTTAATAGATTGCTGAACCACATACTGGAAATATCAGGGGACTTAGAGTCATTATATTAGTTTAAATTAGTTGGGTTCAGCTTACCCTTCATGACACTGAGATAACAACTTAAAAAAAAATGCAGCTCTACTATACACCAGGGAATTCTTACAGAACATAGCACTACACCTGTAGAAACATTATCTACCAACCCTATATATGGTCTTGGGTACACTCCCCCCTGCAGAGACATACCTAATAGTTCAGCCTGTCCACCCATCTATCCACCCATGTATCAATGTTTTCCTTCACTGACAATGAAGTATTGTATGTGCAAAAAAGTTTCATCTTATTGTCTCTACCTCCCATGTACCTCTCTGTGTCTTCCTCTTCCTCAATGCCACCATGTTGATCACTCATATTTGGTACATTGCACTTCTCTTCACACAAATCTATACTTATCTCTACCTATCTATCTAACATTGTTCCCTCCTTTCCCCTCCCACCCTGGTAACCAAAAAACAAAATTTGTGTCCGTAGATAAACCTTTCCTTGACATTTTACAATAACGGACTAATACAATATTTGTCCTTCTGTGACTGACTTAACTTATTTCACTCAGCATAATGTCTTCCAAGTTTATCCACACTGTGTGGTGTTTTGCTGATTCTATGCTATTCTTTAGGGTTGCATAGTATTCCATTGTGTGTGTGTACCATAGTTTGGTTATCCATTCTTCTGTGGATGAACACCTAGGTTGTTTCCATCTATTGTAAATAACGTTGCAATGAACATGAGTGTGCACATATGTCTTCTTATCCTGGGTCTCACTTCTTTTGGATATATACTTAGTAAAGGAATGGCTGGGTCAAATGTTATTTCTAATTCCAAATTTTGAAGGAATCACCATACTGCTGTCCACAGTAGTTGTACCATTTTACAGTCCCACCAGCAGTGTATGAGAGTTCTAAACTCTCCAGATTCCTGCCAGCATTTATTGTGTTCTGTTTTGTTGAACTTTGCTACCAGTGCTGGGGCAAGATGGTATCTCATTGTTGTTTTGATTTGCATCTCTCTAATGGCTAATGATCATGAGCATTTCTTCATATGTTTGTTGGCTGCCTGAATATCCTCTTTGGTGAAGTGTTGTTCATGTCTTCTGCTCATTTTTTAATTGGATTATTTGGACTTTTGTTGTTGAGGTGTTGGAGTTTTCTATAAATTCTAGAGACAACTTCCTTGTCAGATATGTCATTGCCAAATATTTTTTCCCAATCTGTAGGTTCTTCTTTGACTCTCTTGGAGAAATCTCTGGAAGTACATAAAACATTAATTTTTAGAAGGTCCCATTCATCTAGTTTCTCTTCTGCTGTTTGTGCATTTTGGGTTATGCTTGATAGTCTATTTATGCCATATGTTAGGGCTCCTAAGTTTGCCCATAGTTTTTCCTTGAGGAACATTATAGTTTTAGATTTCACATTTAAGTCTTTGATCCATCTAGAGTTAGTTTTTGTGTATGGTGTGAGATATGTCTTGTTTCCTTTTTTTTTTTTTTTTGCAAATGGATATCCAGTTTTGGTAGTACCATTTATTAAACAAACATTCTCTTCCCCATTTAATGGATTTTGGCCATTTGTCAAAGATCAGCTGACCATAGATGGGTGGATCTATTTCTAGATTATCAATTCTATTCCATTCGTCTATGTGTCTGTCATTGTACCAATACCAGGCATTTTGACTACTGTGGCTGTATAGTAGGTTTTGAGATCTGGCAGTGTGAGACCTCCTACTTTGTTCTTCTTCTTCAATAGTGCTTTGCTTAACTGAGGTCTCTCTCCTTTCCACATAAAATTAGTGATTGTTTTTTCCATGTTATTAAAGAATGTTGATGGGATCTCGATTGGGAATGCATTAAATGTATAGATTGCTTTGGGTTGAATTAACATTTTTACAATGCTCTATTTGCTATTGAGCATGGTATATTCTTTCATTTATGTAGATCTCTTATGGATTCTTCAAGAAGTATTTTATAGTTTTCTTTGTACAGGTCTTTTGTGTCAATGGTAATATTTATCCTCCCCCCCCCTTTTTTGGTAGCTATTGTAAATGGTATTGGTTTCCTTTTTACTTTTTCAGCAATTTCTTTTTGATGGTGTAGAGGAATCCAACTGATTTTTTATCTAGTATCCTGCCACAATGCTAAATCTCTCAATTAGTTCCAGTAGATTTTTTAATGAGTCTCTGGTTTTCTAGGTATGGGATCATATGATCAGCAAATAAGGATAGTTTAACCTTTTCCTTACCAATCTGGATGCCTTTGATTTCCCTTTCTTGCCTTATTCCCTTGGCTAGGGCTTCCAATATGATGTTGAATAGAAGTGGTGATAGAAGTCATACTTGTTTGGTTCCTGTTCACAAGGGGATTGGTTCAGTCTCTCTTCACTGAGAATAATGTTGGCTTTTAGTTTTGTGTACATGGCCTTTATTATGTTGAGGAATGTCCCTTCTAGTCCTATTTTTCTGAGAGTTTTGATCAGGAATGGGTGTTGGATTTTA
>NW_006922066.1:1741075-1742221 GCF_000298275.1 Orycteropus afer afer
TATATATATATATAAAATCCAAAACCAAACTCACTGCTTTTGAGTCAATTCTGACTCTTAGTCACCCATATTGGGTTTCTGAGGCTATAAATCTTTATGGAAGTAGATCACCCACCTTCCTTCCACAGAGCTCCTGGTGAGTTTGAACTGCTGACCTTCTGGCTAGCAGCCAAATGCCTTATCCACTATGCCACCAGAGTTCTATATATACATATATATTCAGAGCTTCTTGTTGCCCAGCAGTGTTTTCTTCTGCTACTTTGATCCTTGCATGAGAATTGTAATATCAGCTAATTCCCATTTGAAAATTTCACCTGGTGAAAGTATCATTTTCTCTCTGTAGGTGTGTTTGGGAATGACATGCCAGAATGACACACAACAGCTTTATGAGAAAAAAATAATGTTTCCATAATATTGGAAAACAAAAGCCATAGAACATCCAGAGATCAAATAGGTCATTTTAGAGCTCTGGTAGCATAGTGTCTGAGGCACTTGACTGCTAACCAGAAGGCTGGCAGTTCAAACTCATCAGTCACTCCTCGGAAGGAAGGTTGGGCAATCTACTTCTGTAGTGATGCTGCCTCAGCCACCCAAGGAGGGGTCGCTATGAGTCAGGACCAACTTGTCGGCACATAACAACAACAATTTGTTTGGTTTTATTTCACTAAAGGTACTGGTTTTCCCAATATCAAGCAATCTTTACTAGTATGTCTCATAAAATTCCATTACCTTTACTTACCAAATGAGATATTTTTCAAGTGAACTGTTGGGAAAATGTCTGCTTGTCATTGATCTTTTCAATAAAACCCACATATATAAAACAAAATCCTTTTTTCAAACACCTTTTTTAAAGGGTCTAAAAAATAATTTCAAAAATAATTATTTAAAAACCCTCCTATTCTTACAAAAAAAAAAAAGAGAGAGAAATCTTCAGTTAAATATGAATGTTCTCTCACTATTACTAAAGTATATGCATATAATTCCACATTCTAATGAATTGATTATCACTTGAGTAAGGCTTTATCCTCAGTAAATAGCCTTAATGATATCTCAGTGCTCATTAATGAAAGAAGATAAGGAAGTAGTACCCTTTTTTTTTTAAATTAAAAAACAAAACAAAACATTTACTCTTGTTGCCATGCAGTC
>NW_006922066.1:1742741-1751178 GCF_000298275.1 Orycteropus afer afer
TGTGTGTGTGTGTGTGTGACTTGATGACTTGAAGCACTTACTGATGAATATTAGGACCATTTGCCTTCCTGTTGAGCTCATGTGTGTTTATCATTGTATCCACTCTACATTATTGTCATGACTGCTATTGCAGGATTGTGTAGGTATTAGTATTTACCTTTGTAGCCTTTAACTCTTTGCTCCTCTTACTGTCTTCCTTTGCCTTGATCATTTTGTGCTGACCTTCCCCCTATTGTATATTGCTTTTCACTTCACTTATGTTGACATATTAAAATAGTTCTGTTATATGGTAGAGATTGCAATCAATGCTACGAATCAAAATGTATATAAATTATAGAATGCAAAATGAATTTGCTATATAAACTTTCACCTAAATCACAATAAAAAGAAGAACAAAAGCAAATTAAAAATTATATAGACAGTCCTTTTATCTTAATAAGCATTTAAAGGGAGATAAGTTGAAATACTCTGGTAGTAGTTTTCCTAATATATCAAAAAAAAATGTAATGTGTCCACTATTGATATGAGTTTATTGAAATTGGTGGTCCCATACATTGCATGTGGCCATGTAAACTGGCACCATCATTTTTGGGAAAAGTATAGCACTTGATAAAATATTCATAATAACTTAGTGTATCATAAGGAAGTGATCCAAAAAATGAATAAAACAGTCACAATAGGGTTCATCACATTAATGTTTATAATATAAAAAAATAAATAAATATGTTATGTTGTTAGGTGCCCTTGAGTCAATTCCAACTCTTAGCTACCATACGTACAAAAGAATGAAACATGACCTGGTCCTGAGCCATCCTCACAATCATTGCTATGCTTAAGCCCATCGTTGCAGCCACCATGTCAATCTATCTCATCAAGGTTCTTTTTTTTCACTGACCCTCTACTTTACCAAGCATGATATCTTTTTCCAGGGACTTTCTGATAACATAGCCATAGAATAAGGGACAAAGGCTGGCCATTCTCACTTCTAAGAAGCATCCCAGCTGTACTTCCAAGAAGATTTGTTCATTCTTCTGGAAGTCCACGATGTGTCAAACATTCTTCACTGACACCACAATTCAAACGCATCAAGTCTTCTCTGGTCTTCCTTATTCATTGTCCAGCTTTCATATACATATGAGGCAGCTGAAAATACCATGGGTTGGGTCAGACACACCTTAGTCTTCAAAGTAATTAAGTAACACATTAAAGAGGTCTTTTATAGCAGATTTGCCCAGTACAATAAGTCATCTTATTTCTTGACTGCTGCTTCTTCCATAGATGTTGATTTTGGATCCAGTAAAATGAAGCACTTGACAAATTTAATCTTTTTCCATTTATCATGATTTTGCTTATTGGTCCAGTTGTAAAGACTTGTGTTTTCTTTCTGTTGAGGTGCAATCCATATTGAAGATTACAGTTCATTCTCCATCAGTAAGTGCTTCAAATCTTCTTCACTTTCAGCATGCAACTATGTGTCATCTTCATATCTCAGGCTGTTAATGAGTCTTCCTCCAAACCTGAGACTGTGTTCTTCTTGAGATAGTCCAGCTTCTTGGATTACATGCTCAGTGTACAGATTGAATAAGTGTGGTGAAAGGATACAACCCTGATGGAAACCTTTTCAGTTTTTAAACCATGCAGTATCCCCTTGTTCTGTTCAAATGACTGCCTTTGGTCTGTATACAGATGCTTTATTATTAAGATAACAAAAATTATCTATATGAGCTATAATAGAGAAATAATTTTAAAAGAGCCCAATATTTCCTGTCCATCAAGGAATATTCTTGTCATTGCACTTCACTTAATGCATCAGAAAAACATAATTAATTGTATTTTCTTGATCAGTGAATAAAAGGAAGTGCTATTAATGAATATGTATTATATAAATGTATTAAAATAATAGATTTGAAAACATAGACTAATAATTTAATAAGGCCAGAAAAGGAGGAAGACAGATAAATAAAGTGTAATAGTGCTTCCTGAGAGTTGTATCATAAAAACAAGCAGTCCTTTGCCATCAATGCAGTTATTTTACAAGTATGTGTTCTTGTCACTTAAAAGCAAAGATAGAAATTTGATCATCTTTGTAGTTACAACTCCTATAACAGAATAAGCATTTGCAAGATGTTTATAATTATGTATAGAAATAATTGAAAAACAAAATAGTTTTTTAAAAATTAAATAAGTAATAAAAGGCAGCCAAAAAAGGAGTTTTTGGAAGGGAAAGTTGTTATGAATTCTTATCTGGAGGATTAGCTAATTGCCCAAAGGGGACTTCTGTTTTCTGAAATTTTGATTTAATGAATCAGTAAACTTTCAACATTGACTCAGTGGCACCTAAGAATAACAATAAACTTTCAACAAGAGTATTTTCTATGGGGCAATCTACTTCCATAGTGATACTGCCTCGGAAACCCAAGGAGGGGTCGCTATCAGTCAGGTCCGACTCAACGGCACATAACAACAAAATTTTTCTAATAAGATGTTGGAAGATGAGCCTGTAGATTGGAAAGCACAAAAGACACAGTGGCCAAAACAATGGACTTGCACGTATCAATGAAGGTGGAGATGGCAGAGGATCAGGCAAAGTTTTGTTCTGTTGTACATGAGATCGCCATGAATTGGAGCCAATTCAATAGTAACAATAACACATCTTTAAATCACTAGTTCTACTTTGTTCCTATTGTCCAGTGTAATAGTTAATTTTGCCACTTTTAGCTCTCAAAAACGTCCTCATTTACATAATGCATTATATGGCCATGTGACTTCAAGTCTATCTAGTCACAGGAAGCAAGGTATAAAAGGCTTTTTTGATAGACACTAAGGTTTCCATTAAGTTCTGTCTTCTATTGTTAGCTGCTGTTGAGACATGTCCGACACATAGTAACCCTATGGCACAGCAGAATGAAACATTGCCTGCTCCTGTGCCAGCCTCATGATCCTTGCTATACCTAAGCCCGTATTTCCAGCCATTGTGCCTAGACATTTCATTGAGGGGCTTCCCCTTCTTCATTGACCCTCCACTTCACCAAGCATGATATCCTTCTCCAGGGAATGGTTCAACCTGACAACATGAGCAAGGTAGGTGAGACGAAGTCTGGCCATTCTTGTTTCCAAGCAGCATTTTGGCTGCACTTCTTCCAGGACAGATCTTTTAGCAGTCCATCTTACTCTTAGCAGTCTTCTCCAACACCACAACTCAAAAGCATCGACTCTCCTTTGGTCTTCCTTATTCATTGTCCAGCTCTCACATGCATAAAAGGTGATTGAAAATACCATGGCTTGGTTTAGGCACACCTTAGTCTTCAAGGAGACATCTTTGCTCTTCATCACTTGAAAGAGGTCTTTTGCAGCAGATTTGCCCAATGCATTATGCCATCTGATGTCTTGACTGCTGCTTCCATTGGTGTTGATCATAGAACCAAGTAATATTAAGTCCTTTACAACTTCAATCTTTTCTCAACAATCATGAGGGTACTTATTGGACTGCTTGTGAGGATTTTTGTTTTCTTTATATTGAGGTGTAATCCATACTACAGACTGTAGTCTTTATTCTTCATCAGTAATTTCTTCAAGTCATCCTCACTTTCAGCAAGCAAAGTTGTGTCATCTGTGTATCTCAGGCTGTTAATGAGTCTTCCTCCAATCCTGATGCCACATTCTTCTTCATATAATCCAGCTTCTTGGATTATTTGCTCAGCATACAAATTGAGTAAGTATGGTAAAAGGATACAACCCAGACGCAACCCCTTCCTGATTGTAAACCATGCGTTATCCCCTTGTTCTGTTCAAAGAACAGCCTTCTGATCTATGTATGGGTTCCTCATGAGTACAATCAAGTGTTCTGGAATTCCCATTCTTCTCAATGTTATGCATAATTTGCTATGATCCACACAATTGAATGCTTTGAATAGTCAATAAAACATAAGTAAAGATCTTTTTGGTATTCTTTATTTTCAGTTAAGATCCATCTGACATCAGCAATGATATCCCTCACTCCATGTCCTCTTCTGAATACAACCTGCATTCCTGGAAGCTCCCTGTCAATATATTGCTGCAACCATTTTTTAATTATCTTCAGCAAATTTTACTTGCATGTTATATTAATGGTATTGTTTGATAATATCCACATTCTGTGGGATCACTTTTCTTTGGAATGCATACAGATATGGATCTTTTCCAGGCAGTTGGCCAGGGAGCTGTCTTCCAAATCTCTTGGCATAGCCAAGGGAGTGCCACCAGTGGGACATCTGTTTCTTGAAACATCTCAATGGGTGTTCTGTCAATTCCTGCAGGCTTGTTTTTCACCAATTATTTTAGTGCAGCCTCAACTTCTTCCTTCAGTTGCACTGGTTCTTGATCATATGCCACCTCCTGAAATGGATGAACATTGATCAATTCTTTTTGGTTCAGTGACTCTCTGTATTCCTTCCATTTCCTCTTATGTTTCCTGAATCATTCAATATTTTGCCCATAGAAACTTTCAATATTACAACTTGAAGCTTAAATTTTTTCTTCAGTTCTTTCAGCTTGAGAAATTCCAAGTATTTTCTTCTCTTTTGGTTTCCTAACTCCAGGTCTTTGAACATTTCATCATAATAATTGACTTTGTCTTCTCGAGTTGCTTTTTATTGTGTCATTTCTTCCATTTGTTTTAGCTACTCTCTGCTCAAGGGCAAGTGACAAGTTTTAGAGTCTCTTCTGACATCCATTTTGGTCTTTTCTCCCTTTCCTATCTTCTTAATGACCTCTTGCTTTCTTCATGAATGGTGTTCTTGATGTCATCTCACAATTCCTCTGGTTTTTGGTCACTGGTATTCAATGCATCAAATCTATTCTCAAGATGGTCTCTAAATTCAGAGGGAATATTATCAAGGCCATGTTTTGGCTCTCATGGACTTGTTTTAGTTGTCTTCAGCTTCAAGTTGAACTTGCATATGAGCAGTTGATGGTCTGTTCCACAATCAGCTCCTGGCCTTGTTTTGGCTGAAGATATTGAGCTTCTCCATGGTCTTTTGCCACAGATGCAGTCATTCTGATTCCTGTGTATTCCACCAGGTGAAGTCCACATATATGGCCATCATTTATGTTGTTGAGAAAAGATATTTGCAATAAAGAAGTCATTGGTCCTGTAAAATTCTATCATGTGATCTCCAGTATTATTTCTATCTTCAAGGCCATATTTTCCAACTACTGGTGACTCTTCTTTGTTTCCAACTTTTGCATTCCAGTCATCAGTGATAATTAGCACATCTTGATTGCATGGTCTGTCAATTTCAGACTGCAGAAGTTGGTAGAAATCTTCAATTTCCTCATCTTTGGCTTTGGTGGCTGGTGCATAGATTTGAAAAATAATTGTATTAACTAGCCTTCCTTGTAGGCATATGGATATTATCTTCTCACTGACAGCATTGTACTTCAAGATGTATCTTGAAACAGTCTTTGTGATGATGAATGTCACACCATTTGTCTTCAATATGCCATTCCTGGCTTAGTAGATCATATGGCTGTCTGATTCAAATTGACCAAAACCAGTTCTATCTTATATTAATGAAAATACTGAGGGTAAACTAACATTATAAAGCACAGTTGTGGTACACTATGTTAATCTTTACAAAAGTAACTCTGGAGGTGGCATGAAAGAGGAATTGTAGGAAGGAGAAAGTTGTTAATGATTCTAGTTGGGAGAACAAACTAATTGCTTAAAAAGGGCTTTTTGAGGATATTGGGTTACAGAGAAAGGACCTAATTTAAGTGTGTTTACTTTTGCCCTACATATTTCATTGATTTCTGTAAAAGATCAAAGGTTTCTGGTTCTTTACTGACTATACAAAACACTACATTTTTAAAATTCTTGCTATTTATGTAGGTATTCATGTACATACACACATAGATGAATAGACAGATAGGTGCTATTGAGTCAACTGCAACTCATGGTGACCATTAAGACAATCTTGCCATGTCCTGAATCATACTCATGATTGCTAGCATGTTTGAGTCCATCAGACCAATGGTCTCCATAATCCTTGGTGGCCAACTACTTCACCAAAGATGACTTCTTCCTCAAGTGATCAGTTGTTAACATACCCAAAGCAAGAATGTCAAAGAATATTCTGTTGTGATCCATGGGGTTTTCATTAGCTAATTTTCAGAAATAGATCACCAGGCCTTTCTTCCTAGGCTGTCTTAGTCTGGAAGCTCTGCCGAAACCTATTAACTATGGATGACCCTGCTGGTATTTGAAATGCCAGTGGCATAACTTTCTTCATCACAGCAACATGCAAGCCACTCCAATAGGAGAAACTGACAGAAGGATAGTGAATATAGCTATGTACACTGCAGTATGTATTTCATTGTACTATATGGACAAAATAAATTATATGCATATAGATTTCCATACTGAATTACATATAAAGAAAATCGGGAACATTTACTCAGAAATTTTAAATAATGCACATTAAAACTCTTTAAAGTTTGCAGTAATGTAGTCATCTTTGTAATTAGGCATCATGGGAAAAAGTCTTTTCCAAGTATATCATGTTTCAGTTTTTCCTTTTAAAAGAAGCATTGAAAAGCAGGTTATAACTTCTTCCCCTGCCTACTAGAAGCTACAGAGTTGGGGCAGGAACAGGAGACCCAGGGAGTAGTACCTCCACAAAATGTTCACACCTTCAGGCTGCCCAGCACAAAGGAGAATGGAAATGGTAGCAATGTAAGTCATTTTCCCCCTCAGGTTTCCAAATGAAACCAAGTACATGTTTAACTCAATGAGGAAAGGAAGCGAAGCCATCCTAAAGTAGCATAATGTACATTACTGCAGAATTTCACTCAGAGGTGTAATTTTAATTTAACTTTAATGACTCCACAATGTATCCCTTCATCCCTGCTGTGCATAATGGTATTGAGAAGAACATGTGGATTGTACCGACTGCTTTGGAAATTTCCTGTATTAAGAGAATTATCTGGTTTCCTGCTCTGTAGCAAAATAAATGTTAGTTTTAGACTTTTAGTATTTGTCCTAGATGGGGTGATCATGAGAAGTTAGTATTTATTCTCTCCTTTTCTCTTTTTCTGAATATGAATACATTTTTTCCTCCCAGGACCCAAGATTTAAGAGACCACAAAAAAAGAATAAGACTGTTCTTTTGTCTCTAAAATATACAAATAAACAATTTCAGTAAAAAGAAAACACACACATGCACACACACAAGTTACTTCAAGAAAGATTTCAAAATGGCATTGATTAGACAAACATCTTTCAAGTATACTCTTTGCCAGGCACCAGGCTACCCTCAAAGATCAATGCCCACAGAGAACTTGTTTGTGTAAATTCTCAGTGGGATGGTTTGGGTGGGATTATTTTGGAAAGATTTCTAATTTCTCTAACTTTGGTATCTTCTCAGAGTCTCTGGAAGTAAAACACTATTCAACTTTCAATTGAATCTCAACTATTTTTGTTGGAAAGGCAATTTCAGTTCAATTCAATCAACCAAACATTTTTTGATTCTACATGCATCATCACTGTGTCACACTGAGGACTTGAAGAGGAGTGAAACAGCTTCCTGCTCTCCAGAAGTTTCAATCCTGTGAAACAAATTTCCTAAGATAAAGCATACAACTACTTAGCAAAGTTTCTGAGTCTTAGGATTTAATAAAAAGTATTAACTTCCTATTCTGAAATGAGTATTTTCATTTTGGTCAAATAGAGGAAGAAAAAGAAAAACCTTGAGTCTTAAAATGAAATCCAGGAGTTGCTCCAGAGTTCTCTATATTCCCTGGGCTCCTGAAATTATGGGTAAGTAATAGGTTCTACAGGACCGTCCTTATATGTTTCATAAGCACATGCATATATATAGCTGGAGTTGCAATCTCACATGACCACAAAAATCAAGCTAGTAACTTTGAAAAAGGTCTGGTTGAGCACTGTGAAGACCTGGAGCACATAATGATCTGTCCAGAGAGCAGCTGCTACTTTTTTCTAGAAAATTGTTGATATAGAAGGCAGCACAATACGTCTTCCCCTTAAAAAGATGACCATATCCTAATTCCTAGAACATGTGAATACATTATGTTACATGAAAAAGGAGAATTAAGTTTGAGGATGGATTTAAGTTTGCTAATCAGCTGATTTTGAAATAGGGAAATTATCCTGGATGATCCAGGTGTGCCCAATGTAATTCTCAGTTGCTGTCGAGTCAGCTCTGAATTATGGCAACCTCATTGTGTGGGAGTAGAACTTTAAACCACAGGGTTTTCAATAGTTGAGTTTTTGAAAGTATATAGCCAGGCCTTTCTTTCAAAGCACTTCTGATGTTCTCTAATATCCATTCTTTAGGCTAGTATTTGAAAACTTATCCATTTGCACCACCTAGGGAGCTCTGGTAGCATAGTGCCTAAGGCACTTGACTGCTAACCAGAAGGCTGGTGGTTCAAACCC
>NW_006922066.1:1752306-1756625 GCF_000298275.1 Orycteropus afer afer
GAAGGAAGGTTGGGCAATCCTACTTCCATAGTGATACTGCCTCGGAAACCCAAGGAGGGGTCGCTATGAGTCGGGGCTGACTCGACGGCACATAATAACAACAACAACAAACAACATAATTATTCCCTACAAAATCTTACATGGATATCTTGTCATGGATATCTTAGCTTAAATATAAACTCTTTAAAAGTCTTTTCTCTTGACCACTTTATTTTGCCTTCTTTAAGTAAACCTTATTATTTGCATTTATTACTTTCAAAAGTTATTTTGTTAATTACTTAACTAGTATACAGGGAACCTAATATAAAGTATGCTCCTAATAAATTGGGACTATTTTTAACCCATAAATCTCTAATAAGGAGAGCAGGGATTGGCACATTAAAAAAATAAATACATAAAAGTTGCTGTCAAGTTGATTCTAACTCACGGTGACCCCCTTGTGCTTCAGAGCAGAACTGCAATCCACGGGGCTTTCAATGGTTCTGAACTTTTGGAAGTAGATCACCAGGCCTTTTGTCCAAGACATCTGTGGGTAGATTTGAGCTGCCCTTTATCTGATAGGACCCAATGGCTTAACCCTTTGTGTCACTCAGGGAATCTGATTGGCATATGTTGTTGTTGTTGTTAATTGTCATCACTACATTCTGTAGTGTTCTCAAGGCTGCAATGTTTTGGAAGATCACCAGGCCTATGGTACAAGACACCTCTGGGTCTGATTGGACAGCCAACATTTATAGCCAGTAGTCAAGTATTTAACTGTATACACCAACTAGTGACTTCTTCGATTGGCATATGGTTGTTATTGTTAGTAGCCACAGGTTTTTAACAAATATGTGTAGACTGTATGGAAAAGCTACAAAGATATGTATCTAGTTTCAAATGTAGCTATATATTAAGAAATTTAAACCCTAAATCTTATATACATTTTTGTATATAAGATGTGTGGTGTGGAATATTTATTAAAACTGAAGCGCCCTTTTAATGCTCACGCCTTGTTTAAAAATTAAAGAACACTGGCATTTTCTGACATTTGAAAATTCCTTTTCAATTTCCTCAAATTTATTCAATCCTGAAACAGAAAGCTCAATGTATTTGTTTTATGAGATTAGAATTCCTTTCTTATTCACTGAACCATGTTTCCCTCATACCACTCTTTTCAATATGACAAGTTTTGGGGAGGTAGGGAATATTTTAGAAAATCATAATAAGTATTGATAGAGATTTTAAACACCTCTACTGATAACACAAACCTAGGATATTGCCTCGGAAACCCAAGGAGGGGTCGCTATGAGTCGGGTCCGACTCGACGGCACATAACAACAACAACAACAACAACAACAGGAGTTCAAAAGGCAAGATGTAAGTGTGTCAAGTTTTAACACTGGCTTTTCAAATTCTAACCTTTGTAAGGGATACTTTCCTCCAGCTTCAGTATAGAGGACTGGTATTAAGATTGATATCTTTAGAATATCTTCAAGGCAGTTTCTTAAAATATTTTGGATCACAGAATGAAAAAAGAATACTGTTTGTATGGCAATAGAACCTATATGTATATATCATTAAACCTGCAGTTAAAATATCCACAGCCATCTATCTAGTTGATTCCAATTCATAGTGAGCCCCATTGGGCATCCAAGGCTGTAAATCTTTACAGACACAGAGTGCCGTGATTGTCTCATCTTCCTTCCGTGAAGCAGCTTGATGGTTTGAACACGACCTTCTGTTAAGCAGCCAGGTGCTTTACTATGCCACCAGAGCTCCTTACAGTGAAAACAGTGAGTTATAATTTGTGCAGTGCAAATTCAACTGTATCTTATGGAACCTCCAAATATTTAGACAGATAATAAGGTGAAAGAAAGAGCTATTGTGCAGTATTTCAACATTTGGGGTATGTGACAGATATTTTAGGATCTTAAGTTGATTTTTTTTAATCTAATTTGCATAGCAGTTTGAAATCTGAGTGCCACCTGGTGGCCACTGTTTCCATAAAGATTGATGATGTAGATGAGGAAGGCCCTAAGAACACAATACTCACATATTGTCTTTCTTTCTTCCTTTATTTTTTAAATGACTTCCATATATACAAAGGCATTATAGTAACACAGATCTCAATTATGTGCTTTTCTCAGTTTTGTTATCCATCCTACTACTTTTTAGTTTTTACTACCAGAAATGCAACCAGCTGTATGGGCAAACAATCTTCTACAGTTCTCCTGATATTGCACTACACATTCTATTCTTTCCAACGTGGTCAAATTCTAAAGGGCTATGATTCTGAAAGAAAATAAGATGCTTCTAGGCCTAAAACATACTAAGTTTAGAAAAGGGTTGAAAAATCACTAAAACTTTTATAGCAAAGTGACCACCAGTATTTTTTCTGTACTGATACTGCCTCGGAAACCCAAGGAGGGGTCACTATGAGTCAGGGCTGACTCAAGGGCACCTAACAACAACATATATATGTGTGTGTGTGTGTGTGTGTGTGTGTGTGTGTGTGTAATCAGTTCTCTCGATTCTCTGATGTCTAATGGTGAAGATAACATTACTACATCCATTTCACAGATGAAGAAACTAAAGATCGAAGGCAGTTAAATAACTTGCCTAAAACACACAGTTAATGCACATTCGAGGAAATGGTGTGAACTTAGTCTAGCGCTAAAGCTCAAGCTCTAAATCACTATACAATGGTAGCTGTGGATGCCCCTTCCTCTGTTCTTCCCTCCCTGCCTAACTCTTTTGCTCACTCTATTCATTGGCCAGACCCTAAGGATTATTCTGAAATAGAAGACTTTTCCCACTCATTGACAAATTCTTGAAAACTTGGTTTTGAGAAATTATCTAAGCAGTGTGTTCATTCATGCACAATTATATTTTACCAGAAAATTCCTTAGAGATGACTAAATTTCTGATATTTGGAATTAAGCTGCATTTAATGAGCTCTCATAGTGCCTAAGGCATTTGACTGCTAACCAGAAAGCTGGTAGTTCAAACCCACCAACCACTCCTTGGAGGGAAGATTGGGCAATCTACTTCCATAGAGATACCATCTCGGAAACCCAAGGACTAGTCTCTATGAGTTGCAATCAACTTGATGGCAGGGAGTTTTTTTTTCTTTTTTTTTTTTTAACAAGCTGATTGAACCAAATTCAGTGCCGTCCAGTCAATTCTGATTCATCGCGATCCTATAGAACAGAGCAGAACTGCCCCAAAGGTTTTCCAAGGCTGTAGATCTTTACAGATGCAGACTACCTCATGTTTCTCCCATGGAGTGGCTGATGAACTCGAACTGCCCACCTTTTAGTTAGCAGCCGAGTACTCCACCACCATACAACCAGGACTCATTACCAAGCCAATCTGGTATATATTTTTGAGAGGATTCCTTTTAGATTGCTCTTCAAATCAAATAATTTAGCTGACTGCCTTCTTTGACTGTATATACATTTTGCTCTCCATAAATCCATTGATTATAAATTTATTCAGTCTCCTATTCATTGATTGATTCATTCAGCAAATAGTTTTGAGCATCCATCATGACACTGCTCAGGGATTCAAAATTGAGCAAAACTAGGGAAAATTCCTATACTCAAATCACTTCTGGTATTTTGTGGAATACTGCTATTCATCAATAACCACTCAAATAAGAATAAAATCACAATGCAGTATGTGATAGAAAAGGAAGACGGTCCTTCAGCTCTGACAATTTTTAATTGGGGCAGTCAACCTTGTTTGGAGAGTTTGAAAGGCATCTGTCTACAGGTGACCACTGTTAACTGACAGATAGATAGGTGTCAACTATCTCTTTGAGTAGGAGATCTGGTAGCATAGAGCCTAAGACACTTGACTGCTAACCAGAAGGCTGGTGGTTCAACCCCAGAAGCCACACCTCAGAAGGAATGTTGAGCAATCTACTTCCATAGTGATACTGCCTTGGAAACCCAAGGAGGGGTTGCTATGAGTCAGGTCTGACACGACGGCACATAACAATAACAACTCTCTGAGTGCTTATTGTGGTTTGTAAATTATAAGCTTAAAGAGAAATGCTCAATTTAGATTAATTTTGTCAGTTTACTGTCCTGTACTACTAGTCTTTCATGGTGTTTCTTAATGATGATTCCAAAACTTGTGTTAATTATCTGGGGGAACTAATCAATGTTTTTTCCCCTAAGGGTGATGCACCAATTATTAATTATTTTTAGGAAATAAATGGTCTAATATATTAGGATTCGCTCTAGTATATCTGAAAGTTTGAAATTCCTGCGGGATACGAGAGGCTAGATATTAAAAGTAAGATCTCAGGACCACTGAGCCCTGGTGACCCT
>NW_006922066.1:1756875-1760234 GCF_000298275.1 Orycteropus afer afer
ATAAATTGTTGAATGGAAAACCAATTTGCTCTGTAAACTTTCACCCAAATCACAATTTAAAACAATGAGGATAATTGTATGAATGTATTTTCCTTTTTATGCTACACTATTTGCTGGAGTTGCAGGCATAGTTCCCAAATTAAAATGCCATGTATTATGATAAAGCATGCCTGGAGTTACACCAATCCTCTTGACCCAAGTCTTGTAAACCTGTGGTATATCACTGACAATATACAGGGTATTAAGTACTGTAACTTAAAGAAACAAGTGCAGTTTTATCAGGGATATTTTATTTTTGAGACAAAAGCTTTACCCATTACCCTATGAATATGTCTTACAAAAACAGGGTATAGGTTTTTGTGAAGCCAAACCTTTACAGTTCAGAGACTCTATTAGACTTTCTTCTTACAGTTATGACATTTACTCACCAAACAATCCTGAAATGATTTTTGGGTGGTATTTTAAGTTTAAAGCTCCTCAGAAATAAACTGAAAATATTTTTCTGCTATGAGTCACTACTCAGAATCTCTATACAAAAAGGCTTTTTTTGCTGCTGCTTTTCTTTTTGTTTTGTTTTTACATCAGGTGGATATTCATTGCTAGACATAAACTTTTCCCCTGGTCAACATTCCTCCCTTATGCCTTTGATTTTTTCTCAGTAAGATGAAGTTCAAACATGAAACCGGCAAAATTTTGGCCAAGTTCCAGCAGATTTCACTCAAGAAGTTCACACAAATCCTCATTTCTGCCCCAAAGCATCTGAAATAACAATTCAGTAGTCAAAGTAGGATAATATTTATTCTACTGCACTTTGATGCAATAAGGTCATCCTCAGTGTATCATAGTGAAGTACAAATGTGAAAGGCATGACCTTAGAACATGGACAGCAAATCCAGTAATAAAAACCTTAATACCCTTATTCCACCCCACCCTGAGTTTCTAACTGGCCAACTGTGGCTTAGGCTTAAGATCTTGGTTTAGACTTCACCTGTTCAGTCAGAGAAGCTTTCTCAGCACCTTTATTCCACTCCTATCTTCTAGGTAAGGTCCCCCAACATCTGTTTTCCTAGCATAATCTACTTTGTTTCTGCTACATGCATTACACTTCCCATTACTTACTCAGAGTGTGAATTTCCCATTAGGAAAAAAAAAAAAAAAAAACCTCCAGTAAGGCCTAGATTTTGGCTGTTACATTCATTGCTTTATCCTTAGTATCTAGTATAGTGTTCCTTGATGTTATAAGTCCTCAAGAAAATGTTGCTGAATAGATGAGTAAATCAATGAATGAGTGAATTGAAATGAACACTAGAAAAATTCTAACTACATTGAAATTGGCCTCTGTTCCCACAGTCAATACTTTTTTTATTCATTATCTTATACTTGTGAGAACTGTAGGGCTTATGTATACCTGGGTTTCTCTGTGTTTTTTACTTTTTATTTTACTTTTTTTGAAATCTGGTTCTTGAAATGCAAAGATCATTTTTACAAAATTGTGTATATTGTCTTATGTTATAGAGAGTAACTGTTACCTAAAGGAATGATGTTATAATGGTGGGAATTTGGCAGTGTTCTAGCAAAGAGAATGGGTCAATTATTAATCATGAGCCAAATGTAGTCAGAGACATTTTTTTTTTAAATAGAGCTTTATTGGAATACAGATACAATCATTTGTTAACAAATTATATATGAATGTAGAATTGCAACCAAGATCATATGACCTGAAAAGCTTAAGACCCTTACTACCTGGTGTTTACAGAAAAAAAATTGCAAACTTGTAATAGAAGTTAAGAATTTTTTTTTTTTTTTTTCAGATAATCCTCCAATCAGTCCTGAATTCATATCATTTAATTGGTTCCCTAGGAGCTCCAGTAGTGTAGTGCCTAAGGTACTTGACTGCTAACCAGATGGCTGTCAGTTCAAACCCAGCAGCCACTCCTTGGAAGGAAGGTTGGGCAATCTACTTCCGTAGTGATACCGCCTCGGAAACCCAAGGAGGGGTCGCCATGAGTGGGGACGACTCGATGGCACATAACAACAACAACAATTGGTTCCCTAACTGCAGAAAAGACTGGCTCTAAGTGATATAAAAAATATTAGCACTTGCTACTCGGCTTTTAGATAAAGATGGTATCAACAGAGAACAAACACTGGGATTTTCACAGTCTCCCATAAAGCTCAAAATAGTAGGCATTATAAATGGTGTAATCAAACCAAATGAAGAATATTGAATATCAAACTTAAGATTTTCAGGTAGGCTACACTGGTAACAGTCCTAGTAAATACAAAAAGGGGGTCTGAAATACTTATGCCTTCAAGACATTTGCCAAAGTAACTTCACTTTTTTCTTCTCTCAGAATATATGAACTGCAACAAAGAACAACCAAGCTAGTAGGAGCTGGCCATAACACTTAATGATTTTTATCACTGATAAGGTGATTAGGAGGCCTTCCCAAACCTCCAAAATTTATGTGTCTTTTGTTCAATGTGAGGGGGATGAGAAGTGTTCACCGATATCCTCAATTAAAGTTTTCCAAGATGCTCTCAATTTTTCAGGTAAATCAGAGTTAGAGTTGCTTAAAAAATAACCCAGTAATTTTTTTTTTCTTTCTTGAAAAAAAAAAAATGCATGCCTTTGTTGTTCTCTATTTAGGGCCTCAGAAACCCAATGGGGGTCGCTATGAGTTGGAAATGACTTGGTGGCAGTGAGTTTGTTTTTAGTTTGGTTGTAGTAAGTAAGAGAACCTCATTAGGATGGCCCATAAAATCTTGGAAACTCTTACAGGCTACTTATATTTTGTTGCTTTGATTGTACTTTCCTCTTTTTGATGAAGTAGAAGTTTTTATACATTTGAACTACTTGCACATTATGGTAGTACAAACTAAGAGATTGCTTACTGCACAACCTGGGTTTCCTTGAGCTTTGATATAAAGAAAAGTATTTCAATTTGTAGCTATGCAAACTTTGTCATTTTTGGGCTTTAAACATATAAACATCTCTAAGGGAATATTTGAAAATAAAGATTACCACAATTTATTAATATATTATTAATTTTTTCCTACAGTTAGGAGCCACAGTAGGATGGAGCCAGCATTGAAGAAAGGAATCAAGCTCCTTGTGTTACAAAATGTAGTTTGTGGTCTGTATGGTGCATGGCTGTTCTTCAGAGTATGCTGGATAAATGTTGGCGTTCAAGAGTATAATGTGATTGACCCAAAGCAGGTGAAAATAAATAAAACTCACATCCTAATGGGTCATTATGTGGAACTTAATGGAAACACTCCTTCAGAAAGGAAACAAGGAACTCTGGTGGCATAGTGCCTAAGACATTTGACTGCTAACCAGAAGGTTGGCAGTTCAA
>NW_006922066.1:1760915-1762094 GCF_000298275.1 Orycteropus afer afer
TAGCAGTCATGTGCCTTAGGCACTATGCTACCAGAGCTCCCAGGCTACTGGTTAGTGTTAGAAAATTTAAAAGTCAACATTTATCATAGTAGTCATAAATCTGATATTATTATTAGATAAGCACAGTGACTAAAAGCCCAAGACTTTGAATGACCTGTGGATCTCTTTCTTCTTTCTATTTTTTTTTTCTTTCCTCCCATCTTGGTTTTCAGCTATTTGATTCTATCTCTTGGCATATCTTGTTATTTTAAAAGTTAAATTCCAGACATTGTGTATGAAAAATTATTGAGTCTTTGGATGATAAACAGTGTTCTCAGAGACATTACATTCTTTGGAAAGCAGTTAATTTAATGGGAAATCACCTTAATCCAGTCAACAATTAAAATAAAGAGAGGATGAGTATTTTTTCCGTTTTGTTTTTAAGGCTCTTCAATTTTGATTTGCTGTTATTGGTAGGGTGTAGCCCTTCAGTGCCTCAACTGAAAATCTAGGTTTCATTACAAGGGCTTATTTTCTTTGGAAGAACCTGAATTCCAATTTTTTTTCTCTTCAACCATGTGGCACTACTGAATATCCACTTAAATTTTTAGTCTTTTAGATGTCAATTTCTGCTCACTGGAAATTCTTAGCATCTTGGCCACAGGTTAGGAATTTGCAGAATGCCTCAAGGGAATAAATAATCCAAAATATCAAATTCATTTTTCTACAGCTTATTGTTTCTTGGAATTTGTCTCTTAATGTGATGGCTGCTTTCATAACTTTAAATTCTAGTTTTTCTCTACACAGCCCTATGAGACTTCAGAAAGCATTGAACTGTGGTGTTTACTCGGTTCAAAATACCTGGAGGGAAAAAGTGTCAGACAATTAGGGAGTCACCATAATGCCTTTCCTCCAAGGGTTGTGAGTCTTAGGTTTTAGCTGCTTTGTATATCTTCAAACAGCTAATTTGGTTGGTGGTGTTGTGTGTGTTCATGTAAAAGTGTTTTATCTACTTTTCTTTATTGTTTTTGGTGGAAACATTCATCTTATATAAGATATTCTGGGTATGTAGCTGGAAGTATCAAAATTAAATAGCCCCAAGTCCACATTCAAGAAGGGAGTGCATCAGGGTTGTATTCTGTCTCCACACTTATTCAATCTATATGCTGAGCAAATAATCCGAGAAGCTGGACTATATGA
>NW_006922066.1:1762714-1779955 GCF_000298275.1 Orycteropus afer afer
AGGGTGGAGGGTTGACGAAAGAGGGGGAGGCTTTCAACGAGATGGATTGATACAGTGGGTGCGATGATGGGCTCAAGTATAGCACGGATTGTGGGGCTGGCACGGGATCGGGCAGTGTTTCGTTCTGCTGTGCATGGGGTCGCTATGAGTCGGAAACGACTCGACGACACTTAACAACAACAACAACAACAAAGTCCACATTCTATTTGTCAAAAACTACACACCTCATTTCTAGGAGTCCACTATCCTATCATAATTTTAGGGATCCTAGCTCTGGTAGCATGGTGCCTAAGGCACTTGACTGCTAACCAGACGGCTGGCAGTTCAAACACACCAGCCACTCCTCAGAAGGAAGATGGGGCAATCTACTTCCATAGTGATACTGCCTCAGAAACCCAAGAAGGGGTCTCTATGAGTCGACTCTGACTCGACAGCACATAACAACAACAACAACAACAACATGGGTTATTTAAATTGTCAGTGTTAGTTTCTCTTATTTCAAAGTGAAAAGGAAATCCTCCTGAGAGCTCTGAGAATGATTGTTACTTCTATCATGTGCACACAATTCACTTGTAGTCTTGAGTTCATTGCTATTTTGTACCACTAGGAAACCTAACACACAGCCCAAGATTGCTAGTATTGCAGTATTTTCTAGATACAAAGGAAAAGGGAGGAGAAAATCACTTTCCTCTCATTT
Source organism: Orycteropus afer afer (assembly GCF_000298275.1). NCBI lineage: Eukaryota > Metazoa > Chordata > Mammalia > Tubulidentata > Orycteropodidae > Orycteropus > Orycteropus afer. The sequence goes on from NW_006922066.1 coordinate 1,763,412, forward strand.
TGTATTGAGCAGAGGGAGCTCTCTTCCACAATATTAATGATATAGTTATCCTAGTAAGCTGATGTTGCTGTCAGTATTGCCCCAGTTACCATCATCTAAGACTCAAAAGATGAAAAATTCCTCTGAAATACCTATTATAGAATTGCTTTGTGTGGAACATGAATGATATCCACTCACTTATGTTAATATCCAATATTTATTTACTTATCGCATCAGGAGTTCTGGGTGGTGCAGTTAACATGCTCAGCTGCTAACCACAAGTTTGGAGCTTCAAGTCCACACTGTGTGCCTCAGAAGAAAGCCCTTATAATCTACTTTGAAAAATTCCTCCATTGAAAGCTCTATAGAGCCCAGCTTGACATGCATAGAATTGCCATGAATCAGAATCAATTAGATAGCAACTAACACTTATTGCATCAAGGAAAGCAAAGGGATTTAGTCCAATGAAACATTTGCTTCCTTTACTTTTTTTCCATTTATTTTTTCACTCATCCAACCAACATTTATTGGGTGTAGAAATATGTCTCATGTACTGTGCTATGTTAATAAGACACATTCTCCTGCTTTTTTTTTTATCATTGTTAGGTGCCCTTGAGTCAGTTTCAACTCACAGTGATCGTATGTATCACAGAATGAAACACTGTTCAGTCCTGCCCCACCCACATGACCATTGCCATGCGTGAGCCCATCGTTGCAGCCACGGGGTAAAATCATCTTGTTGAGGATCTTCCTCTTTTTTGCTAACCCTCTACTTTTCCCAACACAATATTTTTCTTCAGGGACTGGTCCAACCTGACCATGTGACAAAAATGTAAGAGGTGAATTCTTGTCATCCTCACTTCTAAGGGGCATTCTAGCTGTACTTCATTCACAACAGATTTGTTTGTTCTTTTGGCAATTGATACATTCAATATTCTTCACCAACACTGTAATTCAAATGCAGCAAAACTTCTTCAGTCTTCCTTATTCAATTCTCTTGCTTAAAGGGACTCAATATTTACTCAGGGAAATATACCTTAAAGGTTATAAATTGAGTCGTGAGATATGCCAACTATGTAAGAATAAAGAGAGGAGGGAGATATTAGCTCAGCCTAGGACATGATGTAACAATTTATGATTGCAATAGTGCTTAGCTGGTCCCCAAATAGCTTTAGAATGGAGGTACATGATAAGCAAAGAAAATAGCAAATCTAGAGCAAGTCACAAAGGAAAGACGTGTCCAGAAATTGGTAGAAAGGTGTCCACACATTATGATGAGCAATTCAAACATCATTCTGTAGATAAATTGAGTTTTAAGAGAAAAATTATATATTCAGATGTAATGGAAATGAGTCATGCTATAAATTCTTCTGTTAACATGTCCACAACCTCAATTTTTGAGAGGTGTCTTGTCGCTGCCCCTGACTCCTGGCAAAACCAGGCACAGCTAACCAACATGCTGTGCAGTCCTGCGCCATCTAATGACGGGTTGCAGATACGACCAGTGTGATCCGTGGGGTTTTCATTGACTGATTTTTGCAAGTAGGTTATTAGGTCTTTCTTTCTAGTCTGTCTTAGCCTGCAAGCTCCACTGAAACACGTTTCACACTGTCACACTCTGTCTTCCACTCACAGACTGTTGGTGGAAAGGCATGAGGTACACTGGCCAGAAATCAAATCTAGATGTCCTGCATGGAGGGTGAAAATCTGCAGCTGAACCATTATTGTCCTCACTGGCAGGCCTAGGCCACTTCAATTATCTGTAAACCTAAATAAAAGAGCTGGTCTTATATGGCTATGAAAATTTCATTTATATTAAATGTTTTAATATTAAAAAGCTAAACAGAAAACAATCTCAAGTTGAATATATGTGTATTCAAATTTAAGTAAATATATATTTGTGTGAGTGTGCATGTGTGTGTGTGCATATGTAGGAGTTCTGATGGTGCAGTGGTTAAAGCGTTGGGCTCCTCCGATCCACGGGAGAAAGGTGAGTCAATCTACTTCTGCAAAGACTTACAGCCTTGGAAATCCTATAAGGGAGTTCTACTATGTCCTACAGTATTGCGTTGAGTAGGATTTAACTCCATGGCAGTGAGTGCATGGGTGGTAGCGTGCATATGTGTGTATATGTGTGTGTATACACACACATATATATATATTATACCTTTAAATATTTCTTCATAGTTAAAAATATTTAAAAATTAGTATCTCTCAACCTTCACCACCTGTCTGTCTGTTTGCCATACTGTGGTGCCTTGCTTATTACTGTGATGCTAGAAGCTAGAACACTGATATTTCAAATACTAGAAGGTAACCCAGGAGCTCTGGTAGCATAGTGGCTAAAGCACTTGAATGCTAACCAGAAGGCTGGTGGTTCTAAAACCCACCAGCCACTCCTCGGAAGGAAGGTTGGGCAATCCTACTTCTGTAGTGATACTGCCTCGGAAACTCAAGAAGGGGTCGCTATGAGTCGGGGCTGACTTGATGGCACATAACAACAACAACAACAACAGAAGGTAACCCATGGTTAACAAGTTTTAGTGGAGCCTCCAGACTAGAAGAAAGGTATGCTGATCTACTTTTAAAAATTGGCCAATGAAAATGTTATAGGTCACAACATTGTCTGACCTATCTTATTTGGACACTTCATCAGGAGGGATCAATCACCAGAAGAGGACATAATGTTTGATGAAGTAGAGGGACAACCAGGGGAAAGGAGACTATCAGGGAGATAACAATGGACTCAAATATGCCAGCAATTGTGAAGATGATGAAAGACTGGACAACATTTTATTGTGTTGTATGTAAGATCATTATGATTCAGGGTCAACTGAATAGCAGCTAACAACAATAAAATATTTCAATGTGAATAGTAGTAATATTCATTTGGAATTAGAATTTGTTTTCCCAGTGATACCCAATATACAGAACATTTTTGTTGCCATCAAGTTGGGTCTGACTCTTGGTGAACTTACGTATAACAGAATGAAACATTGCAAGGTCCTATGTCATCTCAGGTATTATAGAACTATAGAGTACCAATAAAATAGACTGATAACCAGAAGGCTGGAGGTTCAAACCCACCAGCCACTCCTTGGAGGGAAGGTTGGGCAATCTACTTCCATGGTAATACTGCCTCAGAAACCCAAGGAGAAATCGCTGAGTCAGGTCTGACTGGATGGCACATAACAACAACAACAACAACAACACTATGTACTATCACCCATAAGAGCCAAAATATATTCCAGGTTTTATTGACTAAATACAACTTGCAGAATTCCCCTTCTTATATACTAACTAAAAGAATACAGCACCTCAAAATAGGAGAAATAGAGTATCTGAGAATAAACTTACCATACATGGGAATGAAGGAGCTGTGGTGGCACAGTGGTTATGGCATTTGGCTGTTAACCAAAAGGCTGGCATTTCTAACCCCCAAGCTTCTCGGAGGGAGAAAAGTGAAGCAGTCATCTTGTGTAGATTTACACCCTTAAAAGCCCTGTGGGCCAGTTCTACTCTGTCCTACATGGTCATTATGAGTTACAATAGACTAGATGACAGTGGGTTTATGGTTTGTGTATGAGTGTCATCCATGCCTTGTTGTTGTTGTTATGTGCCGTCGAGTCGACCCCGACTCATAGCGACCCCTCCTTGGGTTTCCAAGGCAGTATCACTACGGAAGTAGGATTGCCCAACCTTCCTTCCGAGGAGTGGCTAGTGGGTTTGAACCGCCAGCCTTCTGGTTAGCAGTCAAGTGCTTTAGCCACTATGCTACCAGAGCTCCCCATCCATGCCTTACTCAATAGTAATATAGGAAGGATTGATCAAGGAGACTTAGAGGACAGATAGGGATTGAAGCCAAGTCTTCTCTAACTATGTTCCTGGAAAATAAATTATTGGTTCATGTGGGCAACTTTTGTGATATAGCATTCACTTCCCACTGACATAGTCTATTCTACTTCCAGAAACTCCAATTATTAGAAACACATTGACTTTATATTGAACCAAAATCTTCTCTGGTCTGAGTACTGTGCTTTGAGGCTATCCATGTCACATCTAAATATCTTCCAATCTGACCACACTTTTGTTACATATGTGAAGACAACTACCACATTTCTTATATGTTTATCTCCACAAGATAGAAAATCCTGATTTCTGAATGGGCAGAGTATCAGGATTTTTTACTGTCTGATTTACTTTCTTGGAATTTTTCCAGCTTAAACATGTCCTTCTTGCTACGGTGGTCAGCAATGTATTCAGGTATGGTCTAAATAACCCACAGTACCACCTTCCCCACCTTTCTTTTAGTATATTTTTCTTAGCTGTCATCAAGTCAACCCCCAATTCATGCATGGCTCCATGCAAAATGGAATGAAATGCTGCCCAGTTCTAAGCTATTCCCTGATTGTTTATGGATTGGACTATTGTCATCCTTAGAGTTTTTGTTGGCTGGTTTTTGGAAGTAGATTGCTAGGCCTTTCTCTCTAGTCCATACTGGTCTAGAAGCTCCACTAAAAGCTATTCAACATGGTTGCCAACACACAAGCCTTCATTAACAGATGGGTGGTGAGTTTCCCAGAGATGCACTGGCTGGCAATCAACCCTAGGCCTTCCATGTGGAATGAGAATTCTACCACTGAATGACAAATATGCTCTATATGGTACTTTTAATTTATGCTGGGATATAATTTAACATTTGGCTATTACATGGTTAATACCTTCTAAATTTGCTATAAGCTTGTAAAATCAAATAGATATTTCTGCTAAGATACTATATCCCTATTATATCCCTTTGTGTTGCTTTAATCAGAAGTTATCCCCATTAAATTTCACTTTTTTTAGAATAATTCATTATTCCTGTCTTTAGGAGCTTTAGTTTCTCTTAAACCTTTTAAAAATACATGATTATATTCATGTTGCCACAGAGTCATTATCTTTCAAAAACACTTAAATGAACACAGTTTGTGACTGGTACTATTGTAAATTGCTACCCCAAATGCAGCTTGTTGCCCTGTGATGTTAATATAGATGGCTGAGGAGTGATCTTTGTGCTTCTTGTCCCCCTTTAGATATCATATTTTTTTAAACTGAGTTGATAAAAATGACTTGTTATAATGACCCAGTATTTACATCTCTGTCTTTCTCTCTTTTGTTGCCGTCAAGTTGGATCTGACTCATAGCCACCCCTCCTTGGGTTTCCAAGGTGGTATCACTATGGAAGTAGATTGCCCAGCTTCCTTCTGAGGAGTGGCTTGTGGGTTTGAATTGCCAGCCTTCTGGTTAGTAGTCACATGCCTTAGGCACTAGCATCAGCCTATTTTAGAAATTTGTGATGTCATTTAAATGGAAACAAACTCAGCTTTATTATATCTGTAGTTTATATGAGTTATTGTACTTATTATTATGAGTTCTAACATTTTCTACAATATAAAGATGCTAGTCATTTCATTAGGACATTTATGTGAAAGGGAAAAAAATTCTTATTTAAATCACTATTGTTTTGTATTGCTGTTACAGCTACACCTAATCCTCCCTGATAAGAGTGGCTGTAGGCAGAATAATGGCCTCCTAAAGATGACCGTGTTCTAACCCTCAGAACAAGTGAATATGTTCCCTCAAGGGGCAAAAGGAATTAAAGTAAAGGGTGCAATTAATGTTGTGAATCACTTGACTTTGAGATGGGGAGATTATGCTGGATTATTCAAGTGAACCCAGTCTAATCATGAGTCCTTGAAAGCTGAGAATCTTTCAAAATTGCAGTTAGTCAATAGGATCTCTGGTGGTATAGTGCCTAAAGCATTGACTGCTAACTAGAAGGCTGGCATTTCAAACCCACCAGCCACTCCTGAGAAGGCAGATTGGGCAAGCTACTTCTGGTAGTGATACTGCCTCAGGAACCCAAGGAGTGGTCATTACGAGTCTGTTCCCAATCAATGGCAGTGAGTTTCTTTCTTTCTTTCTTTCTTTGAGTTATTTAGTGGGGGGTGTGACTACAGAAGAAGCAGAGATGTCATGTTGTTGGTTTTGAAGACAGAGGAAGGGAGCCGTGAGCCAAGGAATGAAGGCAGCCTCAAAAAGCTGGAAAATGCAAGGAAATAGATTATCCCTTAGAATTTCCAGAAAGGAATGAAGCTCTATTTAAAGCTTCATTTTAGCCCATTGAGAGCTCTGTCAGATTTTTGAACTCCAAAAAACAAATGTACTGTCATCTCTTCCAACCTCTAGTGACCCCCACTGGGGTTCCAAGGCTGTAAATCTTAGAGAAGCAGACAACCTCATCTTTCTTCCATGGAGTGGCTGGTGGGTTCTAACCACTAACCTTTTCGTTAACAGGCAAATGCCTTAACCACTATCCCACCAGAGCTGCCTTTGACCTCCAGAACTATAAAATACTAAATGTATGATTTCTTTAAGCCACTGTATTTGCATAATTTGTTACGTCATCACTGGAAAACTAACAAGCAGTCTTACCCCAAACAGCATAAAACCAAGCAAGTTATCTGAGAGTATGATGATATATAACCCCTTAAACACATCAAGAATGTTCTCCAGGTGTGAAGATAAAAAGAGGGCAAGCAAAGTCCTTTGCATATCACTTTACAAAATGTCTATTAAAGGTTAATTAATTGTGAAACCTAATTAATCTTGTATGTTTATGCTATTCCTCTAAGCTGTTTGCTAGAATACAAAAACAAAATATTTATCTGTTGGTACTTTACATGTAACCCACACCTTGCTTGGCCACCTTGAAGCCTATTACTGATATCTGATGCATCCAACTAAAACTTAAAATTAAATTACAGAAATCTTAAGAAATTATATAAGCCATGTGTGATATGTTTATTTTTTTATATTACTATATGTTTTTGAGATTTCTGGTAGCATAGTGCCTAAGGCATTTGACTGCTAACCAGAAGGCTGGTGGCTCAAATCCACCAGCCGCTCCTCAGAAGGAAGGTTGGGCAATGTACTTCCGTAGTGATACTGCCTCGGCAACTTAAGGAGGCATCGCTATGAGTCGGGTCTGACTCGACTGCACATAACAACCACAACAACAACATATGTTTTTATTTTATTGATGAAGCAGTGCAGTGGTTATCAGAATATCATGCTGCTGCTCTTCCTTCTGTTACACTGGTTAGGCCTAATGTACTAGCACATATGTAAGCCACACTTCCCCATTCAGCCCCAAACCAAAAACCAAACTCATTGTCACTAAGGCAATTCTGATTCGCAGTCACTTCATTGGGTTTATAAGGCTGTAAATCTTTACAGAAGCAAACTTCTCCATCTTCCTTCTTCAGAGCAGCTGTGGGATTGAATCACTGACTTTCTGGTTAGCAGCCAAGTGCCTTAACCACTATGTGCCACCAGAGCTCCTATCTAGTTCTTGGGAAGGGAATTCTTATTTATCATTCTTATTCATTGTTTCATTCTTATTCATTGCATATCAGCCTGAGAATGCACACCTTAAGTGTGAGGCAATAACGATTTCAGCTGCTTCATCTATTTTTGTAAGTTATTTGCTAAAATAGAATAATAATAATGCTGATACTATGCAAAACCAATGATGTAGTTATTTAAAAGTGATCAGAAGTCTTTTTGTTCCTCTTTTATCACCCAAATTGTCAGCTAAGTTCTAATTGCTGAACCTTACTATTCTTGGTTACATATAAGTGAGAACGAACACAGCACGATTCTAAGAATTCAAGTTCAGTTTACTGCCTGGCATTGCAAAAAAGGAAACGTTTTATATGGAAACAGAAAAAAAATATTGACTATATATATGTGAATTTACAATCCAGAAAAAAAAAACATTTTCATTTTTCTAATAAGATAATAAAATCATCTTCTAAACGAAGATTTTTTAAACGATCATTTGATTTCTACAACCAAGAGGACTATTTTAATGTCTGTTCCAGAAAAAAGAAATGTCATCAATTTCAATATTATCATAATTAATTGATGATCTTTTACATATCTCAAGGAATTTTCCATTTAAAAGAAAATGGGGAGAAACTACACCAAGTGCCAACCCTAATTCTGTAAATCTCTGAAGACTATGCTTATTTATCAGAAAGCAATATTCCATTTGAACAAATAATCATTTTGACATTCGGTGAGTGAGATTAATGCCTAAAAAAGCTTTCTGATTTAAGAAAGGTTCTGAGAAGAGAGAAAAAAAGACTGCATGCATGCCCGGTTTAAGAGTTTCTGTAAAAGCCATTAGTCCTCACATCAGTGCACAAACACTTTGTCTTTGGATTTAGGGTCTTCCCAACCACAGCTCAAATCAATATTTCAGCTTTAAATAAAATGTGAACATCTTTACAAGTGTGTTATTAGTTTGAGAAACTATGAAGTGAACTAGCAGTGAGATAGCCTACTGCTTTGGCCTAGTTGTTAGAATAATTATTCAATAACTGCCAAATCAATTAACAGAGCTACTAATCTGCCTAACATAAAGCTTGCTCTAAGAATGTCAGTCTCTTTGAAAGTCTCTTAAACTCAGCTGCTACATTCTAATCTATTTGATTTTATTTCTAAAAATACATATTAGGCATATTTAATATATTTTGATTACTGAAAAATGGAAAAAATAAAAAGTCATAATAGGAAGACTTTTGGGAGCTCTGGTAGTATAGTGCTTAAGGCACTTGACTGCTAACCAGAGGGCTGGCGCTTCAAACCCACCAGCCACTCCTCTGAAGGAAGGTTGGATATCTACTTCCATAGTGATACCTCCTTGAAAACCCAGGGAGGGGTCCTTATGAGTCCAGTCTGACTCAATGGAACATAACAACAACAACAACAGGAAGACTTTTAGAATCATAGCAGATGTTGAATTTGTAAATCTAATTTGGGTAATATGAATTTACCAAATACAGTATGCAACATTTCTTTCCATCACTGCAGGATTTGCAAAAAATTTAGAGTAAGACATTTTGAACTTTTCTTGAAGAGTTTTGCAAATGGTTAAGTGTTTTCTTAAGCATGCTTACTCAGTCTATTCATATAGGTTGCTGAAAGTGTCTGTCTAGAAAATCATTTGAAATTACACATAATGCAAACTGAGTTTCTCATTTTTCATCAGTGACCCCCAAATTATCAGTTGATGTGCTAAATAAGACAACTCTAACATGATAATCCATGGTCAAATTGTACCACAAGACTTGGAAGATTTTAAACTTAATAATTGTAAGTTACTTTATATCAATTTTAAATTATAATTGTAGCTTGATGTCAAAATGAAATTTTTCCTGCCACCTTAGAATTTCAGCCAGGGTGTGAGTGGCTGCCCAGAGATTAGAGAAAAGAGTATGAAATGCCCACTAATTTGAAAGTGAAATGCCTACAAAACTTGCTAAAAGGTGATCTCAAAAAAGGATAGGTAAACTTGTGTCTATGATCTGCTTCAGTGGGTGTGAGAAAAGATAAGAAGATTGATAAGAGGAAGAATCTGAGGTCAGATTTCTATGAAGAGGGCTATTTCTCCTCTTCTCAAACCTTAAGCCAAGTGAAGAGACCATAATAAATAACCTCATAGAGCATGGCCTTATCTATCCCTGAGAGGAAGACTGTCCCGGAGCAAGGTGTAGAGAATCTCAGAGAGTTTGATTTGGTTTCCTGCAGGTAGGGGCACAGGATTTGGTGCTGAGTTTTAGTTGAAAAAGTATAATGCCAAGAAGCTGCTGGGAACAGGCCTAAAAGCAAGAAACACTCTGAGGGCTTTGATGGGAGCAAATTCTATTTCTGTAAGCTCAAGACACATGAGCATATCCAGAGGCTATATGGAATTCTAGAAGTTAGTTGGCCTTGCATTGTTATGAAAATGATCCCTTCAAAAGATCTTCCTGGATGAGGAAAGATGACCCTGGCCAGAAGAGGCCAGAACATACTGTCTGATACAGAAGGAAAGAGCAAGCAAGGATGGAGAAAAGCTGTAAGCTGCAAGCTGGGGATGTTTTTGTTATTGCTATTATTATAAGCAATAGTTCTGAACAAGGTCTACAGCAAGGATGGGGTGGGGGTATTTCTAAGGAGCTCGCCATACACCCAAGTAGAGAAAGAACCAGCACTGTGGAATACCCACACCATTCCAAGTTATAACATTCCAGTCAAATGAGACCTTTTCAGGAGGTGGTGAGGAAGTATGGTCGACAAACAGCAAAAATGGACACCTGATTTGTTGCTGCACTCCAGATTTCTGAGCCTCATCAGGCTCTGTCTTAGACTACAAAGATCACAGACTTTAATGCTTATATAGAAGACTATTTATTAAACTTGAACATGGGAAAAAACACTGCTTTCTATTTGTACCTAGCCAATCCCAAGCCTCTCCTTAAACTCACTTCATTACATTCATGCAATTAGAAGGAAAGCAGTAATTGTCATGCATTTTCTCTACTTTAAACAGGAATTTGTATCTTAGTTTGAGTTCCACCAGAAGACCCTCAGACAAAGTTTAGAGTGCCCATAGTTTAGTGTGGAGGTGATTCTTAAAGAGCATGAGTAGGGAAGTGGAGAAGTAAGACAGAGAAAAAAAAATCAATCAAAAAAAAATTTTCATTATCAAGCAAATTTACACTATTTTTTTTTATTAGAGCTTATCCCTGCTGGGAGACCTCCAGAAACCAGTGGAGGACTCTGTCTTCATAGGTATTTCATCCAAAGTATAAGGTACATGAGGTGTTCCTCCAGCAATTCTCAGTCTTTGATAGAGAGCTGACCTTGAAGAGGTATTCATTCTCTGGTGTTCAGTCTGCAGTGTGGATGGCAAGGAGGTTTTACCAGCCAGGAAGACATTCAGAAAAAAATGCATGTGCCGGCACGTGCTGAAGCAGGGTCAGGAAGTAGGAATCAAGCACGTACAATGGATACCGTTACATCAAACGACACATTGATTAGGTACAAAAGAAAAACAGCATTCTGCAAAACCAACAGTGACATTAAGATGAGAGAGTAAAACATGAATGGTTTAATCTTTTTCACTGGAAATTTTGAAAAATGGATTTAAATTCTCTACTGGAGAACTTTATCTGTAATGTGTCTGCAGCAAAGAATATTGAATAACTCTTGTAGGTTTCTACCAGAGCTATTAAATATGAAGCTATAAAAGGATACATTTTTATTTATAATAGAAATCTCATTTTTCCATTGAGAATTCATTTTCATTAGAAATTTTTTATAGGGGGATAAAAGCCCTTTGAATAAGAATATAAATTTATCTGATACTGAAAAACCAGTGGGAGTTAACTCAAGTCTTTGTTTCTCATTCTTGTACACATTATTAAAAATGAGTTAAAACCAAACCAAAACCAAACTCACTGCCATCCAGTCGACTTGACTCATAGTGATCTCTCCTTGGGTTTCTGAAGTGGTATCTCTATGGAAGTACGTTGCCCAATCTGCTTTCTGAGAGGTAGCTGATGTGTTTGAACCACCAACCTTCTGGTTAGCAGTCAAATGCCTTAGGCACTACGCCACCAGAACCAATGCATAATTCAACATATTTATTATATGATGCTAATTGGCTTAATTTTAAAACAATCATTTTCATATGTAAATACTATTTTAAATAACCTGTTGAGAAATTGCCTATTCAAAAGAGGAACACATTTTCAAAGTATATTAACATCCAATTATTTATTAATTCCTTTTATGTTCTTGATAATGTGCTAGGTTCAAGCAGACAGTGAGGAATAAGATGGCAGACAGGATTTCTGCCTTCTAGTGGTGGAGATAGACATAAACAGTAAGCAAATGATCTAATTTTATATTATTAAATAAATAGGGAGCTCTAGTGGCATTACAAACTTTCAAAAATGGTATAATAAAAATTGAATGCACTTAAGCTTAAGTAATATAATAAATTTTCATTTTTCTTATAACTTCTCCTTTGCATCCTCCCGTATACCGGGTTAAGCTAGAGTGGAACAAATACTTGTAAACTTACGACTCACTGGATTTGCCAACAGAATTGAGCAGTGTGAGCAGTGTGAAAAGTCATATTGCCTTTCAGCAACAACACTGTTAGGCAGCTACCTACACAAGCTCTTTACTCCTTTTTGTTATTGTTTTTAGATGCCATCGAGTCAGCTCCAACTCGTAGCGACCCTATGCACAACAGAATAGAACATTGCCTGGTCCTGTGCTGTCTTCACAATCTTTGCAATACTTGAACCCATCCTTGCAGCTACTGCTTCAATCCAGCTGGTTGACGGTCTTCCCCTTTTCCTCTGAGCCTCTACTTTACCAAGCATGATATCCTTCTCCAGGGGATGGTCTCTCTGACAACATGGCCAATGTAGGTGAGACAAAGTCTGGCCATTCTTGCTTCCAAGAAGCATTCCAGCTGCACTTTTCCAGGACAAATTTGTTTAGTCTTCTGGTAATCTATGGTATTTTGGTATCTTTTGCCAGCACCATAATTCAAAGGCATCAACTTTTCTTTGGTTTTCCTTATTCATTGTTCAGCTTTCACATCCATGTGAGGCGATTGAAAATATAATGGCTTCGGTGAGGTGCACCTTGGTCTTCAAAGTGACGTTTTTGCTCCCCAACACTTTTTTTTTTTTTTTTGTCTTTTGCAGCAGATTTGCCCAGTGCAATACAATATCTGGTTTCTTGACTGCTGCTACCATGGTTGTTGATAGTAGATTCAAGCAAACTGAAATCCCTGACAACTTCAATCATTTCTCCATTGTCATAGTTTGCTTATTGGTCCAGTTGTAAGGATTTTTTATTTCTTTATGTTAAGGTGTGATTCATAAAGAAGGCTGTAGTGTTTGATCTTCAACAGTAAGTGCTTCAAGTAAGCTTCATTTTCAGCAAGCAAGTTGTGTTGTCTGCATATTGCAGGCTGTTAACGAGTCTTCTTCCAATTCTGATGTTGTAAGTTTTTTTTTTTTTTTTTTCCATATAGTCCAGCTTCTCAAATTATTTGCTCGTATATAGATTGAATAAGTACGGTGAAAAAATACAACACTGATGCACACGCTTCCTGATTTTAAACCATGAAGTATTCTCTTGTTCTGTCCCAATGACAGCCTCCTGGTCTATGTACGGGTTTCTTATGAGCACAATTAAGTGTTCTGGTATTTTCATTATTCTCAAAGTTATCCATAATTTGTAATGCTCCATACAGTCAAATGTTTTTGCATACTCAGTAAAACACAAGAAAACATCTTTCTGGTATTCTTTGTTGTCAGCCATGATCCATCTGACATCAGCAATGATATCCCTCGTTCCATGTCTTCGGAATTGTGCTTGAATTTATGGAAGTTCCCTGTCAATACACTGATGTAACCATGTTTGTATTATCTTAAGAAAAATGTTACTTTCTTGTGATATTAATGATATATATTTATTGTTTTTTAATTTTTATTGTGATTTGGGTGAATGTTTACAAAGCAAATTCATTTTCCATACAGCAGTTCAGACACATTTTGTTTCATGACGTTGACTGCAATTCCCCACAATGTAACAGCTCTCTTCCCACTTCCTCCCTGTAGTTACCTCTTCCTTGTACCCCTCTTTGCTATGCATTCCTGCCCCCTGAGCTATTTCCCTGTGCAAAAATTGCATTTCTGTTCTCCTTCAATTGATCAGTCTAAGGAGTGTATCTATCTGATGTAAATTTTCACCCAATAAGCCTGTCTATTGTTTGGCTGGAAACCAAAAGAATGATATTAATGATTTTGTTTAATAATTTCCACGTTCTGTTGGATCACCTCTCTTTGGATTGGGCACAAATATGGGTGTCCTCCTGTCAGTAGGCTAGAGAGCTGTCTTCCAAATTTCTTGGCATAAACAAGTAAGTGCCTCTTGTGCTGCATCCTTTTGTTGAAACATCTCAGTGAATATCCCGTCAATTCCTGGAGCCTTGGTTTGGCCAATTTCTTCAGTGCAGTTTGGACTTCTTCCTTAAATACTATTGCTTCTTGATCATATGTTAACTCTTGAACTAGTCGAACATTGATCAATTCTTTTTGGTACAGTGATTCTTAATATTTTTTTCCATCTTTTTTGATGATTCCTGTATCATTCAATATTTTGTCCATAATATCCTTCAATATGGCAACTTGAGGTATGAATTTTCTCTTCAGTTCTTCCAGCTTAAGAAATGCTGAGTGTGTGCTTCCATTTGGTTTTCTAACTCCAGTTCTCTGCACATTTCATTATAGTAATTGACTTCGTCTTTTCGAGCTACCCTTTGAAATCTGTTTAGCTCCTTTATCTTGTCATTTCTTCCATCACTTTAGCTACTCTCTGTCCAAAAGCAAGTTTCAGAGTCTCTTCTGACATTCAGTTTGGTCTTTTCTTTCTTATCTTTTTAATTACCTTTTGCTTCCTTAATGCATGATGTTCTTAATGTCATCCCATAATTCCTCTGGTTTTTGATAATTGGCGTTCAAGGTGTCAAATCTATTCTTCAGATGGTCTCTAAATCTGGTGGGATATAATCAAGGTCATATTTTTGCTCTCATGGACTTGTTTTAATTTTCTTCAGCTTCATCTTAAACTTGCATATGAGCAATTGATGGTCTGTTCCACACTCAGCTACTGACCTTGTTTTGGCTGAAGATATTGAGCTTCTCCATCACCTCTTTCCACAGATATAGCCCATCTGTTCTTAGCTATTCCATCTGGTGAGGTTGCAATTTATTGCTGCCACATATGTTGTTGAAAAATGGTATTTGAAATAAATAAGTTGTTGGTCTTGCAAAATTCTATCATGCAATCTCTGGTTTCATTTCTATCACGAAGGCCATATTTTCCAGCTACTGATGATTTTTCTTTGTTTCCAACTTGTGCATTCCAATCACCAATAATCATCCATACATCTTGATCGCAAGTTTAGTTAATTTCAGACTGCAGAAGTTGGTAAAAATCTTCAATTTCTTCATCTTCGGCTTTAGCGGATGGTACATGAATTTGAATAATAATAGAATTGATTGTTCTTCCTTGTACATATATGGATACTATCCTATCACTGACAGCATTGTACTTCAGGATAGATCTTGAAAAATTCTTTGTGACAATGAATGCAACACCATTTCTCTTCAATTTGTCATTCCTGGTGTAGTAGACTATATGATTGTCTGATTCAAAATGGCCAGTACCAGTCAGTTTCAGCTCAATGATGCCTAGAATAATTATCTTTTTGTGTTCCATTTCATTTTTGATAAACTCCCATTTTGCTACATTCATACTTTGTACATTCCATGTTCCAATTATTAGTGGATGTTTGCAGTTCTTTCTTCCCATTTTTGAGTCATGCCCCATCAGCAAATGAAGGATCCAAAAGCTTTACTTCATCCATGTCATCAAGTTCTATTCTACTTTGAGGAGGCAGCTCTTCCCCAGTAGTATTTTGATGTCTTCCAACCTAAGGGACTCATCTTCCAAGGCATTATATCAGACAGTGTTTCACAACTGTTATTGAAGTCTTCCAGTAATATATCATATACTGTTTCACTGCTATTCATAAGGTTTTCAATTGCCTATTTTTTGAGAAGTGGTTGGCCCCATCCTTTTTCCATGTCTGTCTTATTCTGGAAGTTCCACTGAAGCCTATCCATGCTGGGTGACTCTGCTGGCACTTGAAATACTGATGTCATAGCCTCTAAACTCACAGAAACACACAAGCCACCACAATATGACAAACTGAGAGATGAGTGGTGGCTTTTCCCCTACCTCCTTTTAAAATCCTTGTACATCATTGTATATAGCATGAAATATAATTAATGCTTAGTCATGAATTGAACTCCAGAAAATTCAAACAAAATGAGGTAAAAAGATCCAGACTTAAAGCTGCTGAGTTCGAAGAATTCTATATATATTCCACATACTAATCCTTTGCCAACCTCTGATTTGCAAGTATCTTTTCCCATTTTGTAGCTCACCTTTTCTTCTCTTTAACAGTGCCTTGAAAGCAGACAATTTTTAAAATTTTCATGGAGTTCAATTTGTCAGTTTTTCTTTGTATGGGTCATGATTTTTATGTCAAGTCCTTACCTGACTCTAGATCTTAAAGAAATTTTCTTACTTTTTTTTCCCCTAAAACTCTATAGTTCTGCAATTTACATTTATGCCTATGATTCATTTTCAATTAAATGTTGTATAAGGTTTGAAACTTGGGTTGAGGGTCTTTTGATTGATTGATTAATTGCCTATGAATATCTAATTTCTCCAGCAATAAGAATATTCTCATGGTAGTTCTATCTCTAGTAACCACAATAGGATTCAGCCCAGGATTCATAAATAAATAAATAAATAACACAAATTAAGTGTGGTATTTTTATACAATGGAATGCTTCTTAGCAAACAAGGTACGGTCTACTGATAGAAGAAACAACATGAATGAATCTAAAACACATTATGCTGTGTGAATCATCTGTTTTACAAAGGAGGTCATAGGCTATAATTCCATTTCTGTAATACTCTAGAAGAGACTGAGTTAATCGCTACTAGAAAAGGGTCAGAACAATGGCTATCTCTGGGTGTGGGGGCAGGGATTGATTGAGAAGAGGAAGAAGGAATTTTCAGAGGTGATATGA
>NW_006922066.1:1780055-1781201 GCF_000298275.1 Orycteropus afer afer
AAAATGAATAAAGAAGACTGAAGAAGAGTTGATGCTTTTGAGTTGTGGTGCTGGCGAAGAATGCTGAAAGTACCATGGACTGCTAAAAGAACTAACAGTTCTGTCCTGGAGGAAGTGCAGCCTAAATGTTCCTTGGAAGCGAGAATTGCCAGACTTCATCTCACCTACTTTGGTCATGTTGTCAGAAAGGACCATTCCCTGGAGAAGGATATCATGCTTGGCAAGGTGGAGGGTCAACGAAAGAGGGGAAGGTCTTCAAGGAGATGGATTTACACGGTGGCTGAGTTAATGGGCTCAAGTATAGCAGGGATCATGGAGCTGGTGCAGGATCGGGAAGTGTTTTGTTCTGCTGTGCATGGGGTCGCTATGAGTCGGAAATGACTTGATGACACTTAACAATTCATAGCATTAACCATAGTTTAGCCAAGTGGACATATAAAATTAACCATCACAGTCATTTAACTTTTATTTTGCATGTCATTTCTTAAAAAGAACCCCAAATTTTATAACCATTAGGCTTCACAAAATCTGAGTCTCTCTATAAACTAATTATTAAACAAACATTACTATTATTTAATATGAGAAAACTCATCTAAAATGACACAAAAATGTTTCTTCTTTCCTTCGTATTTTTTTCTTTCTTTTTCTCCTTTCTTTCCTTTTGATACATAGCTTTAAGAATTAATTTTACATCCCTTACAGGCTAACTTGATCTTGTAACTCATTGTTTCTTTTTACTCTCAGAACAAACATAGGATGTGATGATGAAAACAGTCAGAGTTTGGGTGGTCAGTAAGACACCAAGAATGTTCAAGTTCAAATGAAAGAATTGATAAATATGCTGATTTGAATTTGTGTCCCTAATTATCCAGCCTGTACTCTCCAGAATTTTCAATGCCACTACCTTCCCTCCCACATGAGAAAGAAACTTAATTTCTCACATCTATAGGCTCAGCATTACGTGAGACTTTAGGTACTTAAATTAAGCTGCTGTTGTTATTTTTGTTATGTGCTGACGAATCGGACCCGACTCATAGCGACCCCTCCTTGGGTTTCTGAGGCAATATCATATATATGTGCACGCAGGAGCTCTGGTAACATAGTGCTTAAGGCATTTGACTGCTAACCAGAAGGCTGGCGGTTCAA
>NW_006922066.1:1781301-1787217 GCF_000298275.1 Orycteropus afer afer
CTACTGACCTTGTTTTGGCTGAAGATATTGAGCTTCTCCATCACCTCTTTCCACAGATATAGCCCATCTGTTCTTAGCTATTCCATCTGGTGAGGTTGCAATTTATTGCTGCCACATATGTTGTTGAAAAATGGTATTTGAAATAAATAAGTTGTTGGTCTTGCAAAATTCTATCATGCAATCTCTGGTTTCATTTCTATCACGAAGGCCATATTTTCCAGCTACTGATGATTTTTCTTTGTTTCCAACTTGTGCATTCCAATCACCAATAATCATCCATACATCTTGATCGCAAGTTTAGTTAATTTCAGACTGCAGAAGTTGGTAAAAATCTTCAATTTCTTCATCTTCGGCTTTAGCGGATGGTACATGAATTTGAATAATAATAGAATTGATTGTTCTTCCTTGTACATATATGGATACTATCCTATCACTGACAGCATTGTACTTCAGGATAGATCTTGAAAAATTCTTTGTGACAATGAATGCAACACCATTTCTCTTCAATTTGTCATTCCTGGTGTAGTAGACTATATGATTGTCTGATTCAAAATGGCCAGTACCAGTCAGTTTCAGCTCAATGATGCCTAGAATAATTATCTTTTTGTGTTCCATTTCATTTTTGATAAACTCCCATTTTGCTACATTCATACTTTGTACATTCCATGTTCCAATTATTAGTGGATGTTTGCAGTTCTTTCTTCCCATTTTTGAGTCATGCCCCATCAGCAAATGAAGGATCCAAAAGCTTTACTTCATCCATGTCATCAAGTTCTATTCTACTTTGAGGAGGCAGCTCTTCCCCAGTAGTATTTTGATGTCTTCCAACCTAAGGGACTCATCTTCCAAGGCATTATATCAGACAGTGTTTCACAACTGTTATTGAAGTCTTCCAGTAATATATCATATACTGTTTCACTGCTATTCATAAGGTTTTCAATTGCCTATTTTTTGAGAAGTGGTTGGCCCCATCCTTTTTCCATGTCTGTCTTATTCTGGAAGTTCCACTGAAGCCTATCCATGCTGGGTGACTCTGCTGGCACTTGAAATACTGATGTCATAGCCTCTAAACTCACAGAAACACACAAGCCACCACAATATGACAAACTGAGAGATGAGTGGTGGCTTTTCCCCTACCTCCTTTTAAAATCCTTGTACATCATTGTATATAGCATGAAATATAATTAATGCTTAGTCATGAATTGAACTCCAGAAAATTCAAACAAAATGAGGTAAAAAGATCCAGACTTAAAGCTGCTGAGTTCGAAGAATTCTATATATATTCCACATACTAATCCTTTGCCAACCTCTGATTTGCAAGTATCTTTTCCCATTTTGTAGCTCACCTTTTCTTCTCTTTAACAGTGCCTTGAAAGCAGACAATTTTTAAAATTTTCATGGAGTTCAATTTGTCAGTTTTTCTTTGTATGGGTCATGATTTTTATGTCAAGTCCTTACCTGACTCTAGATCTTAAAGAAATTTTCTTACTTTTTTTTCCCCTAAAACTCTATAGTTCTGCAATTTACATTTATGCCTATGATTCATTTTCAATTAAATGTTGTATAAGGTTTGAAACTTGGGTTGAGGGTCTTTTGATTGATTGATTAATTGCCTATGAATATCTAATTTCTCCAGCAATAAGAATATTCTCATGGTAGTTCTATCTCTAGTAACCACAATAGGATTCAGCCCAGGATTCATAAATAAATAAATAAATAACACAAATTAAGTGTGGTATTTTTATACAATGGAATGCTTCTTAGCAAACAAGGTACGGTCTACTGATAGAAGAAACAACATGAATGAATCTAAAACACATTATGCTGTGTGAATCATCTGTTTTACAAAGGAGGTCATAGGCTATAATTCCATTTCTGTAATACTCTAGAAGAGACTGAGTTAATCGCTACTAGAAAAGGGTCAGAACAATGGCTATCTCTGGGTGTGGGGGCAGGGATTGATTGAGAAGAGGAAGAAGGAATTTTCAGAGGTGATATGAATAGTCTATTTCTTCAAAAGGTTTGGCTCACATGTTGTTGTTGTTGTTATTTGCCATCGAGTCGGCCCGACATAGTGACCCCTCCTTGGGTTTCTGAGGCAGTATCACTACGGAAGTAGGAATGCCCAACCTTCCTTCCGAGGAGGGGCTGGTGGGTTTGAACCACCAGTCTTCTGGTTAGCAGTCAAGTGCCTTAGGCACTATGCTACCAGAGCTCCTTTGGCTCACATAGGTGGAAGCATTTATCAAAGCTCAGAGAATATGCATGAATACAACATTCTATTTTGATTTACAAAAAAAAAAAAAAAAAACCACAGTGTAGACAGAATTAATAGATGATCTGTTAATGATATAAAGCTTAAGAACATAGAGGAGATTGTGTTGTGTACAATTTCTTTTGAAGCGTGTTCTTAAAAAGCACATTAGCTGACATGTAGAAAAGTGAATAGCTTGACAGATAGGTGATAATGCAAATTGAATAGATCTAAATGGTTGGTATACAGTGTTTACTATAAGTTCTTTCAATTGTGTTTTATGTTTTAAATGTTTATTATAAAATGTTTGAAAAAAGTCCATTGTGATAAATAAATAATGAAGTTCAAAATCTTCATATGGCTTAGTAAATGTATATATAGTCTTAAAGTAAATAGAATTCTTTATTAAACTTTATACATTTGTTGAAGAAAGCAGGTTACCTTATGTCTTTCTCACCTTCAACCTCAAGATCATAATTCTTAGAGATCCTTATAACACTTTTTGCAGAGGTGACTTAGTATATTCATTGTTTAGCTGCTGATGACTATTTTACCATGGCTTGGCTGCTATGTGTGTAATATGATGTTCAATGTGTAATATTGCTCAAAAAATTTTGTATTTGACATTGAAATAAAATCAATGACTCTCATTAATTGTCTACACTTTCTTTGACTTCACTTTCTCTACGAACTCATGAAGTGTGCAGGTTAGCTTCAGTATGGAAGGACTGGTTAGAAGACTTGTGCACTTTTCTGCATAAGTGTTTTACAACCAATTCAGTTAATATGTCAAGTCTAATGAATCTCTTAATAATTAACTTTTGTGTTTCAGCTACCAGGGGCAGCCAGTAAGATTCACTACATTTATAAAATAAGGTAAAATGATGCATTTAGAAATTTTGCAGCTTTATCTAGTTACATAGATAATATTTGAGAGGACAATGCTAAACAAACAAACAAAATCAAACATTTTAAGTCATTAATTGGTGCACGATTCAATAAACATTTATTGAATACTAAGTACTACCCACCAACTTTGCAATATTTGACAAAGATGATACATTTTATTTAATAATTATTTAATATGTGCCATTATAATTAATATGATATTCAACATATAATTTGATTTCTTATTATTTCTAACACAGATCTTAATAGGAAAAATATAACCTGTTTTTCATTTGGACAATTGCTGTGCTAATTCATGTATAATTTTCTCCTTTTTCTTCTTTAAAATGTATATTAGTCTTTTATTTTGTAATGTCTCTAAGCAAAGGGCTCATCTAATTCTGCCAGTTGGCCATGTCAAGCATGTTATCTGTACTCAATAAATCTTAAATTACAAGTTATTATAATATTCTCTACAGGATTCTGCCTATAATCTTTTTGGATTCATAAGGCATTAAATAGCTTTGTCTTATAAAAACAAATGAAAATATGACTACATATTTTTGAAACAAAAATTCTTCCAAAGTTTTCCTCATACTGTGGTTTAGTTGTTTTTGCTTTATTACAAGCTGAATGTTATCAAGACCATGGTATGTGGGGAGGGAAAAAATGCCTCTCCCTCCCTATCTTAATTATCAGCAGACCTACCACACTTCAAAAGGCAATTTTTGTTTACATGTGGTTTTCAAACAAGTCACACTGTGTAATGTATACATGATGATAGCTTCTTCTCACTCTCTCACTCTGTCACACACACTTATACACACATATTTACATATGTGCACAAACATACACACACAGAGACACACAGAAATCAGCCCATATGAGGCTGATTGGGGTCATGGCTTAAATAACCTACAGATATATGGCTAATAGTTAATAATATAATAGTATGTACTGACTGAAACTTGTTTCAGAAATAGCTCTTATAGTTTGGTTAGATATGTCATACTTGGGAACTGTCCAGTAATGCCTAATTACTACATTATCAAAGGCTTCAGAAAGTCAGTATATGCTATTCAAAATCCGTAAATTTAGAAGATAAAATGAATCTAGCTAGTCAACATAAAGGTCCCCAGGCCTTACATCCATTTGAATAAATGAGGCTTCTTAGCATTCATGTTCAAATATTGCTAGCTAAGCCCTTACTTGTTAAGGCACACCTTCATTCTTCCCTCCATCTCTGTCTGTGCCCCATTAAAATTATTCTCCAGAGCTTCTCACATGTGCTCAAAAGGAGAGTCTTGTTGTTATTATCATTTTCTGAAATATTAGAGATATTTTTACATTGAAATATTATTTAGAATTATAAATTCGTGTGACATCATTAAAAAAAAACATGGATTCCTTGGGAAGTTAAAATCACTATTTAGCATAACTACTTATAACACCTCTTTGAAAAAAGAAAGAAAGAAAAAGAAAAAGCTCCTAGACATCTTCTAAGCAATTGAAAACCACTCCGGAGGCACAGTGGAAAATTTGAAGTTCAAGATTTAGTGTTCATGAAGATATGTATGGCAGAATTGCTAAGAGTTCTCAGTGAATTTCAAGGCATGAGTTACACTCCTTCCCTAATGACAGAGTTAATTTAATTAATTCATTAATGCATTCCTTAAGTAAATATTTATTCAGTATGTACTATTCTCCATATTTTGTACTAACATTTTTGCTTTTATTACTACCAGCCACTGCTTAGTTTCCCTTTCTCTTTTCTTAGCCAAAATGTAGGCGCCAATAAAAACTTCCACATGCCTTACTCAAAAACATATACATTCTATTTTTTATTTTTCAAAGAACAAAATAAGAACATTAGTAATTATTGGAGTTGATTCTAAACATTGAATATTGGAACATGTTTTTCAAATGTGATACAATATTAGAAAATGAATCATAATTTCTAAAATTCTTTAAATTGTTCAAATTCTAAACTCAAAACATGTGTATCGTAATAGAATTTCTGATTCATGAACTATTATTTATTCTGGTTGATCTGAAGATAGATTTCCTGCAAGAACCACTAATACGTGACATACATAGCCAGTTAACATTTATTTGTATAGATAAAACTTCTGTTGATTTAATTTTAGTTAGTTCCACATGTATCAATACATCCCTAAGACTAGCCTGTTGTTATTTCTCTTTATTTATACCTACCTGTAGGACATGATTCCTGGGGGTCATCTATAAACATAATATGCCTTTACTTTTTATTTATTTTTTTCACAAATGTGTGTCTAGCATATACGATATAGGTGGAGATACGTCTGAAGTGAAGAGGCAGTGCCCAGGAAAGTCTTGAAATTCCTAGGACTCCAATGAAAACATTTTGAAAACCTCTTTCTGAGGATAGCATATTGCATTATTTTACCTCCCACCACTTCAAACAATAAAAGGGTGCCTTATTTTTCTTTTTCTGGGCCCATCTCTTCAAAGTACTGATATTTTCCCTTCTTTCTATTTGTCTACAATTAGGTGACACATATTTACCAAATGCATATCTTTAAAAAGTTAGAGCTGTTTATGAGCTCTCCTTTCACCTACATCTTTCCCATATTGAATAAAGAGTATACTAATAACATTGGTAGCATAATGGCTAAGACACTTGCCTGCTAACCAGATGGCTGGCAGTTCAAACCCACCAGCCACTCCTCGGAAGGAAGGTTGGGCAATCCTACTTCTGTAGTGATACTGCCTAAGAAACCCAAGGAGGGGTA
>NW_006922066.1:1790087-1794286 GCF_000298275.1 Orycteropus afer afer
TGTGTGTGTGTGTGTGTATGGAGCTCTGGTGGCATAGTGCCAAAGGTGTTTGACTGCTAACCAGAGGGCTTGTGGTTCAAGCCCACCAACCACTCCTTGGATGGAAGGTTGGGAAATCTACTTCCATAGTGATACCACCACAGAAACCCAAGGAAGGGTCACTATGAGTTGGATCCAACTTGATGGCGGTGAGTTAGTTTTGAGCTATGTATACACTATACTATAGTCTATCAAATGTGCAACAGCATTACGAAAAAGTTAGAAAGATTGTGAAAATTACTAAAATATGACACAGAGAAAACTGAGCACATATTGTTGGAAAAATGACTTCAACCAACTTGATCAATGCAGGATTGCCACAAACCTTCAATTTATAAAAAGTACAATATTTGTGAAGCAAATAAAATATAATATAACACAATAACACAGGGTATGCACATATGTGTGTGTGTGTTTTATGTATATGTAGTAGAGGGTCAGCAACAATGAGAAAGATGTGTTGACACAGTAGCAGCAATACTGGGCTGAAGCATAGCAGGGATAGTGAGGACGGAGCAGGACTGGGCAGTGTTTGCTTTTGATGTATGTAGGGTCACCACGAGTTGAAGCCAACTGGACAGCACCTAACCACAACAACACATACACACACACACACACAAACAAATGTCTTATTGCAAATTTTTATCTTGCTCTCTATTGTATGACATGACTTATTAAAGAAACACTCCAGGTAACAGATATTACTATAACTAAATGAAACATACCAAAACAAAACCAAACACACTGCCTTCCAGTGGGATATGACTCATAGCGGCCCCTCCTTGGGATTCCGAGGTGATATCACTATGAAAGTAGATCGCCCAACCTTCTTTCCAAGGAGTGGCTGATGGATTTGAACTGCCAGCCTTCTAGTTAGCAGTCACATGCCTTAGGCACTAGACTACCACAGTTCCTAAAACATACACATGAATAAAACTTTAGTAGCATACTTGTGGGGAGTTCTGGAACGGAAGTTTCAAAGGCCATGCAAATTCAGGGATTCAGCTGAAAAAAAAAAAAAGAAAAAGCAGAACATCTATCCTCATATGACTATGCAAACATATTTTACCTTCACATCAGTGATCTTATACACCATATCTTTTACTGCTTGGATACAGCCGCAGGCAACATGATGTGTATTTGCCTCTGTCTACTTCAATTTCAGAGTACCTAAATATTTTCTGCTCCTCCTCATGCATGAAGAAAATCAAAATTGCTTGTCACTGATGTATTCATAATTATTTTGATGGGGGATTGATTTTGTAGCAAATTGTTCACTTCACTCACACCTGTTATATTCATTTGGTGCCACCGTCCATTTCTTTCCCTATCCCTGATCTAGCTCTGCATCTAAGAAACAAACATCAGTGAAGATATTTGCAAAACTAGGAGCTCTGGTAGCATAGTGCCTAAGGCATTTAACTGCTAACCAGAAGGCTGGCGGTTCATACCCACCAGCCACTCCTGAGAAGGAAGGTTGGGCAATCTACTTCCGTAGTGATACTGCCTCAGAAACCCAAGGAGGGGTCGCTATGAGTCAGGTCTGACTCTAGGCACATTAATAACAACAATAACATGTCTGTGTAAATAAGTGTCGAGTGAAAGTTTAACTTATTTCTGAAAACATTCAATGTTATAGATGAAAAGGCAGACAATAAAGTTGATATAAATGTTTGAATCAGTGATCTTATGAAGGCTCAATCACATCATTAACCCAACAAATTTCTATCATGGGATATTTACGATTATTTTAAAATTCAACCACTGATTAAATAAAAATCTCTTCTCTAAAGAGCTCTTGTGGTACAATGGTTAAAGCATTCTACTGTTAACCAAATGGTCAGTAGTTTGAACCCACCAGCTGCTCCATGGGAGAAAGATAATGCTGTCTGTTTCCATAAAGATTTATAGCCTTGGAAATACTGTGGGCCAGTCTGATTCTGTCTTATAGGGTCTTATGAAGAGGAATCGACCCAGTGGCAGAGGTTTGGGTTTGGTTTTGGGTTTTTCTTCTCTGGAAATATAGAGAAAATAAATATAATAAAAGCACTTTTGCCTCAAAAGAATATTCAAATATGAGTGGCTTCAGTAAGAATCATTTCAATTGATTATTTGTTAAAGAATTTAACAGTTAATCCATTGTTTTAGTTGTCTAGTGCAGCTATAACAGAGATATCATGAACAGAAATTTATTTTCTCGTTTTGAAGGCTAGAAGTCCAAAACCAAGGTGATAGCTCTATGGGCAGGCTTTCTTTCTCTGCTGACACTGCAACAAGGCCCTTGTCTCTTCAGCTTCTATTCTTTGGCTCCCTGCTAATCTTCATGTGGCATGACTTCTATCGTTCCACATCTCTAATTGCTTAATCTCTTTTGTATCTCAAAAGATATCAACTTAACAAATATCCTATACTAATATTGTTTCATTAACATAACAAAGAAAATCCATTCTCAAATGAGATTACAGCCATAAATATAGGGGTTATGATTTACAACACATATTTTGGGCCGACACAATTCAAATCATAAGATCCATCTTTCAAAAAGTAATTTTTTTCAATTCAGCATTTCATGTATATAGAGAAAAAGTTAATACTTTAAAGTTGGATTAGAATGAAGCTTTATAAAAATAAAGAGAGAAAGACAGCCAAGAATTGATGTAAAGTGCACTAGAATAAACACCTTTCAGATGTCCAGAGAACCCCAAGGTAATGGCTTCCTCCCCAATCTGATGTCAATGTCTCAGTTCTACAGCTATTTAAGCTAAACCATAGTTCTTTATCTCAGAGTTCCTGATGGGCCCTTTGGGTGCTTCTATGACACTGTAGAAGATAACTGTTTAACATTTAAGGAAGAAGTGGTATATGCGGAAACAAAAAGTTTAAAAGAATCAGTTAAGAAGAAGTAATTGGATAAGGATTTTAATAATTCATAAGTATCCTTAACAGGCAAAATTTTAATTACAACTTTACAACTGTCCCTTTCAAATTTCAGTGCAGCATAACAATAAATAGTGTAACAATTTTAGCTCCAACATACAATGGACACATTATTTGAAAATACATTTCATGCTTTACTTGTTAAACTTATGTGAGTCAAAATGCACCCTTTTACATTGCAAGATACTATGAATATATAAGCTTTGTAGACAGTGTTTTTATTTTTTACTAAAAGTAAAAGACTAAATTAGATATTCATATAATATATTAATATTCAAAAGAATTATGAAGCAAAATTAAATAATGTACGGTGAGCTTGAGCATTCACAATTTACACTAGTGATAGATTTTTGTATAAACTATAGGAGCTCTGGTAGCATAGTGCCTAAGTCACTTGACTGCTAACCAGAAGGCTGGCAGTTCAAACCCACCAGCCACTCCTCGAAGGAAGATGGGGCAATCTACTTCCGTAGTGATACTGCCTCGGCAACCCAAGGAGGGTTCACTTTGAGTGGAGTCTGACTCGACAGCACGTAACAACAACAACATTTGAACTACCAAACTTCAGGTTAGTAGTAGAGTGTGAAACATTTTCCTATGTTCCTAAAGGATTTGCGTTTAAAAATTTTAAAATTCATTTAGCCTAAAGATTTTTCTTGTGTATTTTTATCAGTTTATTTATCCTCTGGCAAGTCAGATTATATCTGAACAAGATGCATGTAATTTATCTCAGTTCCATTGATCCATACCTTGGAGGATGACCAGAGAAATTATTGGTGCAAACACCTTCACTTGTGCATTGGGTTGCTAGAGTTGGGTTGTGTTTTAGTCACTTCTCTAATTTTAATCCTTAGCACAGTACATGGGATGTAGCACCTGTACTCTACTAATGAGTTCCAATGAATAAGTAGAACTGTTCTCAAAACTAACCTCCATCATTATCTTAGATTACTCCATATTATGTGAAAAAAACTTGGTGAAAAATTAAATCAATCACCTGATATTCTTGTCCCCACAAAACCAAATCATGTTTATGAATGCTGTTTATAGCTGCATCAAAGTAAGTGTTTATTTTGGCATCACTAGATACTTTGAAGGAGCTCTGGTGGCATAGTGCCTAACGCATTTGACTGCTAACCCGGTGGCTGGTGGTTCAAACCACTAGCTCCTTCTCGGAAGGAAGATTGGGCAATCTACTTCTGTGGTGATACTGCCTTGGAAAC
>NW_006922066.1:1794386-1795109 GCF_000298275.1 Orycteropus afer afer
TTTTTAATTTCTCCTCAACCTGAAATTTTCTCCATTTCTAGGACAGTTATCTATCATTTTCTGAACATTTCTGGTTGCACTCTAACTTTTTTGAAGTTTGTCATTAACACACAATGCAACCATGGATGAAGCCAAATTGTATAAAATAAGAACTTTTGTAAGTCAAGCTTTGTAGAATAAAATAAAAATAAAGAAAAAAAAAGAATACAATCCCTTAAGCATTAGTAAGAGTTCTGATGTTAACCAGATGGATGTCCCTTTTCTATCCATACTGTGTATGTAACATCCTCATAGGAGACCCTAGAGGATCTGGGCATGTTAGGGGACTGGTATATCCAGCATCCATAGATCAGGTGACAAGTAGGAGCCAGCTGCAGGCCTGTGCCCCAATATCCATAGGAGAGACAACAGCAAGAGTGAAGAATAAGAATGTTCTGGCAAACTGTCTGTAGTCTGAAGGCAGGATACATTCTAGGGAAACCCCCTTTTTGCTCTTAAGGCCTTGAACTGATTGATTGTAATCTACCCCATTATAGAACTTAATCTGTTTTGCTTGATGCCAACTAATTTAATTACATGGAACTAATGCATAGCACAATTAAAACAAGTCCAAGAGAGCCAAAATATTATCTTGAATATATCCCTCTTGAATTTAGAGATCATCTAAAGAATAGATTTGATGCATTGAACACCAATGACTGAAAACCAGAAGAATTGTGGGAG
>NW_006922066.1:1801474-1840663 GCF_000298275.1 Orycteropus afer afer
AGCTTGCAAGCTTTTAAGATCTCAGTCACTACTAGCCACAGTAGAAGGTGGAACAATGATTTGTGTAGTATGTTATGCCAATTGAGCTTGAGGTCCTCTGGGACTATGGTCCTGAGCCCAGAGGTTCAACTACTCGGTCCCTCTGGGTAGCTGTCAGTGGCCAAGCAGTGACTAAAACCTTGCCCCTTGTCAGCCCCATTATACACCTGGGAATTCAGATCATACACATAAAGTTATTGGACCACTGTCTGCCAACCCTATAGTGAGAGATACTTTTGAGGAAGATTCTGAAATTGGATGTTTTCTTTCAAGGGTATGTCTGTATGAATGGGTATGAATATGAATGTCAGGATTTTTGCTTGTTTGAGTGTTTTGATTATTTTTGGTGGCATAACTGAGCAGTAATGCATGCATGTCCCAGTATCTTTTATTTTGTGAACTCTTAAATTTTTAATTTGATTTCATGTTAATCACTAGATAGATTTGTGGGTACATAAGGAATTGTATCTTTTAGAAATCTCCAGGTTACACAGAAAACCCAATTCAAATATACTGAAAAAGAGAATACTAATAATAATCATTATTATAACTACTACTATTGTTATTTTATGCCACTGAAGACCAAAAGATAAACTCTCACCTGATTCGATTTGAAGTTTATTAATATCATCAAGAATCCATACTTTTTTTGGGGGGGGGGCTTCTCCTTATTCTCCCATTCTTATTATGTCATATTTGCCCTTAGTTTGATTATTTTCAAGGTTAGAAAACATATGCAGCAGTTCTACGTATTATTTCCCAATAGAGCAACCTGCAAAGGAATAAGAGAGTTTGACTCAACTTTTTAAAGAATGAAGGAACAGGTGTTCAGGGATGCCAAGGAAGATTCTCCTCTCATCTCATTGACAAAATTGGAGTCCACGTCCAAACTTAAACCAGTCACAGATAAGGGAAATGAGATTGTCATAATGGGCCCAGCTAAATTATGAACTCTCATCTGAGTTTCCACCACTCACTCATCTGTCAGTTTATTGTGCTGTGGATACTTATATTTTGCTATGATTCAGGAAATAATCCAATAGCTGGACTATATGAAGAATACAACATCAGGATTGGCTGCATGATGAGTGAGTATTATTAGGAAGAATGATTATATAGGCAGACTATAATCTTATAAAGGAATATTAGAGTATTTCTCAAATTTATTCAATAAAGAGTCTTTCCAATTTACTCAGATACATAGATTTATTTTGTGGCACTACTATATTTACATCCTGGTAGAGATAGGCCTTTTAAAATTTAATTGTAAATAGAAATAACCTCTAACAGTAAGTATCACTGTTACTGATATTACCTTATAAACTCTTTTTCAAAATTGACTTGAAAATGTACAACTGTCAGCAAATTCCCTTCAGCCCCACCAAAGTCTTTAAATTCTATTCCTTTTACAACTCCCTTTATTATTATTGAAACCATGTATTGGGTCCTCAATCTTTATTCTTATACACAACTGATAAGTCCATTATTTAAACAAAGATGCTTCATTACTTTTAAAATTAAATGCAGTTTTCTAAAATGACAGGAAAATGTGTAGAAAGTTACCAGTTTAGGAAATTTTCCATTTAAAAAGAAACTTAATTATCACAAATGGAAAAAATATTGCATTCCCCATACAATAGTTTCTGCTTAGTTTGATAGCTTTCTTTTGTAATGATCAAGTTGATAGTTGTAATTTCATGTAATAGGTACATATCTCAAGTCCTATCATTTTAATTTATCAATCTTTTATTGTTTTCCACAAAAAGCAATAAGCAGATAGCAAGCTCTTTGAAGAATCACATGGCTAAAGAAAATATGATCAAGGTTTTATAAAAAGAGTTCTGCTTCCCAAAAAGATATAAAAAACAATGAAAACAAAAACAAACCAAAAAGAAGGATGAAATAAAAATCTAATGTAAAATTTTAACTTACTAAGTCTAGTCCTCAAATATCAATCACGATTATATTAATAGTACTATCTTATTTCAGGGCTGACTTGATGGCAAATAACAACAACAACAAATTTAGTTTAAATTCTGGGATTTCTAACTTGGCAAATTGAAATATTTATTTAAGTCAATGTCCAATTTGCTGACATTCCAATACTTGAAATCCTATATAGATTAATGATGTCACTCTTGGTAACATTAATGTAGGGAAAAAAAGTGTTTTATGACTCACTATAGTGAACTAATCTATTCCAATATGAATAAAAAGAAAATAAATGAATGACAAGCAAATTATTAATAAAAGTAGGATTCCATTTGATTTCCACATAAAAAATAATAGTAAAAAAATAAAAAGAGGCTTTTGCTAAGAAGAAATTTGTTGTCCAAACAATGGCTTAGTCTGTTTTTAGTAAATAAAGAGCTACAGAAAAGAATGATGCCTTACTAATCATGTGGCAAAGCCTTACTAACTACCCTCAGAGTTCCACATGTTCAGCTTGTACAGAGACAGATTTTCAGAGTTCTTCAATTGTGTTAGCAGGAGTCTTGGGCTGGGAGTAACAAGGCAGTCATGTGAGAGATACAGGGGTGATCGAAACTCTCACCAGATTTCCCAGTGCTTCCCTGTGCCATGCATTCAAAGGAAATAGCATTTTGGAGCAGAGTCATTTTCAGTATTGCCTGCTGCTATCGCTATCACTACTTAGTGTTAGTGGAGGGAAGCTGGTGTCAGACACAGAAGCAGAAATGGAAGTAATTTCTTCCTTGCAAAATAGTGTCCTTTTGCCCTCAAAGAAAGCTATCTTTTCCACCTGTCTTCTCTGTTAGAAGGCCTACGTTTCAAAACCATTTTCTCTTTCATCCACTTGGTCATAGTATTGGAAATGAGATTTTTAAATATGGTAATAAAACAAAATTTCTTATTCTCTTAGATTTCTCACTTTTGCTGACTAAATCATGAATCTTGATCCAAGTTCTAATTTTTCGGGAGGGGAGGTATGGGGATGGTTGGCATCCTTCTCTTCTTGCAATAGTTGCTCTATGGCTGATTTTCTTTTGCCTCCTAATCTTCTGACTTACCCTAGTAAATATGAAATACTTGAAAAAGAGAAACCATAAAAAAGTGTCACAGCTGACTAAATTAAATGCAGAAAAGTAAATATATTTAAAAACTTGAAGCTTTTTACAATCTAGACTAATTCTTATATGTTCTTTTAAAATTTTAAAGCATGGTAGGCAAAACATTTGCAAAAAATGATGACATATTCAAAAAAGAATAAAGATGAAATGTATTAAATGTAAGGTCCATATTGAGACATTCACAATGAGAAAGAGAATCATAGTAGTTTTTGAGGAAATGGAAAAATGAAACACTTTTGTCAATTATCTGGACACTGAATAAAAAAAATGTGATTCTAGATTATTTGAATAATTGCCCCCGTTCTCTAATATTCTTTGAAGTTATGATCATAGATAGGATTGATGCATGGATCAAGTGCTATATTCATTCTAATGAAAAAAAGTAACTATCTTTATGCATAAAATAGCCTCACATTACGAAAATAGAACTCAAAGAAGAGGATCAGAAAAAAGTAAACTATTACTTGTGACAGATAAATGGACAAAATGGTAATGCTATGGTCCTTCCATTTCCATCCCTTCACCTTCACTTATTTCTATCACTTTTACACCACCTAATTCATTGTATAAGAAAGAAACAGCTGGGTGGAAATAGAAAGGAAAATATTTATAACCATTCAGAATGAAATGGACTTGAAATTACTCCAAGTATTGGAAATTTTTTTCATTTGTCTGTGCTCCCAGGGAAACTGCATATCTTTGAACATAAAGAAAATACCATTCTTTTACTTTCAATAGGGTACATACTTTGAATACATTTTTTCCCTCTATATTGATGGATATTTGCTGCATGGAAAGGATAATCAGTATCTATTACATGAACCAATGGGCTTTTATCCCAAACCCTTGGTAAAGCTGCTTAAATATTCCCTAATCTTCCCCCTCTGGTGGCAGAGTGCCAAAGGGACTTGACTGCTAACCAGAAGGCTGGTGGTTCAAACCCACCAGGCAGTCCTCAGAAGGAAGGTTGGGCAATCTACTTCCATAGTGATACCGCCTCGGAAACCCAAGGAGGGGTTGCTATGAGTTGGATCCCACTCAACGGCAATGAGTTTGGTTTTTTGGTTTAATCTTCCCTTGGAATTTTGTATTTGAGTGATCCCAATAAAGAGTGAGACTCCCATCTGCCTGAGTTCTGAGCCAAATGTGACAGAATAGAAGAGAGTCATCAGTTATCAAATGAAAACAATATTTTAGTTTCTAATTAAGACTATGAAGGAGGACATAGCAAAATGTGATAGCTAAAACACACTTACTAACAAATTTTACCCCAATATTTTGACATTGTAATTACTTTCCTGGAAAAGAGTTTGAGTTTAGAGACACGCTATCCAACTATTGGTTCCCCCTAGTCTGTGTGGAGATGGGTGAAGGAAAGATCAATCTCCCCTGTTTTGGTTACTTAGTGCCTCTCTGACAGGAATATACCACAAATGGGATAGTCCTAACAAATGGGACTGTGCTCTTATAGTTTTGGAGGGTAGAAGTCCAAGTTCAAAGTGGCAGGCTCTAGGGGCTGTGTGAAAGCCCCTCTACCTTGGGCTTCTGCTCTGCCTCTTGCTCCTGGCCCACTGAAGCTAGAGGCTTTCTTTACTGTGGCAGCTGCTGGCTGTTGAGGCTGACAAACTGAAAGTGGACAAGTAAAAAGACACAATCTTGATATTACAAAACCACATGGAAAGCCATTGATTCAAATCCATTAAGAGTCCCAAAATAGGCAGACAACATGGCAGGCTGCTGAATAACGACTGGGCTCCATGCAGGACTCAGGTGTGCCAAAACCCGGAGACCTTCCTAAAAGTTGCTTCTTATATACTAGAAGCAGACCACATCCCTAAAGCAGCTATTCAGCTGCTCCAGTAGGTTCCACCATAGAGTTAATTACCAGTCTTATCACACTAAGGGGAATAATTACATTCAGCTGCCCAGCCACTCAAAAGCAGGCCCAGCCAAGTTGACACATAACCTTTGTTGTTGTTATTAAGTGCCGTCGAGTCGTTTCCGACTCATAGCGACCCCATGCACAGCAGAACGAAACACTGCCCGATCCCGCACCAGCCCCACAATCCCTGCTATACTCGAGCCCATCATCGCAGCCACTGTATCAATCCATCTCGTTGAAGGCCTCCCCCTCTTTCGTCGACCCTCCACCCTACCAAGCATGACATCCTTCTCCAGGGAATGGTCCCTTCTTACAACATGACCAAAATAGGTGAGACGAAGTCTGGCCATTCTTGCTTCCAAGGAGCATTCTGGCTGCACTTCCTCCAGGACAGATCTGTTAGTTCTTTTAGCAGTCCATGGTACTTTCAGCATTCTTCGCCAGCACCACAACTCAAAAGCATCAACTCTTCTTCGGTCTTCCCTATTCATTGTCCAGCTCTCACATGCATACAAGGTGATTGGAAATATCATGGCTTGTGTCAGGCGCACCTTAGTCCTCAAGGAGATATCCTTGCTCCTCAGCACTTGAAACAGTTCCTTCGCAGTTGACTTTCCCAATGCTAAACGACGTCTAATGTCCTGACTGCTGCTTCCATTGGCATCGATTGTAGAACCAAGCAATGTGAATTCCTTGACAACCACAATCTTCTCTCCATTGATTGTGATGCTGCTCATTGGTCCAGTTGTGAGGATTTTTGTTTTCTTTATGTTGAGATGTAATCCATACTGCAGACTGTATTCTTCAACCTTCATCAGTAGGTGCCTTAAGTCATCCTCACTTTCAGCAAGCAAAGTTGTATCATCTGCATATCTCAGGTTGTTAATGATTCTTCCTCCAATCCTGATACCACGTTTTTCTTCATATAGTCCAGCTTCTCGGATTATTTGCTCAGCATATAGATTGAATAAGTGTGGAGAAAGAATACAACCCTGACGCACTCCCTTCTTGATTTTAAACCATGTAGTGTCCCCTTGTTCTGTTCGAACGACAGCCTCCTGGTCAAGGTACAGATTCCTCATGAGTACAATCCTTTACTACCACAATATACAAGTGATAAAAGTGAACCAATGATGATTTTCCATAGCATGTCTTTGGAGGAGGGGTGTATGTGTGAGCAACAGTGTTCAGAAAATACCTCTCCTCCTGAAAACCAGAATGTGGACAACTGAAATAAACTTTTAGCAGCCTTTGAGATGCCACAAAAGAGAAATATGATCCAACATGCTTAAAAGCAGAAAGACATCGTGAAAGTAGCCATATAACCTTTTCAAATGGACACATCTGCCCAAACCCAATAATATGAGATTATTAAGGATTCTAACATGCACCTTACTCAACTGTAGAAGATAGATTATTTATCACATACTAAAGTTATTGAATAAGGAAATCTGGTTGCACTGTGGTTAAAGATTTGGCTGCTGATCAAAAGGTTGGTGGTTCAAACCCACCAACTCCTCCATGGGAAAAAAAGATCAGGTCATCTATTTCTGTAACAATTTACAGCCTTGGAAACTCTATGGGGCAGTTCTACTCTGTCCTTTAGGGTCACTATGAGTTGGAATTGACTTGATGGCAGTAGGTTTTAGGTTTAAGGTTAATGAGTAAGATAAATTATGTCAGGATCTTGGAAAGTAAAAAGGAGATATAGAGTAAATATTACATGAATCAGGGAAGTCAATCCCTGAGCCAATGTACTTTCTGCTATAACTACACCCTGGGAAGGGGTGAGAAGTAGAACTATATTTGGAGCAAATTGTAGAGAAAAGGCTTTCAGACTGAACTTCATTCACATCCTATTATTCTTCATCCCTGCTGTGACTATCAGTGAAGAACTGTCAATAGAAGGAAAAAAAAAAAAAAAAAGGTAACCTCCAATAAAGAGTTAAAGGTCTTGGTTACTAGCAAAATGACCCACAAAATGAAATTGAAAAGCATTCTGTCTAGATTTTTTTTTAAAGCTATATTATCGAAATACTTTCATGCCTGAATAGAAGGAAAAAAAAAAAAAAAAGGTAACCTCCAATAAAGAGTTAAAGGTCTTGGTTACTAGCAAAATGACCCACAAAATGAAATTGAAAAGCATTCTGTCTAGATTTTTTTTTAAAGCTATATTATCGAAATACTTTCATGCCTGAAGAACAGGGCCTGTGATTATTCAATTTTAATGTCTAATCACTCACATAAATGGGAAGCAAGTAGCTCGCTGGTAGCACAAATCAAATGGGAATACTCAGCAATATCCCTGTTGCTGTTGTTGTTGTGATGTGTCGTCAAATCGGACCCGACTCATAGAGACCCTTCCTTGGGTTTCTGAGGCAGTATCACTACAGAAGTAGATTGCTCCATCTTCCTTCTGAGGAGTGGCTGGTGGGTTTGAACTGCCAGCCTTCTGGTTTGCAGTCAAGTGCCTTAGGCACTACACTACCAAACCTCCTTAGCAAGCAATATCTCTATCAGATGTTATACTATGTCAAGGGCATTGCACAAGGGTAATAGGAGCAGTGAGCAGATCCTGGAGACCTCTATTGGCTGATCTATAAGCTCACTTCCCTGTCAGAGCATTTAGTCAACAAGCAGTTGTCCATTCACTTGTTGTCCTATTCTATCCTTTACTTGTTTAGCAGGATATTATAAAGCCTTTCGGTTAGTATTCAATGTCAGTCCCATCAATAAATGGATTTTTTTTTTGCATAATTTAACATTTTCCTCCATTTTAAATGTTAATTGTCTTCATGTTGTTTATATCTTAGCTTGCCAGTTATGGTATTTATGAGAAGCAGGATTTAGAACTGCTTAAGATGGAACAACCAAAAAAAATTAAAAGAAAACAAAATTATATGTCAGAAAGTTGAAATTATCAGCCCACTGTCTGTCTGATATATAAGCTTGGAATGAATTTGACATATCTTGGGGAAGTAATACTTACTTTACTGCATCATGTTAGGCAAGAATATTTTTAGAAATGCTTTGGAAGAGTGTGTGTGTGTGTTTGTGTGTGTATGTGTGTTTGTGTGTGTATGTGTGTGATGGGCAGACAATGGATTTTAACAGATCTCAATTTTTTTGTTTGTTTTGTTTTCCATCCACCAATACCTTCTTCTAAAACAGCACCACCTCTCTTCAGTGAACTCTTCCTCTGTTCCCATATCAACATGGTTCCAAGAAGAGCTGTCGTGTTTTTACTTGATCTGGTCTCTGTGGCCAAAAAAAGTGGTCCAAAGAGTGGATCACTGAGAGAACTTCTCAATCCTCAACTATTTATTGGTGAGTCCCTTAACATATCCTTTCAAAACTTGCCTTTACTTCACATTTTTTTAGTTTATTTATTTATTTACTTCAATTTTTATCTATTTTGTTACTGTAAAATAATTTGGTAGAATCAGAGCATTTCCTTATTTACCAAAAGTATTAATAAGTAAAGGAATGCTGAGGGCACAATCATTAATCACTCAGGTGGTTCTTTAGACTCATTCAGAAGCTCCACTGAAGAAAGACCTGGAGATACACTTTCATGAAGTTTACAGCCTAGAAAACCCTCTGGGGCAGTTCTACACTATGAATTGAAAACCATCTAGTGGTATCTAACATTCGTATGAACGCATGTTTCTGTCCAGATCCTTCGATTTGTTTAGTTGCTATGTAAAAAAAAATTTACGTAACAGGAAAATGGATCTTTATAGAGTTTTTTTTTTTTTTTTAAAGAAAACTTTACATTAAATTGGACTTTATCAATTTGACATAATTTCTTTGGAAATGTGTCATATGAAATGTGCCGTGAAATGTCTCAAAATGTAAATTAAAATAAATAACTTAAGATGTAGAGGAATATTTAACATATTAATGAAAGATTTATTTCATAATTGTCCAATAGGATGCTATCTTAATTGGTGGAAATAGCAAATGACATGGTGGAAGGAAGTGGAGGTTTTCAATCTGTGTGCAGTAAAATGAATGAGAGAAGTCGAATGTAAAGTGATATTTAATCTTAAATTATAACAAACATCCAAACATCCTATCTATCAATAATTCATTAATATGATTTGAAAACTTCCCCCAAATTTTTAAAATTGAAATTATTTAAAGTATGGTGATAGTTCAGATATTTTAGGAATTTTATTACGAAGATCATTTTTAAATGGTGCTAGAAGCAAGATAATTTCTTCTTGTTATGCAAAGAATGATTTTTTTAAAAAAAAGTTAAAATATTTTAAAGATAAAGATGACATTTCCAAAACCAACTTACTGCCATCGAGTCAATTCTGACTCATGAAGACCCCTTCTTGGGTTTCCAAGGCGATATCTCTACGGAAGTAGATTACCCATGCCCAGTCTTCCTTCAGGAGCTCTGGTAGCATAGTGGCTCAGGCACTTGCCTGCTAACCAGAAGGCTGACGGTTCAAACCCACCAGCCACTCCTCAGAAGGAAGATGGGGCAATTTACTTCCGTAGTAATACTGCCTAGGAAACCCAAGGAGGGGTCGCTATGAGTCGGGGCTGACTCGACGGCACATAACAACAACAAGAAGAAGTCTTCCTTCTGAGTAGTAGCTGGTGGGTTTGAACCACCAGCCTTCTGGTTAGCAGTCAAATGCCTTAGACGCTATGTGACCAGAGCTCCTAAAGAAGACATTTAGAGCATCATAATCAAACAGCTTTTGGAATAATAAACTGTAAACTAAATTTAGAAACTCTTAACAACAGTTATTTAATACAGAAATGGAACAGGAGCATAAAGTTGAAAAACAATGATTTTTGTTTTGTTTTGTTCTGTTCTGTTTTTAGTATAGAAAAAAAGGTTTGAAAATAATTGTCAGCATATTACCAAGTTGTTTTGAAAAACAACATTCTAAAATTTGAAAGTAAATGGAGGACACTGCAAAACCTTAACTAAAGCAAAGAAATTTATGAATAATTCAATGCAAATATAAAAATAGTTTCTAATGACCAATGCAGGTTGACCATGACACAAAATTTATGAAGATAAAATTCAGGGAGACAGCTTCTCATATGAAATAAATATGTGTGCATATATATTGAAATATGGCATTAAAATAAGTGTTTTTTTTCATAATGCAGATATGATAAGAACACATACAAACAGATTGAAAATTATATTAGAATCCTTGTCTCTAGAAAGTGGAGAAGTCAGTGGTGAAGAAAGTGAATTAAACATAGAATTCTTTATTAAGTTAGAAAGTATGGTTAAACATAGTCCAAAAGATAAGCAACCATGCAAAGCATTACCAATCAAAGATCAAAGTTGAAGATTGGGATGTTTAACATTATCTGCCAACTTGATGGGGCTATGATTCTCAGTGGTTTGAAAGATAATGTGTAATCATTCTCTAATTTGTGATCTGATGTTCACAGACAATCAGTTGGAAAGGGAGTTTCCTTGGGGGTGTGGCCTGTATCCTATATATGTGGATGTTCTACGAAACGTGTTATCTCTCTTGATCCTGCATCTGTCTGATCATCCTCTAACTCTGACTCTTAGGAGGGAGCCTGCTCCCTGAATTGCATCTTTTGAGTTTATTAGCCCCAGTAGCATGTGAGTCAAGAGAAGCCTGATGCTTGGCCCATGGATTCGGAACCCATTAGCCACCACAATAGTGTGAGATATTTCCTTGAAATAATTATCCATATATTACATCAACATGACATATATGTATGGGCATCCAAGCATGGATACACAATTATCCATATATATATATATATATATATATATATATATAGTTTTTCTCCTCTACAGAACCCAACCTGAGACAAATATTCATTTAAAGATTAAAGAGAGAAAGACTGGCAAAGATATTTTATGTAATTCTATTTGTCTTTCAAACTAAAATATGTAAGACATTAAATTCAATGCTGTGATATATCACAAACAAGAATAGTCAGAAAACAAGGGACCTATCTCCAAAATTTATAGAAAACTTCAACACCTCAATACCAAAAAGACAAACAACCCAATTAAAAAATGGGCAAAGGACATGAACAGACACCTCACTAAAGAAGATATACAGGCAGCCAACAAACACATGAGGGAATGTTCATGATCATAGCCATTAGAGAGATGCAAATCAAAACAACAATGGGATATCATCTCACTCCAGAGGCAATAGCAAAATTCAACAAGACAGAAAATAGCAAATACTGGGAAGGTTGTGAAGAGATTGGAACTCTCATACACTGCTCGTGGGACTGCAAAAATGGTACAACCATTATGGAAAAATGACATGGCATTTTCTTAAAAAACTGAAAATAAAAATACCACTTGATCCAGTAATTCCATTACTGGGACTATATCTTAAGAGGTGATAGACCAGTCATGAACAGATACATGCACACCCATGTTTATCGCAGCACAACTCACTATAGTAAAGAGATGGAAACAACCTAAATGCCCATCCACAGATGAATGGATTACCAAATTATGGTACATTCACACAATGGAATACTATGCAACATTAAAGAATAATGAAGAATACTCAAATCATCTCACAACATGATGAATTTGGACGATATTATGCCGAGTGAAATAAGGCAATTGCTGAAGGACGAATATTGTATGAGCCCATTATTGTAAAAAGTCAATGATAGGTTTACTTAAGGAAGGAAAATTTCAGACCAGCTGGAGGTCACATGTTGTTATGGGTGAGGGGAAGGACGTTATGGAAAAAATCTGTTACCAGCATGATGACATAGGGAAAGTAAAGACACAGAAATGTGCACAAAAGATATAGATATAAGAGGCAAATACTATTACATGCACAAAACTGCATATCACTGGCACCACACACTAGACTATGGGTAAATGCATAGATAGGGAGAAGATCAGATGGGGGTAGGTGAACAGGAATACACCCTAGATCACGGATAGATTTGGCTAAAGATAATCTTACATATGCACTAGTACTACAAAATTCTCCACATAAAAGCAACATAAGATAGGATTGGAGTAGCTTCTTACAGACAAGCAAACACCTTAGGAGAATCATCAGGCCTGCAGGCTTGGGCGCATAGTGTCGGGGGACAACATGGTCAATCGGCACATGATACATAAATATCTTGTTCTACAACCCACTTTGGTGAGTAGCAACCAGGGTCTTAAAAACTTTCAAGCAGCCATCTAAGATGCAACTATTGGTCTCCTCCCATCTGTATCAAAGAAAAGTGAAGAAAATCAAAGTCATCTGGAAACAATTAGTTCAATGAGAAGATGGACTATGAGGAGTCAGCCTTCATGACCCTGAGAATGGAAGAACTAGATGGTGTCCAACTACCAATGCCAACTGCTGGGAAAGGGACCAAAACTGGAACTCCTGGATAGAGTGGGAGGGAAAATGTGGAACAAAATTCAAAAACACAAAAATGTCTAGAATTATTGGTCGGATAGAGATTGGTGGTACCCTCGAGATTATGGTCTTGGGTTACCTTGTGGACCTAGAAATGGACTCATTCCCATGGATTGGCTCTCAACCCAACAGTAGAAAGACCTACATGGAGAACATCTACCTCAGAGCGATGCACTTACCTACTCTAGGGAGATGCACCCCTTAGATCAATCAGCCATGAGACACCAGAGGGGCAGCATTCACATAGAGGGAAAGCTGAATAGACAGGGATGCATCACTAAGTAGGGCACAGGGAGGGGGAGTCACAGGAAGGAGAGGAGAGGAGAGTTTTTTATGGTTGGGAATGGTAATCAGACTGTGAAATGTTCATGTACTGTTGAATATAGAAGAAATCTACTTTGTATATTGGCACCCAAAGCACAAACACACACACAAAAGAGTAGTGAGAAAATATACACTTTAAAATTATTGGAACAAAATGCAGTTTTATGATTGACTAATACATTTATCAAGAAACATTAATCAATTACTATAAAATAACTTTAACTTTAACACAAATTGGTTATTTTTATGGCTTTACTGTTTGTTCTCTTAAGACTCAATTAAATTAAATAAGTAAAACCATTAGAGAAAAAATTTATAATATATAGGATACAAGCTGTAAGTCATTTTCATTTAAGAACCAGGAGCTCAGATATTACATTTATATAAATCTAAAGTTTAATTCAAGTTATTATGTTGAGAAACCTTAGTTACTAAGACCCAACCTTATTATAATTTGCCCCTTATATTTAGCAAATTATTTTAAATTAAAAAATTACTGGTGATGGTGGAAAATAAGGTCTATTGATTGTTTTATGCCTATTGTCTTAGGCTGGATTTCCTAGGGAAGAAAAACCAATGAAGCTTATATATATATAGATAGATAGAGAGAGAGAGAGAATAAATAAATTTATCTCAATGAAATGTCTGACAAAGTTGTAGAGGCTGTTGTTGTTGTTGTTAAGTGCCATTGAGCTGTCTCCAACTCAGCCACCCTATGCACAGCAGGACAAAATATTGCCCGGTCCCATGTCAGCTCCATGATCCTTGCTATACCTGAGCCAATTGCCACAGTCACTGTGTCAATCTGTCTCGTTGAGGGTCTTCCCCTCTTTTGTCAACCGTCCACCTTCCCAAACATGACATTCTTTTCCAGGAAATGGTCCCTTCTTACAACATGACAAAGTAGGTGAGACAAAGTCTGGTTGTTCATGCTTCCGAGGAACATTCTGGCAGCACTTCCTCCAGAACAGATTTGTTAGATTTTTTAGCAGCTAATGGTACTTTCAGCATTCTTCACAGTGCCACAACTCAAAAGCATCAACTTTTCCTCAGTTTTCCTTATTCATTGTCCAGCTCTGACATGCATATGAGAGGATTGAAAATACCATGGCTTGT
This sequence comes from Orycteropus afer afer, assembly GCF_000298275.1. NCBI lineage: Eukaryota > Metazoa > Chordata > Mammalia > Tubulidentata > Orycteropodidae > Orycteropus > Orycteropus afer. The sequence goes on from NW_006922066.1 coordinate 1,815,343, forward strand.
ATCAGGTGCATTTTAGTCCTAAAGGAGATACCTTTACTCTTCAGCACTTGAAAGAGTTCCTTTGGAGGCTGATTTGCCCAGTGCTATATGTCATCTGATGTACTGACTATTACTTCCATTGGCATTGATTGTTGAAACAAGCAATGTGAAATCATTGACAATTTCAATCTTTTCTCTATTTATTGTGATGCTGCTAATAGGTCCAGTTGTGAGGATTTTTGTTTTCTTTATATTGAGATGTAATCCATACTCCAGACCATATTCTTCAATCTTCTTCAGTAAGTGCTTCAAGTCATCCTCACCTTCAGCAAGCAAAGTTCTGTCACCAGAGTATCGCAGGTTGTTGATGATTATTCCTCCAATCCTGATGTCACATTTTTCTTCATATAGTCCAGCTTCTCAGATTATTCCCTCAGCATACTGATTGAATATGTATGGTGAAAGTATACATCCCAAACACACTGCCTTCTTGATTTTAAACCATGCAGTGTCCCCTTGTTCAGTTCAAATGACAGCCTCCTGGTCAATGTACAGGTTCCTCATTAGTAAAATTAAGTGTTCTGGAATTCCCATTCTTCTCAATGTTACCCATAATTTGTTATGATCCACACAATCAAATGCTTTTGTATGGTCAGTAAAACACAAGTAAACATCTTTCTGGTATTCTTTGTTTTGAGCCAAGATCCGTCTGACATCGGCAATGATATCCCTTGTTCCACATCCTCTTCAGAATCCTGCTTCCACCTCTGGAAGTTCTCTGTCAGTATACTGCTGCAACCGTTTTTGAATTATTTTCAGTAAGATTTTACTTGGATGCAATATCAATGATATTGTTTGATAATTTCCACAGTCGGTGGGATCACCTTTCTTTGGAATGGGTACAAATATGGATCGCTTCCAGTCAGTTGGCCAGGGAGCTGTCTTCCAAATCTCCTGACATAACCGACTGAGTGCCTCCAGTGGGACATCCATTTGTTGAAATATCTCAATGGCCATTCCGTCAATTCCTGGTGGCTTGTTCTTCGCCACTTCCTTCAGTGCAGCTTCAACCTCTTCCTTCAATACCATTGGTTGTTGATCATATGCCATCTCCTGAAATGGGTAAAGATCAGCCAGGTCTTTTTGGTATGGTGACTCTGTGTATTCCTTCTATCTTCTTTTGATGCTTCCTGCATCATTCAATACTTTGTTCATAGTATCTTTCAATATCGCAACACAAGGCTTAAATTTTTTCCTCAGTACTTTCAGCGTGAGAAATGCTGAGCATGTCCTTCCCTTTTGGTTTTCTAATTCCAGGTCTTTTTCCATTTCATTATAGTAATTGGCTTTGTCTTCTCGAGCTGCTCTTTGAAATCTTCTGTTCATCTCTTTTATCTTGTCATTTCTTCCATTTGCTTTAGCTACTCTCCACTCAAGGGCAAGTTTCAGAGTCTCTCTAGACATCCATTTTGGTCTTTTCTTCCTTTCTTGCCTTTTTAATGACTTCTTGCTTTCTTCATGGATGATGTTCTTGATGTCATCCCACAATTCTGGTGTTTGGTCATTGGTGTTCAATGCATCAAATCTATTCTTTAAATGGTCTCTAAATTCAGAAGGGATATATTCAAGGTCATATTTTGGCTCTCATGGCCTTGTTTTAATTGTCTTCTACTTCAAGTTGAACCTTCATATGAGAAGTTGATGGTCCTTTCCACAATCAGCTCATGGCCTTCTTTTGGCTGAAGATACTAAGCTTTTCCATCGCCTCTTGCCACAGATGTAGTCAGTCTGATTCCTGTACACTCCATCTGGTGAAGTCCATGTGTATAGCCACCATTTGTATTTTTGAAGAAAAGTATTTGCAATGAATAAGTCTTTGGTCTTTCAAAATTCTATCATGCAATCTCCAGCATTATTTCTAACACCAAGGTCAAATTTTCCAACTACCGGTAATTCTTTGTTTCCAACTTTTGCATTCCAGTCACCAGTGATAATTAACACATCTTGATTGCATGTTTAGTCAATTTCAGACTGCAGAAATTGATAAAAATCTTCAATTTTCTCATCTTAGGCTTTGGTGGTTGCTGCATAAATTTGAATAATAGTCATATTAACTGGTCTTCCTTGTAGGCATATGGATATTATCCTATAACTAACAGCGTTATACTTCAGGACAGATCTTGAAACATCCTTTGTGATGATGAATGCCACACCATTCCTGTTCAAGTTGTCACTCCCTGCATAGTAGATCATATGGTTGTCTGATTCAAAATGGCCAAAACCAGTCCATTTCAGCTCACTAATACCGAGGATATTAATCTTTATGCATTCCATTTCATTTTTGACAACTTCCAATTTTCCTAGATTCATACATCATACATTCCATGTTCTGATTATTAACAGATGTTCTCAATTTGAGTCATGCTACATTAGCAAATGGAGGTCCTAAAATCTTTACTTTATCCATATCATTAAGGTTGGTTCTACTCTAATGAGGCAGCTCTTTCCCAGACATATTTTGAGTGCTTTCTGACCCAAGGGGTTGGTCTTCCTGCACTGTATTGGATGATGTTTCAGTGCTATTCATAAAGTTGCCTAGTAATATATCAGACATTCATTCTCTGATATTCATAAGGTTTTCCCTGGCCAATTCTTTGAGAAGTAGGCTTCTTCCTTCTTTCTATTCTATGTCAGTCTGTAAGCTGCATTGAAACCTGTGCACCATGTGCAACCCTGCTGATATTTGAGACACTGGTGGAAAAGCCTCAAGCCTCACAGCAACATGGAAGCCACCGCAGTATGACAAACCAACAGATAAGTTTTTTTTCCTTAGATGTTCAAAACTTCTCCACCTTCCCCTTATCTAGATCATGAGGCTCTATCATCTCTGGCTTTTCACCCCTTCCTGACTCTTGGGTGTGCAGCCTGTTTCCTTCCCCTTATCTGGATTCCCACAACTCTGTCTAGCCCCCAGCTCTTCTCCTCTTTCCTGCCTCTGGTTGTGGGGACTGTCTGCCTCCCCTTACCTGGATTCCTGCAGCCCTGTCTCATCCTCAGCAATTCCCCTGTTTCCTGCCTCTGGATGTGGGGCCTGTAGAGACTGGCAAGTCCCCAATATATGGTTCACACATCAAGCTGGAAACTTCTCCTGATTCATGCAGCTGCAGAGGCTCACAAACCCAACATCATCAGGAAATGGAGCAGGCTGCTGGCTTCATAGGCTGAAGAATCCATGATTGGCAAGGAAAATGGCCAACTGTTGGTTCAAAGGCCATGAAGGCAACAATTCCAAGATTGGCAGGCAATACAGCAGGCCACTGATTCAAGTTCAGGAGTTGGAGATGAGGATGAGCCAGATGTAGGATCTAGAACCAGTAGAAAGCCAGAGAACTTTCCCAGGACATCTAAATATATGAATATTGGAAGCAGGCCACACCCACAAGGAAACTCCTTTTCAACTGATTGGCTGCTCATAGTACATCTCACCATGGAGGTAATTACATTATATCAGTCCTCATCACAGGGATGACTATATTGTAATTGCTTAACCCACTTAGAATCCTAGTCCAATCAAATTAACACACAACCTTAACTATCACATCTATTGAGAGAGGCTTAAGTTAATTTTTATTGACAAGGAGTTTGAATTTTTCTTTCTAAATGTCAATGTGCTAGATAGCAGGATTGAAGTCATCATTAGTGAATTCAGCAGAAGGAAGGTTGGGCAATCCTACTTCCGTAGTGATACTGCCTCGGAAACCCAAGTAGGGGTTGCTATGAGTCGGGGCCGACTCGATGGCACATAACAACAACAACAACAACACTTATTGCTGAATTTTCAAGAGATAATGTTTTGGATGGAACCTCTGGATAGTGCAGTTATTACAATCAGCTGCTAACTGGAAACTTGGAGGTTCAAGTTCATGCAGATATGCCTCAAAGGAAAGGTATGAGGGTCTACATTTGAAAAGTTAGACATTTAAAACCCTATGAAGTATAACCCTGCTTTGACACACTTGAGGTTTCCATCAGTCAGAATCAATTGATGGCAACTGGTTATGGGAGTAGCAGTGGTTCAGTGGTAGAATTCCTGACTTCCAGGAGACAAGGCTCAGTTTGATTCTGGGTCAATGCACTTCATGCACAGACACACCCATCTGTCAGTGGAAGCTTTCAGGGAAACAACTCATCAGAAGCTAATTATAACACTTCAGATTACTTCTGCAGTTGAGGGGAAAAAGCAAAGGGAGAGTTCACCAACTCCCAAGAAAAACTATTTATTTTTCTTCTTATTTGAAGAGGGGGAAGGGCACATTATAATCATGGGGAGGGCAGAAGCCTTCATTCATAAACCTGCTGCATAATTTCTGGTCATTGCCTCAATTCTATCCTCTACCCAAACAGAGCAGGCCATTTAGATCTCTGGCTGCTCACTGTACCACAGAGGTCTACAGATATTTGCATGCATAAGAACCATTTAAGTTTTACAAGTTTTGGGTTTATTCTGAATAGGAAGCAAATAAGATTGGCTAAGGTATCTATTTTAAAAACACTTCTGAGGATTCCAATAAGAAACACTTTTCCAAAGTCAGATAAACTAATCCAACTCCTGTCTTAAATCTCTTCAAATAATAGAAATGTTAGTTTTAATTTTAATTGCACATTTATTTTGAATGTCATAACATGAGAGACTAATTTTATGAACTACATTAATCATGGGTGGAAATACTATTAATAAAACGAAATCAAGTATCAAAATAAGTGGTGGAAAAGAAAAGCTTTAAGAATATAAGCATTTGGTTGAAAATTTGCTTATAATACAAAAGATTAAGTGATCTTTAATGATTAACCTGTAGCTGGAAGGTCGTTAACTTCCAGAGAAACTCCAAAATGAAAAAAAATTTAAGCTGTACACAAATGAGAACACCAAGGGAAGAACATTTATTTCCTATTGTAGGTTCAAATTTAAAATGAAACAGGTTTAATTAACAAAAAGCTATTTTCCACTCATAAATTTGCATGCTAACCTTAAATATAATAAACATAAGTAAGTAAGATTTATTGATTTAGAATCTTGCTTCTTGTTTATTGAAGGCTTCTATTTGCTATAGCTGTTTAATTAAATTCATTTGCCAATCTAAAATCTTACTTTTTTAAATTTTAATATAGTATTTTTAATAGTATTTTTTGATGAAGAAAGAAAAAGATTACTACAAAGAAGAGAAAGAAAGAAAAAAAAATTTCAGAAGAGACTCCGAAAATTGTTATTGCATAGAGAGCAGCTAAAGAGAGTAGAGGAAATGATGAAGTCAAAGAGATGAATGGGGTCAGTTCCAGTAAGGTGGCGGAATAGACAGATAAACTACACTGACCCTCTTCAACAAAGAAAAGGAGAACCAATTAACACAGAGATAGAAGATAATCTCAGAGTCCTGAGCTTTAAAAGGAAGGATACAGAAGTGGACTAAACTTCAATTAGTAGAAGAACTTACATAAAAACACTGAAAAAGGAGACATATGGAGCTGCAGTTGGGCAGCAATCCTGATGGCACAGACAACTTGGATATTGCAGAGTAGTTAGGACCTAAAAATTAACCTAAATATCGGCTCTGCTAGCCAGGGGCTGCACAAAGGACTGCACTGGTGGCTGGTGAATAAAAGCAGAAACAGCAAAGAGGGAGACAGGCTGAGCCATGGACTTTTGATTTTCCGGAGTGTGCAGTCATTTTGAATGTTTACAAGCAGTTCTACCATTTTGTGTATTTAAAGTGATAGAGCTCTCAGATTCCAGGCACCTAAGAATAGGCTTCAATTGCTGGGAACCCCAGACATTCCAGACATGAAAGACTGGAAAGGTGCAATATTCCCTTTGTTACTATTATACCCTACACCTTCTTGCTGAACAGAGGTGGGTCCAACAGAGGTGTGGTAGTAAGGACTCCTACCCACCTTCTGGGCTGGCAGGATTCCATCCCAATCTGTGCACTCTTGGCCAACATCATTATTAATGGAGAAAGATTCAAGGCATTCCCCTTATGAACGGGAACCAGATAGGGATGCCTTCTATCACCACTTCTATTTAACATTGTATTGGAAGTCCTGGCCAGGGCAATAAGGCAAGAAAGAGAAATAAAAGGTATACAAATTGACAAAGAGGAACTAAAACTATCTCTATTTGCAGATGATATGATCCTGTAGATAGAAAACCCAAAGGACTCAATTAAAAAAAAAAAAAATACTGGAACTAATAGAGAGGTTCAACAAAGTGGCAGTATACAAAAAATCAGTTGGATTCCTCTACACCAACAGAGTCCTCTGATAAAGAAATACGGGCAAAAATATCATTTACAATAGCTTCTAAAAAGATAAAATATCTAGGAATAAACCTCACCAGAGACACAAAAGACCTATACAAATAAAACTATAAAACACTGCTACAAGAGACAACAAGGGCATTACATAAATGGAAGAACCTACCTTGTTCATGGATAGGGAGACTTAATATTGTGAAAATGTCAATACTATCTAAAGCAATTTCACATTTAATGCAATTTTGATCCAGATTCCAACAAATTTTTTTAAGGACATGAAAAACTAATTACTAATTTCATATGGAAAGGAAAGAGACCTTGGATAACCAGAGCACTTCTCAAGAAGAAAAACAAAGTGGGAGGTCTCACACTCCCATATCTTAAGAGCTACTAAACAGCTACAGTAGTCAAAACAGCATGGTTCTGGTTCAATAACAGACAGATAGACCAATGGAACAGAATCAAACGTCCAGATATAGACCCATCCATCTATGGACAACTGATCTTTGACAAAGGCCCAAAACCCACTAAATGGAGAAGAGACAACCTTTTTTAACAAATGGCGCTGGCAAAACCAGATATTCACCTGCAGAAAAATGAAACAATTCATCAAAGATAAAATAGGAGCAAATCTGGGAACCCCAATCTATGGCATAAATAGACTATCAAGCATAACCCAGAATGTGCAGGAGACAAAAGAGAAGCTAGAGGACTGAGACCTTTTATAAATTAAATTCTTATGCACATGAAAAGACTTCATTAAAAGGGTAAAAAGAGAATCTACAGATTGGGAAAAACTATTTGCCTATGACATATCTGATAAAGGACTTGTCTCTAAAATCTATAGAAAACATCAACACCTCAACACCAAAAAGACAAATAACCCAATTCACAAATGGGCAAAAGACTTGAACAGACACTTCACCAAGAAGATATATAGGCAGCCAACAAACACATGAGAAATTGCTCACAATCATTAACCATTTGAGAGATGCAAATCAAAACAACAATGAGATATCATCTCACCCCAGCAATAATAGGAAAGTTCAATGGGTCAGAAAATAACAAAAGCTAGTGAGGTTGTGGAGAGATTGGAATTCTTGTGCACTGCTGGTGGGATTGTAAAATGGTACAACTACTGAGGTAAATGGTACGGTATTTCCTTAAAAAATTGAAAACAGAAGTACCATTTGATCCAGCAATTCCATTACTAGGAATATATCCTAAAAAGGTGAGAGAGAGTACACAGACAGACATGTACATCTATGTTCATCATGGCACAATTCACTATAGCAAAGAGATGGAAACAACCTAAATGCCTATCAACAAATGAATGTATAACCAAATTTTGGTACATATACACAATGGAATACTATGCTACATTAAAGAACAATGAGTTATACACAAATCATCTCACAATATGGATGAACCTGGAGGACATTATGCTGAGTGAATAAGTCAACTGCAGATAGACAAGTACTTTATGAGCCCATTACTTTAAAAAGACAAAGAAGAGTTTGCTTGGGAAAGGGAACTCACTTTGTAGGTTACCAGGATGGGGAGGGAATAATTTAGTGCTAGTTGGGGCCCATACACTGATACAGATAGGGGGAGGAATATATGGAAAGGATCTGTGACCATGATGATACATTAGGAAATGAGAGGACACCAAATTGTGCACTTAAGAGATAGATGACAGATGCTAGTACCAACCAATGTGTCCACAATACTGCATTATCATTAATGCCAAACACCAGGTTACAGATAAACACATAAACTCCTGAGATGATCAAACAGGGGACAGTGAACAGAATTATACTCTAGACCAAGGATAGATCCAGCTGAGGCTAATCTTGCAAGACACCAGTGATACAAAATACCTGAAATCCTTACAGAAATAAAAGAAGACAGACACAGAGTAATCCCTCACAGACAACCAGACACTATGAGGGAGAGTTCCAATAGATCTAACGTCTCAGGACCATAGTACTGGGGGGTACCAGACTCAATTGGTACAACAAAATACATAAAAGCCTTGTTCCACATCCTATGTTGGTGAGTAGTGACTGGAGTCTTAAAAGCTTTCAGGTGGCCATCTAAGATACACCTAACAGTCCCCTAGCATCATATGCAAAGAAGAGTGCAAAAAAAAAAAAAAAACGCAAGGCATTTGGAAGCAATCAGTCCTAAGACACGATGGCCCTCAAGACCAGAAGCACTAGATGGTGCCCAGTTACCAATGCCAACCATTCAGGAAAGGATCAAATCTGGAGATCCTGGATAGAGTGCGAGGAAAAACATGGAACAAAATCCAAAGCTCACTAATGACCAGAATTACTGGTCAGATGAAATCTGATGAGACCCTAATACTATGGCCCTGGAATACATTCTGTGCCTGGAATAAAATGTACCCCCAGGGGCTGGTTCTCAGCCCAATAGTTAACAAGATGTATACGCAGACCATTCAACCCAAGATAACACACCCACATACTCTATGGTAATACATCCCTTGGAGCAATAGACCACGGGGCACCAGCGGACCAACATTAAATTGCGGAAATGCAGGACAAACAGGAGTGCATAAATATGAGGGACACAGGGCGGGGGTTCCCAGGTAAGGAGGGTAGGAGACTGGGTTAGGGTTGGACATGGTAAAGGGGGAATGAAACTAAATGTACACATAAATGTAAAACAAACTCTTAATTTTTTTTTTAAATTCTTAAACAATGTAAAACAAACTCTTATTATTATTTTTTTTTAAAGGAACTTATGGATAATACCCATTGAGATGTTTCAAAAAATGGATGTAAGACTGGAAGCCCTCACTCATTTATTCCAATAAATTTGGAGGATAGCCACCTATCCACCCATGAGGAAGAGATTCATATCTGTGCCCATTCCAAAGAAAATTGATTCAACAGATATGAAAATTAAACAATATCATTAGTATCAAGTAATGCAAGTAAAATTTTCCTGAAAATTATTCAAAAACAGTTGCAGCAATACATTGGGAAATGCCAGAAATTCAAGCCAGACTCAGAAGAGAACATAGAATGAGGGATATAATTGACAATGACAGATGGACCTTGGCTGAAACAAAGAATATCAGAAAGATGTTTATCTGTGTTTCACTGAATATTCAAAGTCATTTGACTGTGCAGATCATGATAAATTAAAGATAACAGTGCAAAGAATGGGAATTCCAGAACACTTAATTGCTTTCATGAGGAGCCTGTACATAAACCAAAAGGCAGGTGTTAGAAGAGAACAAGGGGATAAGAGGATATAGCATGGTTTAAAATCAGGAACATTGTGTGTCAGTCTATAGCCTTTCACCATACTTATTCAATCTATGCTGAGCAAATAATCTGAGAAACTGGACTCTATGAAGAAGAACATGGCATCAGGACTGGAGGGAGACTCCTTAACAACCGTGATATGCAGATGATACAACCTTGCTTGCTGAAAATGAAGAAGACTTGAAACACACACTGATGAAGATAAAAGACTACAGCCTTCACTATGGATTGCACCTCAACATAAAGAAAACAAAAATCATTACAACTGGACTAATAAGCAACATCATGAAATATGGAGAAAAGTTTAAAGTTGTCAAGGATTTTATTTTACTTGGATCCACAATAAATGCCCACAGAAGGAACAGTCAAGAAATCAGATGACAAATGGCACTAGGCAATCTGCTGCAAAAGAGTTCTTCAAAATGTTAAAGAGCAAAGATGTCACTTTGAGGACTAAAGTGTTCCTGACCCAAGCCATAGTATTTTCAATAGCTTCATATGCTTGTGAAAGCCAGACAATGAATAAAGCAGACTGCAAGAGAATTGATACATTTGAATTGTGATGTTGGTGAAGAATATTGGGGGTACTATGGACTGCTCTGGTAGCATAGTGCCTAAGGCACTTGACTGCTAACCAGAAGGCTGGCGGTTCATACCCACCAGTCACTCCTCGGAAGGAAGATGGGGCAATCTACTTCTGTAGTGATACTGCCTCAGAAACCCAAGGAGGGGTCGCTATGAGTCAGGTCTGACTCGACGGCACATAACAACAACAACAACATGGACTGCTAGAAGAATGAACACATCTTGGAAGAGGTATGGCCAGAATGCTCCTGAGAAACAAGAATGGTCAGATTTCCTCTTTCATACTTCAGTCATGTCATCAGGAATCCCTGAAGAAAGATACCATGCTTGACAAAGTAGAGGGTTAGTGAAAAAGAGGAAGATGGATTGACCAATGAGTGGTTGCAACAATGAGCTCAAGCAAAACAACGCTTATGAGGAGGGCCCAAGAACGGGCAGTGTTTCATTTTGTTGTTGTACATAGGGTCTCTGAGTCACAAGTTACTTGATGGCACCTAAAGACAACAAAATCTTTTTTTCTACTATCAGTAATTAAGATAATTGCTCAGCTCTGAAATAAACATCAGAGAATATACTCCTTGTCCTTTAGTATCTTTAGTTGAGAAAATAGAATGATGGCCCAAAAATCATTCCCTCTTTTTATTTATGATTTAACCTCTTTTCATTTTTTTTGTTTTGTTTTGTTTTGTTTGGTCGAAGAAAAAAGAGTTCCTAAAAGCAAGGACTTCTAAAGAAACATTGAGAGGTGACATATATATATATATGAAGATAGGGATGCTCATGAGAGCTGTAGAAAGTCATAAAACTCAAAAGGAACAAAGATCATAGATTAGTAAATAGTAGAAATGAAATAAACCATAAAAAGAGCATTTAAACCTCCAAACTTACCCCCCAAAATAAGTTGTCTGTGACTAGCCCACTGTCATAATTTGTGATGTTTCTTTAATATTTCTTGCACATTTTCTATGTTTGCTATTTCTGAATTTAACATTTGGATTAAAATGTGTTTCTTCATTCATCTCTTAGAACTGATAAAGAGAGATAGACCAAAGTCAAATCAAATATGTCCTATGGAAAATTAATCTTTAGAAAATTATTTGCTTCAATATTTCTGCAAGACTTTTTTTTAATAAGGTTTAATCGCTTAAAAAAATAAAGTCCATATTGGATTGAATCAGTTAAGAGAATTTCTGGTATATAGAATGTTGTATATATGTATATAGAAAGGCTAAAAAAAAATAACCTGCTGCCATCAAGTCAATTCCAATTCATAGCCACCCTACAGAACAGAACAGAACTGCCACACAGAGTTTCTAAGACTGTATTCTTTATGGAAGCAGCCTGGCACATCTCCTGAGGAACAGCTGGTGTGTTCTACCTGTGGACCTTTCAGTTAACAACAAAGTGCTTAACCACTGTACCAACGGGCCTCCTTATAGACAAACCTAAATGATGGAAAATCTTTATTTGTCTTTGATAAGCATTGACAAATTAAATGCATATAGGCAAAAGTACTCACTAAATATTTGCAGAGAAAGAGAAAGGGAAGGAGATGAGAAGAAAATGAGAGTGAGAAAGATTGATTCAGAGACTGGAGACAGAGATACAAAGGCAGATGAGAGAGAATAGAAATAAGTGTTCAAACCTAATCTGGTGCTTAAACCCATAGATGAAAAAGTTCATTGAGTGTGCAGCCAGATTCCCCACCTTGAACTATAAACATTTATAATGCACTAGAGATTAAGTTTCTACAGATATTATATAAGCCTTTATCTCTGTTTCTGTTATTAAGAATGGGCCTAGAACTATGTTAAAACATCTGGAGTAATTCCAACATATGCTATTGTAACCATTATGTCATTTAACAGCTGCCAAAGGAGGAGGCACACTTCAAACATTGTGCTTGGAAACTTGGAAGAAGGCTTGGCCTCCATGGTGAAGGAATTAAAAGCCCATTGCAGGTTGATTGCTATGTAGACGGCTTTGTGAGAATTTCTGGACACTTTTAGTGCAACAATGTGGCAATAATCTGGTTTTGTGAAAAAATATGTTTTCAATGAATATCTGCAATGGAAAATTTTAGGAGACTAGAATATTTATTTACAGCTTTGAACCTTCCCTCATGATGCTTTTGTCCTGTGTTGGTACAGTACAAAATCATGGATTATATTTGTTGATCTTCCAAGTAGAGGTGGAGTAGTCAGTTATCTAGTGCTAAATTACCTAGTGTGGTAACAGAAATACTATACATGGGTGGCTTTAACCAACAGAAATTTATTTTCTCATAATTTAGGAGGCTAGAAGTCCAAATTTAGGGTGCCAGCTCTAGAGGAAGGCTTACTCCCTCTGTTGGCTCTGGAGGAAAGTCCTTATCACTTCAGCTTCTACTTTTGGTTCCTTGGAGATATTCATGTGTCTTGGCATCTATGTTACCTCATCTCTGCTCACTCGCTTCCTTATTTAATCTTTGTATATCTCAAAAGAGATATACATGAATTCTGTCTCATTAACATAACAAAAACTACCCGTTTCCAAATGGAATTATAATCACCGGCATAGAGATTAGGATTTATAGCACTTATTTTAGGGGACATAATTCAGTCCATAACATTACACCCTTTGGCCTCCCAAAATTCATGTCCATGCAAAATATATACACCCCTCACATCATCCCAAAATCTTAAATCTATTCCCAGTCCAAATTCTCATTTTCTAAATCATCTAAATCAAATATGGGTGAGACTTTAGGTATGTACTATCCTGAGGCAAAATTCCTCAACTGTGGACTTGTGAAATCTAGAATTCAAGGTATCTGTTTTCAAAGTATAATGGTGAAACAGGCACAAGGAGACATTTCCATCACAAATGGGAGAAATAGGGTCGGAAAGAAAGTATAAAAATGTCATGGGGTGGCATCTGACCTCCTCCAACTTCTCAAGGGGGAAGAGAATCAAGATCAACATCAACATCCCAAGGCTAATTCCTATGAAGGCAGACATACACCTCCCTACAAAATTTTACCAATTCTGTCACCAGTTGTCCCTCCCACAGCACTTTACTTCTTCGCTGAGTTGGATAATTCATTGCAATGGCTACATAGAAGTCACAGAGAATTCTCTTGATTATGGGGTTCATTAGGGAACTAACAGGCTACAATTCAGGATCAGGAATGCTCAGGATACAGTTCTTTGATCAGGACAGGCTTGCTTGAAGGCATGTTTCTCCTGGTCCTAGGCTCTCAACTTGGCTTCTCCCTGCTTTGGCAAGTGTTATAGAGCTCTTTTAGCACTGCTAATAAATATCCACTAGTGAGCCAATAAATTACTCCAGCAATAAAGCTCAGCCCAAAGGCATTCAGTTTTCTTGCACAGTGGGTCAAGAGAGCCTCCAGCTAGTGCCAGGTGGTTTGATAAGGCAGAGTGGAAGCACGAGGTCAAGGGGCCTCCACCCAGTCCCTAGAGCCAGCACTCCGAACTCAGACTTTTAGCTTCCTAAACTGTAAGAAAATAAATTTCTATTTTTTAAAAGCCATCCACGTGTAGTATTTCTGTTAATAAAAGCTCTAGAGACCTAAGACACTAAGTCATAGCAACATGACAAAACTTACCAACTCCCCTGTTACGGTTCCAAACACCTTATTTGCATGGTTCAACCCCACAGGGGTCCATACATCTTATTTACATTATCAACAAGCTATCCAATTCCCTTGGTGGGCCACAAGCATCTCACATTTACATAGACCACCCAGTCATCAGGTGGGAATCTCATAGATCACAGCTAAAAGAGCCATACCAAGTAATTCACTATACCACAAAAAGAATAAGAGGCACCAAGCAAATCCAAAACCAAGCAGGACAAATTACCTTCATTCTCAAGGCTTGAAAATAGGCCTGTGGTTTTTGAGACCATCTGGACAATGGCCCTGCTCTCTAAGCTCTGAGTGTTGGGTGTTGACTCTGGATTCTGGGTGGAGGCCCATCAGCCTTCCAGACTCACTGGTATGACAACTCTGCTCCTTTGGTTTTGGGCAGCCCCATAATCCCTCCTAGTTCATCTAAATGGTGACTCTACCCCCTCAGCCCTAGCAGACCCTGTTTTTCTGCCTCTTTTGCATGGAAGTCCTGCCCTCTCAACTTTGGGTGGTGGTCCCATCCTCCTTTCACACTTTAATGGCAACTCCACACTTCAGAACTAAATTGGCAAAAATTAGACTCTTTGAAACTTTGAAGGCTGTGGTTCTTCCCTTTGAGATCTAGACCTTGGCTCCACCCTTTGAAACTAAGAAGGGCCTGCTTCCTATGCTCCTGCCAACAGTTCTGCTAATCTCTGAGCTGGTTGGTCCTTTTTTTTGTTTTTTTTTTTCTTGGAGAACAACAAATGTAGCTCCTTTGGCATGTTTCCTACCTATAGAATTCCAAGAGGCAGACAGTGTTCTTTACTTTTATTCTTTCTATGTCCCTTCAGTCTCAGCTGATGGGTTTTCTGCTCTAGTATTTGATTGGATCCATCAGTTAGAGGTTTAATCCCTTTAATAAAAGATTATGTAGCCGTGTTCTTAGTGAAAATTCTAGTACACATGTACTTAATTTGAACAACAAAATTTTCCAAATCTTCAAATTTTGTTTTCATTTTGCAAGTTCATTTTTATGTCCAAATTTTTTCCTTTTGTATTTTCCTGTAGGCAGCTAGAGCAAACCACATGGCCCATTTAGGATCTTGCTTAAAAACCTCCTTAGCCAAATATCGAAGTTCACCCTTACAAGTTTTATCTTCCACCAAATATTTGAACCTAATTTAGGCAAGTTTTTTCTCACTGCATAAAAAGCATTGCCCTAGCAGCCTAGATCCAATGATGGGTCTCTCCTCATCCAGAGCAAAGAATAATGAAGAAAACCAAAGATTCATGGGAAAAATTAGTCCAAGTAACTGGTACACGATGTGATCTTCAGCCTATATGACTATGAGACCAGAAGAACTAGATGGTGCCTGGCTACCACTGTTAACCACTTGGAGGGTGATCTTTGCAGGAGTTCCTGGATAGAGTGGAAAAATAATGGGAAACAAAACTCAAAATCTTTTGGGGAAAAAAAAAAGGACCAGGTCTGCGGTCTGATAGAGCCTGGTGGAACCACTGAGACTATGGTCCCCAGCTCCAGGTCTGGAATTGAACCCACTCCTGTGGCTTCCAGCCAAACAAAAGACAGGCATATGAGGTGAATATTTACACTAGGTAGATACACTCCTTGGAGAGAACAATCATGGGAGAATAGAAGGGCTGTGTATGCACAGGTACATAGTTCAGGGGCAGGAGTGCATGAAGAAAGGACACAGGGAAGAATTAACTATGGGGAAGGAGTGGGAAGGGGAGCTGTTGCATTGTGGGAAATTGTAGTCAATGTCATGAGACAAAGCGTATGTGAACTGCTGTATGGAAAGCGAATTTGCTCTGTAAACTTTCACCCAAATCACAATTAAAAAAAAAAAAAGCATTGCCCTTCCACACTGTCCAATCACATGCTCATCATTTTCTTTTAAAACATCACCAGACTAACATTTAATGTCCATATTTCTAACAATATTCTGTTGCTGGTGCCATATGAATTCTCTAATATGTTAGACACTTTATAGCTCTCATCACTTCCTTCTGAGCCTTTGTCAGAATCACCTTTGACATCCATAATTCCACCAACAGACTATTCAAGGCAGTCCAGGCTTTTACTACTAGGAGCTTTAAAACTCTTTTGCCTTTAATTAATTCCAAAACCACTTCTACATTGTAGGTAATTGTTATGTCAGCACCTCACTCCTGGTACCAAAGTCTGTCTTAATTGTCTGGTGTGACTATAATAGAAATACCACAAGTGGATGGCTTTAATAAACAGAAATTTATTTTCTCTCAGTTTAAGAGGCTAGAAGTCAAAATTCATGGTTCTGGATCTAGAGAAAGGCTTTTGCTTTCTGTCAGCTCTGTAGGAAGGTCCTTGTTTCTTTACTTTCTATTTGCTAGTTCTTTGGAGCTCGCTATGGATCTTGGTAGCTATCTTCCCCATATCTACTCACTCACTTGCTTTTTAAATCTCTTTTATATCTCAAAAGAGATTGATTCAACACCCAGCCTGCGGGCTCTTTACCAGTCTCTGGGGGCATCAAGCTCAATTGACACAATATGGTACATAAAACTTATTGTTATACATCCCACTTTGGTGAGTAGTGGCCAGGGTCTTAAAAGTTTTTGAGTGGTCATCTAAGATGCAACTATTAGTCTTTCCTGCTCTGAAGCAAAGAAGAGTGAAGAAAATCAATGGCATATGGAAATAATTAGTCCAAGGGACTATGGGCCTTGGGAACCACAGCCTTCATGACACTGAGACCAGAACTAGACAATCCCTGGCTACTAATGCTAGCTACTCAGAAAGGGATCAAAATTGGATATCCTGCATAGAGTGGGAGGAAAAATGTGAAACAAATTTCACAAACACAAGAATAACCACAATTACTAGTAGGATAGAGACTTGTGAGACCTCTGAGACTGTGACCCTGCGTCATCTTTTGGCCTACAACTGGACTCACTTCCATGGATTAGCTCTCAGACAAATGATAGCAAATCTACAAGTAAACACCTACACCAGGGAACTACACCCTTTGGAAGAGTCAATGATGAGAGATCAGAAGAGCAGCATTTGCATGGGGGAAAGGTAGGCAGACAGGAATGCATAGGACAGAAGGACACAGAGAAGGGGTAGTCACAGGGAAAAGGTAAGAGAGGAGCTGTTTATTGTTGTAATTATAATTGGCGCCTAGAAACAAAATGTGTATGAACGGTTGAGTGTAATACAAGTCTGCTTTGATTTGTAAATTTGCACCCAAATCACAATAAAAAATTTTATAAAAGAGACTGACTCAAGATACACCCTACACTAATCCTGTGTAATTAACATAACAAAGAATACCCATCCCCAAGTGGAATTAAAACCATAGGCATACAGGTTAGGATTTATAACACATATTTTGAGAGAACATAATTCAATTCGTAACAGGTAGTTGTGAATTTCTAAACCAGAGTTAATATTTCAAGTTATTATATTATGGATAAAATATGGATGAATGATTCATTTGAAACACAAACAAAATTCAATTTTTCAGGAAAAGTGCATTTTTTTGAAGAGGAGCAAGCAAGCAAGCAAAAACAAAGCAATTTTGATATTGCATGATGTAGTTGAATATAAATCTACTTCTATAAGAAATGCTAAAGTAGTTAGAAACACAAATGAACCAACAGCTGATGGCCCTGAAGAAATGAGACTTAGAAACGTAGAATAAAAACCCAGCTTATCATTGTATTTTTTTGTTTCAATATCCTACTCTCAGGCTGAGCCTATTTATGTGGTGTATGATTTCAGGCTGTTCTCATTACATTGCACATCTTGATAAATATTAGATGTATTTTTCAGCATCCCATGGTGCATGCTGATCCCTGGGGTCATACAGCCTCAGTCTTCTCAAGAGAAAGAAGTCTCCTATTGTCACCGCACATCACCCAAATTCTTAACACTGAATGAAATGGCACAATTTACTTTTCCTCTCAGGATTTACTAATCTCTCCATAAAGTGTTGTAAATCTTATTCATCTGCTCTGAATTGAGTAAATGTTATAGATATTTAGACTCCATGCTTTGTAAAATATTTTCATGGTTCTCATAAATGTTTCCCAGATCATAAAAACAGATAGATACTTTAAAGTAAATATTGTACATTTTTATTGTTAGGTCTCTTAACATGTCCTACAAAACTAAAATTTCAAAATCTATAGTCTTCAAATATCCCAGTTTTTAATTCCTTGCTTCCCAAAGAAATATTCCTAAAATTATAAACATACATATACATATAGTAGAATGCAATATGTGTATCCAAAAAACCCAAACCTACTGCCGTCAATCCCAACTCATTCTATCCTAAATATTTATGTTAATAAAAGAGATTCCAAGTGCAGGGTCATCTGTGTTTATATGTAAAATATTGAATGTAATTTCATTAATCTATTAGACATATGAAACTGAAGTGAAGAAAGAAGACTCAGTTGATGGATCAGTATATTAAATATACGTAAACCAAACAATCTTCTTGAAATTTGAATGGACCTATAAAACACCTTGGAGAAGGAAAAGAACTGAAAGTGACTGACATCAATCCATTTGATTTTAATTCAACTTGTTCCTTACACTAGAGTAGGTGATTTCTTAAAGGCCAATGAGAATAATATACATACTTATTTCTACAACAAATAAAAAGTAACCATGGGCACCAAAATATTTCCAGTGAGCACATGTGAAAATACTTATTAGAAAGAAGAAAGAAGCAAGTGGAAATGTGTCATTTGATGTAATGTACTGAATGCCTTCCAAGGAAGGGTCCTTGTTTAACAATTAGATGTCAAAAAATGCACAATCCTAACCTGAGTATGGTCATGGCAGAGTAGTGTTGACCTGGCAGATGTTTTCACATCTGGGGTACATCTGTTTAAACAGAACTATTGGAGGGGAATGCAAAAATAAGGCTCCAATAAAGTATAATTTTTTAAAGATGTTTTCTCTGTCACCAAAGGAATTAAAATACCCAATTCAATGTTTCTGCAAACAGTATATTTTTTTGAAGATCTACCAAATGCTTCAAGATTTTTTAAAAATTAAAATCAGGTTTTTTTTTTACAAATTATATAACAACTTATTTTTAAAAAATATATATTAATTGATTAAGTAAAACAAAGGCTGCTTGAGCTATAGATGTAGATTTTGCTCCTGGTTTGCTAATGACATAATCTCAGGTAATTGCATATAATGCAACATTACAGGAGTTGAGAGGTAATTAGATTTTATATTAAGGAGCGTGACAAAGAAGTTTTACACTGGAAAGTTTTGTGAATCTCTATTTCTGCAAAACTCTTTTAGTTTCTTTTTAGTGATTTTTAAGAATGAATGCATATTAACTTGACACCATTTATTACTAGCCATGAATTCATTTTCTCAACAAATATTAGCTATTCAATGTACAGACTCCAAATAAATATTTTGTCAGTCTTAAGAGTGTGGGTCTACATTTTCAATTTAATCAACATTTATTTAGTATTATTGATCACTTGTCAAGTGATATATATATATATATATATATACTGTTAAGCCTCAAGGGCCTAGATGCATGAAGCTTAGTAAGACATGATCCTATTTGGATCTTTTCTGATCAGTTTTTGAAACATGATCTAAATTTTTGTCATATACACCTTTCAATCAATTATTATTTTATTTTCCAGGTATCTAATACAGATCTTCATTAAATTAATACTTTAGTCAATTCTTAGAGAGCTCACTGATAACCTGCTCTTCCTAGCATTTGTCATTATATCTTGTTTACCTTTCAAAGAAGAGAGTTTTAATTCTCACTTTTTGTGATTAGGGAGTTCTGGTAGCGTAGTGCCTAAGGCACTTAACTGCTAACCAGAAGGCTGGCGGTTCAAACCCACCAGCCACTCCTTGGAAGGGAGATGAGGCAATCTACTTCTGTAGTGGTACTGCCTCGGAAACCCAAGGATTGGTTGCTATGAGTTGGGTCCAACTCGACGGCACATAACAACAACAGCAACATTTGTGACTTAACACATTTGCAATATTTTCCAAGGTAAATTAACTAAAATTAATTTTATTTAATATTTATTAAATCCTAGAATTGTGTGTTCACTGCAACTCCATGTGCTACAGAGCGGAATAGGATTTTCTTGGCTGGTTCTTTACAAAACCCACCAGCCACTCCTCGGAAGGAAGGTTGGACAATCTACTTCTGTAGTGATACTGCCTCGGAAACCCAAGGAGGAGTCTATGAGTCAGATCCAACTCGACAGAACTGGGTTTCGTTTTGGTTTTGGTGTCGAAATTGACTCAACATCAATGGGTTTATTTCTTTAGTTTAGAAATATATGTTATTCTCCCTACCTTAACTTTTCAACAATAAAATACATTGTCACTGAAAATATCCCTAACTACTGCATTGTGATCACATTATAACCATATTCCTTTGATTTGCATTAGCATTTGCTGAGTTAAATTGCTTGGAACTAATATCAATATGTAGACAGCCACTGCCAGGCACTCACTTTTTTCTCTTTTGAAGACAAAAATATTGCTTTTGCATTTTCCCCAACTTGTAACTGGTACAGTAGCAATTTTTTAGAATTGAGACACATCTCAACTAGAAAGTATATTTTTACCTCTAAAATATTTTGTGTAGACTTAATAGTGAATTCATGTAATGTCCTAGGAATTCTTGCTTTCAGTCTCATGGCTTAGTGCCAAATTTCAAATTGCTGCTTTCATAATTGCTTTCAGGGAAAAGCTTCTTTTAAAACTCTAATTATTGTTATTTAGATTGCTTCATTCTTTCTTTCTTATTATTGCTTTAATTCTTTTATTTCCAAACAGTTCAAGGAATTCAGTATCCTTTTAATCCTTTTGTTTCTGTGCATTTTAATGTTTGTGCTATTTATTTTCCCCCAGTTTATTTACAAAGACCATCTACATACCTTTCCTTTAGTCCTTCCTTATGCTGCTCAACCTATCTGTTTTGTACAGTTCTTAATTATACACTTTTGCTTCAGTTCCTTTTCCTGTTATCTCTTGTAATCATTAATTCTATAATGAGAGGAAAGTCAGAGTTCTTGATAAAGATATAGGGGCATAAAAATAAATATAAAATTATGAAGAAAGTACAAGTGACCTTTAGAATATAGGACATAGATAGAAGAGTTGTGAGATGTGTCTCAATAATAAACAATTGCCTGGGGTTTAATATGAAAGATATTGCATTCATTAGTTGGAAGCCAGAGTACTAGGTTTCATGTTAAAGGCAGCCAAAGACTTACAATGGGCAATTAATATTATTATATAGGGACCTCTTTTTAGGTTTCTGAGGTGGTATCTCTGAGGAAGTAGGTTGCTCTGTTTTCCTTCCAAGGAGTGGCTGGTAGGTTTGAACCACCAGCCTTCTGGTTAGCAGTCAAATGCTTTAGGCATTACACCACCAGAACTCCCATATATTTTTAGAAAAACATAAAATGGTCATTGTTTTTATTAGTTGTCTTCAAGTCTGTTCTAATTCATCGTTAAGCAATAGGTGCATAATAGACTCCTTCATAGGGTTTTCAAGACTGGCCTTTAAGAAGCAAATCACCAGGCTTGAGTACTGAAATACTTTCAAATGGGTTAAAACAATCAACCTTTCCGTTATTATCACATGCTTAACCAGTTTTGCTGTCTATGGACTCCTACAATGTGATAAATGAACCAAAAAAGAGAATTCCATTAGAAACACTCCCAATGAGTTGAGAAGCCACAATGCATTAAGAGAAATAGAAGATACATAATTTTTATCTTGGAAAACTGATTATTGAGGGACGTATTTTCATATGTGGGATAATTTCTTTTGTTATTTTATTTAGCCTCAGAGAAATTTCATAAAAGTCCCTCAAGACTCCCTTTACAAAAAGTATGGGAAAAACTGGACAAATAAATACGGTGTAACTTTAAGTATGCTATGAGAAATAGAAGCAACAGGCCAACTTATTTGAGGAACTAATGATTAAAAATGTAAAATGAGTAAAAAGAAGTTTTTCTTTATAATGGTAATATATGAGAAGGATTATGATCAGTGGAATAAGTAGTCAATTATCTTATGGAGCTTACAGTTCCATAAAGAGAGATATTACGAAATATTGTAAAATTGAGATTGTAAAAAAAAAAAAAACAACGATGTGAATGATAGGCACCAACCACTGTGCAAGCTGTACAAGGGGAATGACCTTGTTTTTTTCTAGTTTGGCATTCCTATCCTCACTGCTTATTGCAGTGCCTAGAATATAGTAGGCATTCATATCATATTTGAATACTTACTATTCTTCTCGTTTACTTTGAACATGTCATCAGGAAAGGCTAATTACTAGATTTGTTTATTCTTATGGAACTTATGGTATATTAAATATTCTTTGGCAGAATTGTAATTCAAATGTATCAATTCTAAGACTGAGGAAATCTTAAAATGGTTACAAAGTTTCCGAATTGTCTTAATTTTGACCCAACGGGGGTCTGTGATTGTCTTGCTTGGTCTTTCAGGTGTGGCCCAAAGAAGGAAACTCAAGCAAGAAGGCCAAAAAACAAATAGAATTTAGTATTCACAGATCCCAAAGAAGATACTATTGCATGTCTTGATGCAAGGGCACACAGGAATTGTACCCAGAGACAAGGCAATAATAAACTGGAACTGTAGGAAAGGCTCATAAATGGAAAGCAGGATGGGGTTTTCAGGTTTCTATTTCGTTAGGGGGAGCTCTGGTGGCATAGTGCCGAAGGCCTTTGACTGCTAACCAGAAGGCTGGTGCTTGAAATCCACTTCTTGGAGAGAAGATTGGACAATATACTTCCATAGTGATACTGCCTTAGAAACCCAAGGAGGGGTTGCTATGACTCAAATCAGACTAGCTGGCCATGAGTTTTTATTTTTTTAGTACTTTAGGAAGTACCTCTGGCGGAGCAGTGGTGAAAGCATTTGGCTGCTAACCGAAAGGTCAGCAGTAGGAGCCTACTAGCTACTCCACAAGAGGGGAAAAAAAAAAAAAAAAAAGCAGTCTGCTTCCATAAAGATCTATATCTTTAGAAACCCTATGGGGCAGTTCTACCTTATCCCATAGGGTCACTGTGAGTTGAAATTGACTTGATGACAGTGATGGGTAGTGCAGTAGGTGGGAAAGGTAATTTTCATCACTGGGAATCATTCCGGTCATGACCAGGTGGCACAAGGAGTAACTACCACCATTAAGTGACTGGTTTACAAAATAGTAACAAGTTTTTATCATGGGAAACTGTATGGGGCATGGTTGGGAGGGCTAGTAAGAAATTTTGATTGTTGAGACTGTGTGACAAGACAGGAATAGCCATATCAGAAACTAGGGGGAAGCCAACTAGGAAGAATTAACGGAAGTTAACGGAAGATAAATTATGTAAGCAATAATGAAAGTATGTAAACATTTATGAAAAAGTGGTCATGGGTCATTTATTCTGCATGGCAAGACTTGACTTACTACAGAGTGACTTTTTAAAAATCAAATTTATTGATTAAAATAAAGAGCAGGATTTCAGAACCTGTTTCCTTCTGCATCCCCAAAAATTACTTTTAATTACCATGAGTTCACCCTGAAAAACATTCAAACATGTTCAAAACAGTCTTAAAAATTATTCTAAGGCACTTTGCAGGCATTGAATGCAATCAACCTGCTAGTAAAAATATATATATATATATTATAATGGAAAATACATATGTAGACAGAAAACCAATTTGTTTTTCTTTCTGTGACTGATTCTCAGTGATTAAAAATAATGAATGATTTGCTCTTCTTTTTTTCAAGCACAATCTGTCCTTAAAAATTATTTTTTATAATGTGTCAGCAAGAGATGTTAACAGGCATTCCCCTTTATTCTATGTTATTTATTTAAAATGATATCATACTTTTATAAAGTATGAGTTAAAAAAGCCATATCTTTTGGCACAAAGTTTGTTGGCTATAGCATTGAACATTTTTGGCTCTCCCATTGTATTCTGTTTTCATAATATTAGCTAACCACACAACTGAAAACTCTCAGACAAAGCCACCACACAAGAGGAAATCCATGCTTGATAAATATAACCAGCTGCCTCGTACCACTAGATCCTTTTGATTCTTGGCAGGGAGCCTTTCCTAGAAATATATCATTGTTGAGAGATCATTTCTTTATGTTTGAATATATACAAAAGAAATATTCCCAAATTTCTCTAATATAAGTTGGGCTCATGAAAATCACACAGAACAAAGAAAAGTCCAATTCTATCTTTAAGACATTATATGTTAAGAATACAATATGTAATAGAAATGTGGTACCATCATGTTTCTAGCCTTGAGTTCACAACATAGTAATTTCTTCTCTTCTCTTCCTATAATTAAGTTTAATGATTGATTCCTAATGATTCATCTACCAAAAGGTCCTTTACATTATATTCTTGCTTTTTATTTTCCGCAAATACTTATCTCAGACTTGCATATTGCATGCATCATGTTTTATAATGGATCTTTTATTGTGATTCTGACATCCACCTAGTATTGTAGCCTTACAGCCACTCTTGTGGTCTCTTATTTAGTTCTGAGAGTCTTAAGGGGATTTCCTATATGTACTCATAAATATCTCTTAAAGTCTTCGTCAAGCAAAAACAGCCAAAGCCATTGCTATCTATCTGATCAATTCCAACTCATGGTGACCCCATGTGCTATGGAATAGAACAACTCCATAGGGCTTTCATGGCTGTAATTTTTACGGAAAACTGAAATATGTAGATGACACAACTTGGCTTGCTGAAAGTGAAGATGCCTTGAAGCACTTACTGATAAAAATCAAAGACTGCAGCTGTCGATATGGATTACACATCAACATCATGAAAATAAAAATCCTTACAAGTGGATCAATAAGCAACATCTTGATAAATGGAGAAAAGATTGAAGGCGTCAAGATTTTATTTTACTTGAATCCTCAATCAATGCCCATAGAAGTAGCAGTTGAAAAATGAAATGATGTATTACATTGGACAAATTTGCTGCAAAGGAACCTTTGAAGTATTAAAGAGCAAAGATGTCATTTTGCAGACTGAGGTGCACCTAACTCAAGCCATTGTCTTTCCGATATCTTTCTATGCATGTGAAAACTTGACAATGAATAAAGAAGACTTCAGAAAAACTGATGCATTAAAATTGTGCTGTTACCAAAGAATAGGGAACATACCATGGACTGCCAGAAGAATTTACAAATCTTCTTGGAGGAAGTACAGCAAGAGTGCTTCTTAGAAGTGATAATGGCCAGCCTTCGTTTCTCTCACCTTGATCATGTTCTCAGGAGGGACTAGTTCCTGGAACAGAATATCATGCTTGGTAAAGTAGAGGGTCATTGAAAAAGGAGAAGACTCTCAAGGAGATGGATTGGCACATTGGCTGCAAATTAGGTGTAACGAGCTCAAGCATCCCAACGATTGTGAGGGTGGTGCAGGACTGGGCAGTATTTCACTCTGTTGTGCATAAGGTCACTATGA
>NW_006922066.1:1841284-1861376 GCF_000298275.1 Orycteropus afer afer
ACACCCCTAGTGAAACTCCCTTTCAACAGCTTGGCTGTTCAAAACATAATCATCTGATACCATCATGGGAATAACCACATCACAACAGCTTAAACCACACAGAATTGTGGTCCAGCCAAGTTGACACATAGTTCCAACTATCACAGTTTCTAAGGTGGTATCACTACAGAAGTAGATTGCCCAGCCTGTGACCATGCTATTATAAAATTCTGGAAAAATTTAAACTCCAGAGTTGACGTGACTTCCATTGATTAGCATAAAGGCTAACATAGAGTAGCCACTAAATATATATTTGTTATTTAAGTAAAGGAAACTCAACTCTGATCTCTAGAATGGACTATTACTAGTGACCCTATTGAAAGAATAATTTTAATAACATTACTCTGAAGTTCAGGTCCACAGTGATAGAGTTTGAAGAAATTTTATTCAGACAGATGCATAGTGTAATCAGGAAACTTTCTCGATTTTTTAAAATGAATTGAATTAACTTCATTTTCCAAGGTAATTTCTTGTTAAATTTATGCCAACATTAAATATTAAATAAGGAATATTACCTATACTCTGGATCTGATTAATTTCAAAATAAAACCTTCTTCACACACAGGAATTACTTCAAATATACTATTTTTTTTTTTTTAATTTGAAAGACATCTCTAGCAAGGTGCTTTCTATAGGCTCTTGACATCAAATTAAAATGTATTTATTTATTTTGCCATATAATGTCTATATACCCTTGTGAACTAGTTGTATTTGATCAGGTACCATATTTTTTTTTTTTTCATCCCTCATAAAAAAATAAAAAAACAGTTGCCATTTCCAGTTGACTCTAAGCTATCACAACACCATGTATACCAAAGTAGAACTGCTCCACAGGTTTTTCAATGTGTGATTTTTCAGAAATAGATCATCAGGCCTTTTTGCTAAGGTGTCTCTGCATGGAATCAAATAATGAGTCAGTGAATGAATTAACCTTGTGTACCATCCAAGGAGGGAGCTCTGGTAGTGTAGTGCCTAAGGCACTTGACTGCTAACCAGAAGGCTGGAGGTTCAAACCCACCAGCCACTCCTCAGAAGGAAGATGGGCAATCTACTTCCGTAGTGATGCTGCCTTGGAAACCCAAGGAGGGGTTGCTATGAGTTGGATCCGACTCGACGGCACATAACAACAACAACAACAACAACCATCCAAGGAGCTTTACCACCCATACCTACTTGTTAATACAAAAGAACTACTTAATACATATTTTCTGACTAAATCAATGAAGAAAAGGCTGTTAGGTAACTTAATGTAGCTTCCACCTAGAAATTTTTCTACAATCTCAAAAATCTAAAAGCATGGGAATTTCCTAAATCTTTTGTTTCTAAAACTATGCATTCTTTTCAAATTTAAAATGAGTATTATGATAACTGCAAGTTACAATTAGATGGCTTTAATTTGTGGCTTAAATTTACATGTTTTTTTTCCAATGCTATCAAATTGTCATCTACCATGATGCACTTGGAATGAAAGTATAATTTTCATACAAAGAGAATTGATGAGAAAGAAATGTACCCATTTTAAAGAAAGATACAATTGACAATTATCTTTCACTGAAAGCCATTTGGTAAATGTAATTTCATAGGACAATTTGTGCTGTTTTTCATACAAATAAGAGGTGCAATGCAAAGGTATTGATATAAACATCCTAAGAGCTCTGGTAGCACACTGCTTAAGACACTTCATTGCTAACCAGAAGTCTGGCAGTTCAAATCCACCAGGCAGTCCTCAGAAGGAAGGTTGGGTAATCTACTTCTGTAGTGATACTGCCTCGAAAACCCAAGGAGGGATCTCTAGGAGTCAGGTCCAACTCAATGGCAAATAACAAAAACAACAAGAAAAATACAAGTACAGGGAGTGTAAAATCATAATATTCAATGAACATGTTCTTACCAAAAATATAGGATAGATAATTGTTTAAAGTTTGTATTTCATGGTAATAAAAAGTGAGACTACAGAGAAAGAACTGGGTATTTATTATTATAAGAATATGTGTGTCACAGTATTAAGAAAAGCATATGAAAAAATTACTATTTGTATTATCCAGAATGTCTACTAAATAAAAGACACATGATTTATCAGGAATAAAAATAAATCAAGGTCATTGTTATAGCTACTGACTTCACAGTATTTATAGAGATGAAAGAATTTGCTTAGCTATAAACTGGTTACTAGGAGCTCTGGTAGCATAGTGCCTAAGGCACTTGACTGCTAACCAGAAGGCTGGCGGTTCAAACCCACCAGCCATTCCTCGGAAGGAAGGTTGGGCAATCCTACTTCTGTAGTGATACTGCCTCAGAAACCCAAGGAGGGGTCACTATGAGTTGGGTCCAACTCGACGGCACATAACAACAAC
This sequence comes from Orycteropus afer afer, assembly GCF_000298275.1. Taxonomy (NCBI): domain Eukaryota; kingdom Metazoa; phylum Chordata; class Mammalia; order Tubulidentata; family Orycteropodidae; genus Orycteropus; species Orycteropus afer. The sequence continues at coordinate 1,843,678 of NW_006922066.1, forward strand.
AACAACAAACTGGTTACTAGAAACTAGCAAAAATGATACAACAGTGTCACAATCCATTGTTTTAGGGTTTACCATAAACCAGGCATTAGTTGTTGGAAGTTCATATTGCAAGAGAAACAAAATAGAAATTATAAATAAAAAATACAGTAAATATCTGACATATGGAAGGTGCAATGGGAATAAAGAGAGAGGACTTAATCATTTTTATTTAGATTACTCAGAAGGCAACATTCAGAATGTCTTCAAGGACTTGACATGACAGAAAGAAGGAAGAGAGTAATCAGGGAGAAATAAAGAATATTTTAAAATATGTAGAGATAAGAAAGAGCATAAGGTAGTCAAGTAGTCTTCAGTGATTCTCAGTCCCATCATAGATAATGTGTATGTGTAGTGCGTGAGGGAGACAAGTGATGGGAAAGATAAAAGGCTATAGAGATTAAGTTGTGAAGACCATGGAAACACATAAATGGATTTTGGCTTTGTATATGGTGAATAATTGGAAAGTTTATTCACATAAGTAAAATAATCAGACTATGTATTGAGGAAAAAAAAAAAAGACTGGGTTGTAGGAGAGAGAAAGTGAAGGCAAAAATCACATGGACATTTTCTAGAGAAATTTTGGTATCGTGGTGAGAGATGAGCTAAGGCAAAATTGGCAATTGGTACGAAAGGATGAAGAAGAATTCTATAAACATTTTAGAGATACAACTGACAGTACTTAAATTTCTTAATTGATAGAAAGGTCCCTAAGAAAAAGTGCTAAATATTTTTGGAAAATATTAACTAAAGTGCAATATCTACGTAATTAAAGCTTGGAATTTTAACAACTAATTAGAACACTTTGGTAAAATTGAGTTTTGTGAAATGTTGTTTAATGTTAATATTTGACACCATATATAATACTGGTGCTTATTCAACTAACATAAGTGTATTTGGAAAACAAACCTTCTATTGTATTTACTATTTGAGGACTAAAACAACTGAGATTCCCAAATCAGAGTTATATTTTCAAGCCCAAATTAAATATTTTTCCAAGAGTACCTCTTATTTCTTTTCCATTAAATATTTTATTGAAATATAAATGACATATTGAAAGGTACAAAATAATTTGCTTTGTTATTAGGCACAGTTGAGTTGGTTCTGACTCATAGTGAACCTGTGTACAACACAACAAAACACTCCCTGGTCCTCCACCATCTTCCCAGTCGTTGCTATGTTTGAGCCCGTTGTTGCAGCCACAGTCCATCCGATTGAGGGTCTTTTTTTTTTTCTTTTTAATTTTATTTTGGTCACCCTCTATTTTTCTATGCATTATGTCCTTCTCCTTCTCCCTAGTGATAACACGTCCAAAGTACTTAAGACAAACTCTCACTATTGTCACCTATAAGGAGCATTCTGACTGTACTTCCAAGACAGATTTATTCATTCTTCTAGAAGTCTATAGTATATCCAATATCCTTTGCCAACACCATGACTCAAATGCATCAGTTCTTCAGTCTTCCTTATTCTTTGTCCAGCTTTCACACACTTATGAGACGATTGAAAATACCATGCCTTGGGTCAGGTGTACTTAGTCCTTAAAGTGACATCATTGCTTTTTACCATTTTAAGAGGTCTTTTACCACAGATTTTCCAAATGCAATACATCATTTACTTGCAATACATCAATATGTCCCAATTTTGGATCCGCTTTTTGGAAAAGGCTTTCCGCTTTTTTGTTAAATCTCTGACAATTTTAGTCTTTTCTCCATTTATCATGATGTTGCTTATTTGTCCAATTGTGAGGATTTTTGTTTTCTTAATGTAGAGTTGTAATCCATACCTAAGTATTTGATTTTCATCAGCAAGTGCTTCAAGTCATCCTCACTTTCAGTAAGCAAAGTTTTGTCATCTGCATATTGCAGGTTGTTAATGAGTCTTCCTCCAATCCTGATGATGCATTCTTCATATAATCCAACTTCTGAAATTATTTCCTCAGCATACAGATTGAATAAGTATGGGGAAAGGATACAACCTGCAAAGTCAAGTTGAAGGAAAGATATTAAAACAAGTTGAAGAGAGCCAAAGTATGACCTTTAGTATATTTCAACTTAACTAAAAGACAATCTCAAGAATAGATTTGATTTGTTGTTGTTGTTATGTGCTGTTGAGTTGTCTCCAACTCATAGGGACCTTATGTACAACAGAACAAAACACTGCCCTGTAATGTGCCAGATTCATGAATCTGAGAAGCTGACTATAGGAAGAAAAATGTGGCATCAAGGTAGGAGGAAGAATCATTAACAATCTGAGATATGCTGATGACACCACATTGCTTGCTGAAAGTGAGGCTGTCTTGAAGCACTGATGAAGATTGAAGAATACAGTCTGGACTATGGATTACATCTCAATGTATATATATAAAAAGTCATCACAACTGGACCTATAAGCAGCATCATGATAAATGGAAAAAAGATTGAAGTTGTCAAAGACTTCACATTGCTTGGTTCTACATTTGACACCAATGGAGGCAGCAGTCAGGACATCAGGCGATGACAGCACTGGGCAAATCAGCTGCAAAGGACCTCTTTCAAGTTCTGAAGAGCAAAGATGTTTCCTTGAGGACTAAGTTGTGCCTAACCCAAGCCATGGTATTTTCAATTGCCTCATGCATGTGAGAGCTGGACAATGAACAAGAAGACCAAAGAAGAGTTGATCCTTTTGAGTTGTGCTGGCAAAGAATGCTGAAAGTGCCATGGACAACCTGAGAACTAACAAATCTGTCCTGGAGGAAGTACACCCAAAATGCTCCTTGAAACTGAGAATGTCCAGACTTTGTCTCATCTACCTTGGTCATGTTGTTGAAGGGACCATTCCCTGGAGAAGGATGTCATGTTTCATAAGGTGGAGGGTTGACGAGTGAAGGGAAGGCCCTCAACAAGATGGATTGACACAGTGGCTGCCGCGATAGGCTCAAGTATAGTGGGTATTGTGGAACTAGCCCTAGACCAGGTACTGTTTTGTTCTGCTGTGCACAGGGTCACTATGTGTCAGAGATGACTCAATGGCACCTAACAACAGCAACAACAACAACAACTATACTTGAGCTCATCGCTACAGCCATTGTGTCAATCCATCTTGTTGAGGGCTTTCCGCTTTTTCATTGATATCAAGCATGACATCCTTCTCGAGAGAATGGTCCTTTCTGACAACATGACCAAAGTAGGTGAGACGATGTCTGGTCCTTCTCACTTCCAAGGAGCATTCCAGCTGCACTTCTTCCAGGAAAGATTTGTTACTTCTTTTAGCAGTCCATGGTACTTTCATTATTCTTTGCCAGCACCATAACTCAAAAGTATTAATTCTTCTTCAGTCTTCCTTATCCATTGTTCTGCTTTCACATGGATATGAAGTGAATGAAAATACCGTGCCTTGGATTAGGTACATCTTAGTCTTCAAGGAGATATCTTTGCTCTTCAGCACTTGAAAGAGGTCTTTTGCAACAGATTTGTCCAATGCAATATGTCTTGCCTTTTGATATCCTGACTGCTGCTTTCATTTGTGTTGAGTGTAGAACTAAGTAATATGAAGTCCCTGACAACTTCAATCCCTTGCCCATTTATCATGTTGCTGCTTATTGGTCTAGTTGTGAGGACTATATATATATATATATATATATTTAGATGCAATCCATACTGTCTTTAACCTTCATCAGTGAGTGCTCCAAGTCATCCTCACTTTCAGCAAGCAAATATGTAGTCTCCATATCTCAGGTTGTTAATGAAACTTCCGCCAGTTCTGATGTCACATTCTTCTTCATATAGTCCAGCTTCTTGGATTATTTGCTCAGCATACAGATTGAATAAGTATGGTGAAAGGCTATAATCCTGACACAATCCCTTCCTGATTTTAAACCATGAAGTTTGTACAACAGCCTCCTGCTTTATGTACAGGTTCATCATGAGTACAATTAAGTGTTCCGGAATTCTTTTCAATGTTATCCAAAATTTGTTAAATCCACACAATTGAATGCCTTTGCATAGTCAACAGAAGTCAAGGAAACAGCTTTCTGCTATTCTTTGCTTTGAGTTAAGATCCATCTTACATCAGCTATGATATCCCTCACTCCACATCCCTTCTGAATCCAGCTGGAATTTCTGGAAGCTCTCTGTCAATATACTGCTGCAACTGTTTTTGAATTATGTCCAGTGAGATTTTACTTGTGTGCAATATCAATGATATTGTTCAATAATTTACACATTCTGTGGGATCACCTTTCTTGGGAATGGGTACAAATATGGATCTCTTCCAGTCAATTGGCCAGGTAGCTGTCTTCCAAATCGCTTGGCATAGCCAAGTGAGTGCCTCCAGCATGGCATCTGTTCACTGCAACATCTCAATGGGTATTCCATCAATTCCTGGAGCCTTGATCTTTGTCAATTCCTTATCTGAAGCTTCATCTTCTTCCTTCAATACCATTAGTTTTTGATCCCTGAAATGGATGATCATCCACCAATTCTTTTTGGTATAATGACTCTCTGTATTCTACCCATCTTCTTTTGATGTTTCCTACATCATCCAATATATTGACCATAGAATCTTTCAATATTCCAATTTGAGGTTTACATTTTTTCCTCAATTCTTTCAGCTTGAGAAATGCCGAGCATGTTCTTCTCTTTTGTTTTTTTAACTGCTGGTCTTTGCACATTTCATTACCAAAATTGACTCTGTCTTCTTGAGCTGCTCTTTGAAATCTTTTGTTCAGCTCTTTTATCTTGTTATTCCTTACATTTGCTTCAGCTACTCTCCATTCAAGGACAAGTTTCAGAGTCTCTTTTGACATCCATTTGGGTCTTTTCTTCCTTTCCTGTCTTTTTAATGACGTTTTGCTTTCTTCGTGGATGATGTTCTTGATGTCATCCCACAACTCCTCTGGTTTTCAGTCATTGGTATTCAGTGCATCAAATCTATTCTTGAGATGGTCTCTAAATTCAGGATGGATATAATCAAGGTCATATTTTGGCTCTCATGGCCTTGTTTTAATTGTCTTTAGTTTCAACTTGAACTTGCACATGAGCTGTGTAAGGTCTGTTCAACAGTCAGCTCCTGGTCTTTTTTTGGCTGAAGATATTGAGCTGCTCCATCACATTGTCTCTTTCCATGGATGTAGTCACTCTGACTCCTGTGCACTCCATTTGGCAAAGTCCACATGTATCGCTTTATGAATAGATTTGACTTATTGAACACAAAATAATAACTCTATTAAAATTTTATGTTTATGTCAAAATAAAACAGCATATGAAATTTGGTTTACTGAGGTTAGGAATCCATCTGCAAATGGCATCCCCAAGCAGTTAAACATAGACATACAATTTTTGATTCCACAAAAACAACTATGAATGGGTTACTTTTGACCAGAAGCCTTATTGATAACAAAAACTATTGATTGACACAGTTTCTGCTATATAGTTATTAGGTTTTCTCATGAAGACAGACACTCATGCACACACACAACATATAAGTGTATTAGCTGGACACCATGATGATTATTTACTACACAATAAGTGGACATAAATAAGCATAATGATCTTCATTTTCATTGTCTTCATATTGAATAGGCTGAGAAGGAGGAGGAAAAGGAGAGGTTGGTCATGCTATCACAGAGTGGAAGAGGCAGAAGTGGAGAAGGTGAAATGGGAGGAAAAGAGGGAGGCACATTCAGTGTGACTTTATGGAAATACATTGTAATTTCTTTCTGAGTTTTTCTGGTTTTTCATTTTTCTAAAAATATTTATATATGGTACCAATCCTTCTTCCACCATTTGCTTTAGTTTCATTGCTCATATCATAGAAGTGTCCTTATTGTAAAACAAGTCAAAATTAACTTTCAAGAACCAGAATCCTTTGTCAGATTGTCAAATTTCAATTTTTTTCTGGCACTGCTTCTTATACATGTTCTTTCTCATTTGTCTGGTGTTGGTTTGGAAGTACTTATCTGCATCAAGCCTTCTTCTGTTAATTCCTCTGATGTAGTGTCTATTACCTCTTCAATTTCTCCAAGATCCATATATTGAAAAAAAACATAAAAGTGGACCTTCACAGTTCAAACCTGTATTGTTCAAAGGTCAATGTAATTAAAAAAGGCCTGATCTTAGGGAACATATGGACAATGGTGAGGGGAGGGGATTATTTAACTAAAGTAAATAAGAAACATCTCAATGGAGTTATGTATATTATAAATATGAACTTTTGAAAGAATATTTATCCATTTTCCTGTTTGTGTACACATGTCCAGAATGCCATGCAAGGGTTATCAAATGCTTAATTTATTTAAAAAAGCTAAAAGGTAACATTATATCTGTCTCATTCATATTTTTAATTAAGCAACAAGTAAGAATAATATTCCATAGGGAACCTATATTTAAAAACAATCATTAAAACAGCAAACACAGAGCTAAAAATGCCTTCTAAAAATCTGTGGAATGGAATTGCTAAAGTTAAATTGAACAAGCAAGAGAGGCCTTTTAAAGCATTTAAATTGCTAAAAAAATGAAGAAAGTAGATACAAAACTTGTAATGTGATTGGTAAAATGAATTACCTAGAGCTGAAGACGAATTACAATTAATGTGACTTTAGCAAAGAGAAACATAGTTCCTATTAACAGCAGTTAATTACTTAAACTTAATTTGCATGGATAGTAAACAACTGCTATTGAATGGAAGAAATTTCTATCATAATTTGAATCAGATAAAGGAAAAAATATTTTTTTTCTTATTATATTTTATAATGCTTTACAAACAGTTTGGTGATTGATTTTGAATCATATCAGAAATAAGAAATCACCATGGCTTTGAAAACTCATCAAAGACTGCAAGAACAGAAAAATAACACTTGAGTATTTTACCCACTTTAAATGATGCCTTCTAGTTATTATCACCTAATAGCTTGTAGGCCTGAAATAAATGTTTAAAAAACAATTACATAAATATAATTGTCTCAGTGTGGTTAAAGCTGACTTCTCTATAGCCATTCAAATATTAACATATCTGACCAATTGTCTGGTTTTCAGTCCCCTACTAAAGTGTTTTTTTAATAATTGAACTGTGTGGTACAAGTGGGATAAAAGGAAATAAAACACGTGATTATGTTTTACAAATCACAAACAGAAACTCTGACCCTGCTCCATGCATGCACACATATGCACACATCTCCATATTTTGATAGGATTTGGGTGGCAAAGCTCCATAGGACTTCAACTTCTGATAATAGAAAAGTCAGAGTAGCTCTCCTTCTGAGAACTAAATTGTCTCTACAAAATGTAAAGAAAATTTCTTGAAGAAATCAGAGCACTGACAATGCTGACTGCAATTTACAGGGTCAAAATCTCAGAGAAGAAAACCCAGAGAGGTGAACCTGGTATTGAGAGCTACTTTTTTTTTTTTTTTTGATTCTGGTATTAGGGCTGGGGTCAAAGAAGCCAAACAGAGGTACTGATAGCTTCAGAGAATTAAAAGTGCAAAAAGTTTATTCAAGACTGAAGACAAGGGAATCCCTATAAACTCTTTTATGTTTTGGGTTCATATCCCAGCAGGCTGGCTATACTTTAGGAATGAGGATAAATCATGAAATTGGAAAGATTTTTGAGGAGTGATATTCTGCTTCAAACATTCTCAATCAATTTCTGACACTGTATTAATGTCAACCCTATTGTAAGCGCCACTGAATCTAGCAAGAGGAAAATTTAAATATTCTCTCAATTGAAAAATAAGACACAAGTGGAAAATACATCATGCAACTATGAGGTCTTTGGATTTAGAGGTGCTATTCTTCATAAAGAGAAGAGTTCCACCAAGGAACACAACAAGAGTCCTACTAAACGTTTGGGCAATCCTACTTCCGTAGTGATACTGCCTCGGAAACCCAAGGAGGGGTCGCTATGAGTCGGGGCCGACTCGACGGCACATAACAACAACAACAACACCCAGTCACTTTAACATCCTTGTGTCCAAAGACGAGCATAAAATAAAAAGTCACCATCCTTCCCAGAGATACTTGACCGTGATCATCAGGATCCTGTTAGACAGCTGAGACATGGACTAATAAGTGTGGCTCTCTCTGCCTAATCCTACTTCCTTCAACTGTACATAAGTATTATTTCTTAAATATATTCCCTAGTAAACTTCCAGCACACAGATTTCCAACCAAGAGTTCCTGGGAAACCAGACCTAAGATGTACAGTATTTCGTACAATGGTAAAGAATGCCATTGTATGTGTTGAATAAATGATTAATACATTAATATATAAAAGATAGCAATAGCAACATTTATTAGGTACTTAGAATGTGCCAAGCACTATTCTGAGTTCTTCACATTATTAACTCATATTATCCCACAAGAATTCTATATGGCAGTTGGATTATTATCTGATTTTACAAAAGTAGAAATTGAAGATTAGAGAATTACATTAACTTGTTCAGTGTTATAAATACATAGTAGAAGGTATTTTCCCCCTAGTTTAGCACAGCTTTTCCAACAGTTGCTAATATCTAGGAGGAATTTGAAGCATGCCTTTTCAACTGTTTCTTTCTTTTCCTTCACAAAATTAAATGGAGACTATTAAACTGTACAAGAACTCAGTATTAATTAACCCAAGACCTTCTCTAATGGTAAGAAAGGGTTGTTTCAAAGTTCATTTTTGTACTTCTTGCTTTCTTCCTTACCTTTGCCTCCCTCTACTACCTCATGCCTCTCCTTAAAACTTTCTCCTTGAGATCTTATTGCAATGGGCTCTCCCCTTATCTAAGAAGTAGACCATTTTGGAGGAAATCTTTTAAAGTAGGTCTTTTAAAAGGAAATCTTTTGATGTCTCTGACCAAAGGTTGATATTTTGCTATCAATCCAAGGAAAAGATACAATACAAGCAATCATTTTCATGTAATGTCTTTGATCATTCAATATTCCCAGGACTACTGTGCTGCAGATTAAGGCCAGACAGCAAGTAATCTTAGGTGCTTTTTAATACCTACTCTCCAGATAATAGATGACTTCACTTCACTATCCTTGCTTGTTAGTGATCAGAGAAGCATCCATATCACATTCTCAAATTACCTCGTGAATAAGTAGCAGGCTTATTTTTCTCAAATAAGTGATGTGAAAACACAGAATTTACAGGAATACATGCTGAAGTCAACCTGAAAAGGACTAAGATCCAACCAACAGAGGCTCAACATCCCATTCCCACCACTGAAAAAATGAACAAACTTTTAAGTGACTCTTCAACAGTAGCAGAAAAATATTCAGAGATAACTAGAACACCTTGAAAACAAATAATGTATTATGATCTTATTTTATTTTTTATTATAATTTGGGTGAAAGTTTACAGAGCAAATTCATTTTCCATACAGCAGTTCATACACATTTTATTCCATGACATTGACTACAATTCCCCACAATGTAACAATTCTCTTCCCATCTCCTCTTTGTAGTTACCTATTCCCTGTGTCTATCTTTCCTATATATTCCTGCTCCCTGAACTATCACCCTGTGCAAATATGGTCATTCTGTTCTCCCACGATTGATCATTCTAAGGAATGTGTCTACCTGATGTATGTTCACCCTATATGCCTGTCTATTATTTGCTGGAAGCCATAAAGTGAGTTCAATTCCAAACCTTAATTGTAACTAGGGGCCACAGTCTCAGGGGTCTCTCACCAGGCTTTATCAGGCCAGTAAACCTGGTGATTTTTATGACTTTGAGCTGTGTTCCATGTTATTTTCCTACTCTGTCCAGGACCTCCTGCATTGATCCCTTTCCAAGTGGTTTACAGTAGTATCCAGGCACCATCAAGTTCTTCAGGTCTCATGGTCATATAGGCTGAAGTTTGCATGACTCACTACTCCCTTGGACTGTTTCCATGTGTCTTTGGTTTTCTTGAATCTTCTTTGTTCTGGATGAGGAGAGACCCAATGTTGCGTCTGGATAGCTGTTTATAAGCTTTTACAACCCTAGTTGCTACTCATCAAAGTAAGATATAGAACAATATTTTTGTGTAGTATATTATGCCAATTGAGCTTGATGTTCCCTGTGACCATGGTCCCAAGCCCACAGGACCAACTGCTCACTCCCTCAGAGTGGATGGCTGTTGCTAAGAAGTTATTATAACTGTGCCCTTTGTTAACTCCATTATGTAATGGATATTCTTACAGCATATACAAATACATATATAAAAATATTGTATCATTTGCCAACCTTATATATCTATGCCTAGGCAAAAGAGAAGATATCCATGGCAATATGTCATATTCCTGATATAGTGGTGGTATCCAATCTGATCACTTGAGTAAGTCTCTTACTTTTAGATTGACTGTTGTTTTAATTATTTTAAGAAGGAAAAAAAAAAAAAAAAAAGGCATCAACTCCAGAGTTTTAAGAACAGAAGAGGAGGCTTAAAAATAGAGATCTTGCAAATGACTGAGGCCTGAGTAAGGCTTTCATCCTCAACTAATAAACATTTGAATTGTCTTTGATTTATTTCTTTTTCAATTGAGATATAACATCAACACAATCTCACATCTTGATAGCCATTCAATCATTTGGCACATATTTTTAAAAAATCATCTGAAAATATAAATTAATATTGATTAATCATCTACTGGTTATTCACATTTATAGTCTTTAGCATTTCCTATTTCTATGTTATGTTCTTATTTTTATACTTTCCTCTGCAAATTTCAATGACCTCCTTCTCTAATTCTTGATAGCCACCACTATCAGATACACGTCTCACTTCTCAAACACATTGTTTATTTCTAGATACTTTTTTTGTCTTTGTTTACTAGCTTATTTGCACATGTCATTCATCATTATTTTTCTATTTATAAAAGTATGTGATCTGATCAAGTTATTCTTTAACACACTTACATCAATAAGTCAAATTCATTGAACTTCAGGATCTCAGTTAATTTTTATAATCTTTTCAATTATGTGTTATGGCCCTTTTAGAAACAAGAAAATTTAGAGAAGTTAAAATATATAGACTGAAATTATACGTTGTTTTTTTTTTTAACTAATAAAAACAAAAATGATTAGAACGGTTCACTCTTTGGTTCAAGAACATGCATAAAACTAAAATACACTGATCACTAAGGCACTAAAACTAGTGTTTATAACATATAGTAGGAGCTCTTGTAGCATAGTGCCTAAGGCACTTGACTGCTAATCAGCCACTTCTCAGAAGGAAGATGGGGCAATCTACTTCCACAGTGATACTGCCTCGGAAATCCAAGGAGGGGTCGCTGAGTCGGGTCCAACTCGACAGCACATAACAACAACAGTTAAAAAAAAATACCATCTTGAGGTATAATTCTTTAAAGATGCAGATTTACTGAAAATTATTTTATCTATCTATCTATCTATCTATTTTTTATGTCTGTTCCTGAAGAATGAAATCCAATAGCTAGAGATAAGTTCAGTTCAATATAGCAGTTCATTTCCTCATAAGATTAAAGTTCCATACAAGATTACCTTGATGTATTGAAAATGTATTTCCTTTTCAACAACTTATTTTCCCAAAAAGGACAGCAATGATTTAAAAACAATAGAGTCATTGCTTATATAGATAATAGATGGTGTGTATATGACATAGAAGAAAAAGAATAACCTTCTGAAAAATAATAAGTGGAGAATTTGGCTCCCATGTTCATTTTTGATATAAAATATAATTTTGGGTGAAAACACTTTGTAGTAAATAAATTGTACTCTAAAGATTTATCATAATGCCAGAAACTGGCAATGTATTTTTTTAACATCTTTATAGTGCTAAGGAAAAGTGATGAATTGTATACATGTAAAATTCAATATGAATTTTGCAATATCTAAAAACTGCAAGCCAATTGTTCATCACTATTGCTGTTTCACAAAATATGTGAAAGGTCCAACACTTCTATTCCAGTGAATTAGTTAAAAAGAGGTAAACAGAATATCTGGAATAATAGATGCTCCTAACTTCTGGGAAGCATTGATGGTGGTGATAGAATACTTTTCTATAATAAAAGCACCTATTAACTTAGTTTTGTGACACTGTATTCCCTTGATACATCTTTTTCAGTTATCTCTACAGTAAATATTTTGAAAATAAAAATATTTTAAGAATTCTACTATAATAGTGCTTCTAAATAATGACTGTCTTTCAGAATCAGCACAAATGTCCTTCAATAATTATGTTTCCGGAACCCAGGTCTAGAATTTCTAATTCAGTAGGTCTATTGGGGCCCAAGATTTTACATCTTAGCAACTTCTAAATGACATTACGATTGCTAACAATGGGAGTACAAGTTGAGAACCAATGATTTACAGAAACAGCTTTGACACCCACAAAGAAATCAGTAATCAGTCATGTTTTTTACTAATTCCAACACCTGAATGAGCCAAATGTCCAAACCAGAATTAATTTATTAATAATTGAAAATTCTAGTAACATTTTGGAAGTAAAATTAATGATTTCTTTCTATCTTGTGATCAAAGTCAGAATTTTTTATCAACTAAAGTGTGTTTTTCACATGATTCAACTGAAATATTGCCTCATTAAATGTTCAAGGATTTAGAACCAGTAAAATATGTGTGCAAAACATATATATATATATACATATATATATATATTTACATATAAAAATATATATACATATAAATATGTATATATTTATATATAAAATATACATATAAAAAAAGAAGTCCTTACAATAACAACAGGTTAATCTCTCCCATTCCCCCACTTCTAACCAGCACAGATACATGCCTTTGGTATCCAAGTGACAGGAAAAGCAGAGGGGAAAGGAAAGGAAAGCCAGGGAATACAGGAGAGAGTGACCAAGCACCAGAGGGATCCAGGTAAAGGGAGGGATGCAGGCCCCAACCCCCAAGTGGCAGGAAAGCAGAAGAAAAGGAAAGGAAAGACAGATCATCCAAGACAGAGTGTGCAAGCAGCAGGGATACAAGTAAGGGGATGGTGGAGAGGTTCTGAACAGCTAAGGGAGACAAACTTGTCTGTCAGTTTGTCTTACTGTGATGGCATGTTGCTGCGAGGCTTGAGGCTGTGCCACCTGTGTTTCAAATGCCAGTGGAGTTGCACATGGTGCACAGATTTCAGCAAGGCTTGCAAACTGAGACAGATTAGGAAGAAGGAAGAGGCCATCCACTTCTCAAAGAATTGGCCAGGGAAAACCTTATGAACAGCAGAGAAACACTGTCTGTTACAATACTAGATAACTATATGAATAGCCCCAGAAACACTCCCTGGTACAGTGTAGAAGGATGAGCCACTTATGTCAGAAGGCTTTCAAAACACAACTGGGAAAGAGCAGCATCATCAAAGTAGAACCAACCTTACTGATATGGATAAAGTAAACCTTTCAAGATCTCCATTTGCTGATGTGACATGACTCAAATTGAAGAGAAACAGCAGCAAACATCCATTAATGATCAGAACATGGAATGTACGTTGTATGAATCTAGGAAAACTGGAGGTTGTCAAAAATAAAATAGAACACATAAAAGTTATTATCCTAGGCATTAGTGAAACAGACTGGTTTTGGACATTTTGAATCAGACAAACATATGGTCTACTATGCTGAAAATGACAACTTGAACAGGAATGACATGGCATTAATCATCACAAAGGATATTTCAAGATCTTTCCTGAAATACAATGCTGTCAGTGATAGGATAATATCCATATGTCTACAAGAAAGACCAGTTAATATGACTATTATTCAAATTTATGCACCAACCACCAAAGCAAAAGGTGAGGAAATTGAAGATTTTTATCAACTTATACAGTCTGAAATTGCCCAAACGTGCAATCAAGATGTGTTAATTATCACTGGTGACTGGAATGCAAAAATTGGAAATAAAGAAGAATTACTGGTAGTTGGAAAATTTGGCCAACTGATAGTTGGCCTTGGTGACAGAAATAATACTAGAGCTCACATGATAGAATTTTGCAAGACCAATCACTTATTCATTGCAAATACCTTTTTTCAACAACACAAATGTTGGCTATACACTTGAACTTTGACAGATGGAATACACAGGAATCAGATTGACTACATCTGTGGCAAGAGGTGATGGAAACACTCAATAATTTTAGTCAAAACGAGGCCAGGAGCTGATTGTGGAACAGACCATCAACTGCTCATATGCAAATTCAACTTGAAGTTGAAGACAATTGAAACAAGTCCACGGGAGCCAAAATATGATCTTGAATTTACCCCTCCTGAATTTATAGACCATCTAAAGAAGAGATTTGATGCATTGAACACCAATAACCGAAAACCAGAATTGTGGGATGACATCAAGAACATCATCTGTGAAGAAAGCAAGAGGTCATTGAAAGGGCAAGAAAGGAAGAAAAGACCAAAATGGATGTCTGGAGAGACTCTGAACCTTGCCCTTGAGCGGAGAGTAGCCAAAGCAAATGGAAGAAATGATAAGATTAAAGAGCTGAACTGAAGATTTCAAAGAGCAGCTAGAGTAGACAAAGCTAATTACTATAATGAAATATGCAAACACCTGAAGTTAGAAAACTGAAAGGGAAGAACACATTCATCATTTCTCAAACTGAAAGAACTGAGGAAAAAAAATTAAGCCTCAAGGTGCAATACTGAAGGATTCTATGGGAAAGCTATTGAGTGATGCAGGAAGCATCAAAAGAAGATGAAAGGAATACACAGAGTCACTGTAGCAAAAAGAACAGGCAGATCTTCATCCATTTCTGGAGGTGGCGTATGATCAAGAACCATGATATTGAAGGAAGAAGTTGAAGCTGTACTGAAGGAATTGCTGAAGAACAAGGCTCCAGGAGTAGATGGAATACCTGCTGAGATGTTTCAACAAATAGATGCCCCACAGGAGGCACTCACTTCATTATGCCAAGAAATTTGGAAGACAGTTACCTGGCCAACTGACTGGAAGAGATCCGTATGTGTACCCATTCCAAAGAAAGGTGATCCCACAGAATGTGGAAATTATCGAACAATATCATTAATATTGCATCCAAGTTAAATCTTACTGAAGATAATTCAAAAGCGGTTGCAGCAGTATATTGACAGAGAACTTCCAGAGGTGCAAGTCAGGTTCAGAAGAGGATGCGGAACAAAGGATTTCATTGAGGATGTCAGATGGATCTTGACTCAAAACAGAGAGTACCAGAAAGATGTTTACTTGTGTTTTATTGACTATGGAAAAGCATTCAATTGTGTGGATCATAACAAATTGTGGATAACATTGAGAAGAACAGGAATTCCAGAACACTTAATTGTACTTCTGAGGAACCTGTGTATAGACCAGGAGGCTGTCGTTCAAACAAAACAAGGGACACTGCATGGTTTAAAATTAAGAAGGGAGTGTTTCAGGATTGTATAGTTTCACCATACTTATTCAATCTGTATGCTGAGCAAATAATCTGAGAACCTGGACTATATGAAGAAGAATGTGGCATCAAGATTGGAGGAAGAATCATTAATAACCTGCAATATGCTGACAATACAACTTTGCTTGCTGAAAGTGAGGATACTTGAAGAACTTACTGATGAGGATTGAAGAATACAGTCTGCAGTATGGATTACATCTCAATATAAAGAAAATGAAATCCTCACAACTGGACATATAGCAGCATCATGATAAATGGAGAAAAGACTGAAGTTGTCACAGACTTCACATTGCTTGATTTTATAATCAATGCCCATGGAAACAGCTGTCAGGCCATCAAAGGATGTATAGCACTGAGCAAGTCAGCTGCAAAAGACCTCTTTCAAGTTCTGAGGAGCAAAGATGTCTCCTTGAGGACTAAGGTGCTCTTGATATAAGCCATAATATTTTCAATCGCCTCATATGCATGTGAGAGCTGGAAAATGAATAAAGAACACCAAAGAAGAATTGATGCTTTTGAGTTGTGGTGCTGGCGAAGAATGCTGAAAGTACCATGGACTGCTAAAAGAACAAACAAATCTGTCCTGGAGGAAGTGCAGCCAGAATGCTCCTTGGAAGCGTGAATGGCCAGACTTCATCTCACCTACTTTAGTTATGTTATCAGAAGGGACCGTTCCCTGGAGAAGGATGTCATGCATAATATGGTGAAGGGTCAACGAAAGAGAGGAAGGCCCTCAATGAGATAGATTGACACAGTGGCTGTGGCGATGGGCTCAATCATAGCAGGGACCAAGGAGCTGGTGCAGGACCATGTGGTATTTCGTTCTGCTGTGCATAGGGTCACTATGAAACAAAGACGACTTGATGGCACCTAACGACAACAACAAAGTGTGTTTTTCACATATGATTCAACTGAAATACTGACTTAGTAAATGTTCAAGGATTTAGTACCAGTAAAATATGTGTGCAAAACATATGTATATATAAAACATATTTACATATATAAAATGTATACATAATATATTTGTTGTTGTTGGTATGTGCTGTCGAGTCGGCCCCAACTCATAGCGACCCCTCCTTGGGTTTCCGAGGCAGTATCACTATGAAAGTAGATTGCCCCATCTTCCTTCCGAGGAGTGGCTGGTGGGTTTGAAACACCAGCCTTCTGGTTAGCAGTCAAGTGCCTTTAGGCACTACACTACCAGAGCTCCCATATAATATACATATACATATAAATAAATATATATATATATATAATATACATATAAAAAAGGAAGTCCTTACAATAGCAACCAGTTTATCTCTCCCACTCCTCCACTCTGACCAGCACAGATATGTGCTTTTGGTACACATTTTTCTTCTACTTATGGGAGTAGATGAAAAGAGAACTATTCAATATCTAGGATCAAACATATTTCATACAGCCTTTATCTTTTAGCAAATTAATCATGTACATAAAAATTAACATATGATTATTAAGATAACTAAGGGAGGAAGACAATGGGTTAGGGTTGGGCATGGTCATAGGGGACTGAAACCAAATGTACGTGAACTGTTGAATGTAAAAAAAGTTGTGCTCTGTAAATTTGCACCCAGAGCACAATAAAAATAAATAAATAAAATAACTGGGGGAGATATATGTAATATATAATATCCATAAAAACAATACATTTAGGGGAAGAAAATAAAAGTGTTTTGAAATAAAACAACTTATGTGAAATGCAAAAATATAGCATGCTGTTGTTGTTAGGTGTTGTCACATCATCTCTGACTTGTGGTGACCCTATGCACAGCAGAATGAAAAACGGCCCTGTCCTGTGCCAGCCTCACAATGCTTGCAATACCTGAGCCCATCATTGCAGCCACTGTGTCTATCTATCTCATTAAGGCCCTTACTGTTCTTCATTGACCCTCCACTTTAACGAGCATGATATCCTTCTCCAGGGAATGGTTACTTCTGACATGACCAAAGTAGGTGAGACGGTCTGGCCATTCTTGCTTCCAAGGAGCATTAGGGCTGAGCTTCTTCCAGGACCAATTTGTTAGTCCATTTAGCAGTCTGTGGTACTCTTAGCACTCTTCTCCACCACCACAACTCAAAAGCATCAACTTTTCTTCAGTCTAATTCATTGTCCACCTCTCACATGCATAAGAGGTGATTGAAAATACCATGGCTTGGGTTGTTGTTGTTGTTATGTGCCGTCGAGTCAACCCTGACTCATAGCGACCCCTCCTTGGGTTTCCGAGGCAGTATCACTACGGAAGTAGGATTGCCCAACCTTCCTTCCGAGGAGT
>NW_006922066.1:1861836-1868073 GCF_000298275.1 Orycteropus afer afer
TATTTTCTCAGCATACAAATTGAATACGTATGGTCAAAGGATACAACCCTGACACACTATCTTCTTGATTTGGAACCATGCAGTATCTCTTTGTTCTGTTCGAATGACAGCCTCCTGATCTATGTACAGTTTCCTCATGAGTACAATCAAGTGTTCTAGAATTCCCATTCTTCTCAATGTCATCCATAATTTATTATGATCCACACAATCAAATGTTTTTGCATAGTCAATAAAACATAAGTAAACATCTTTCTGGTATTCTTTGCTTTCAGCCAAGATCCATCTGACATCACAGTGACTGCTAACCAGAAAGCTGGCGGTTCAAACCCATCAGCCACTCCTCGGAAGGAAGGTTGGGCAATCTACTTCTGTAGTGATACTGTTTTGGAAACCCAAGGAGGCGTCGCTATCAGTCGGTTCTGACTCTATGGCACATAACAACAACAACAACAATATCCCTCATTCCACGTCCTCCTCTGAATCCAGCTTGCATTTCTGGAAGCTTACTGTCATTATACTGTGCAACCATTTTTGGATTATCTTCAGTAAAGTTTTAAATGCATATGACATTGTTTGACAATTTCCACATTCTGTGGGATAAGCTTTCTGTGGAATGGGTACAAATATGGATCTCTTCCAGTCAGTTGGCCAGGTATCTGTCTTCCAAATCTCTTGGCATAACTGAGTGAGTGCCTCCAGTGCTGCATCTCTCTGTTGAAACATCTCAATGGGTAGTCTATCAATTCCTGGAGCTTTGTTCTTCTCCAGTTCCTTCAGTGCAGCTTTGACTTCTTCCTTCAGTATCATTGGTTCTTGATCATATGCCACCTCCTGAAATGGATAAACATTGACCAATTGACACTGTGTCTTCCTTCCATCTTCTTTTGATACTTCCTCCATCATTCAATTTTTTTGCCCATAATTTTTTTCCTTAGTTCTTTCAGCTTGAGAAATGCTGAGCATGTTCTTCCTTTTTGGTTTTCTAACTGCAGGTCCTTGTACATTTCATACAGTAATTGGCTTTGTCTGCTCCTGCTGCTCTTTGAAATCTTCTGTTCACCTCTTTCATCTTGTAATTTCTTCCATTTGCTTTATCTGTTCTCCACTCAGGGGCTAGTTTCAGAGTGTCTTCTGACATCTATTGTGATAACTGGAGCTGTGTGTCAACTTGGCTAGACCACAATTCTGTGTGGTTTAAGCAGTTGTGATGTGGGTTATTCCCATGATAGGATCAGATTTATATGTGTTAAGCAGTCAATCCGTTGAAAGGAAATTTTCCTAGGGGTGTGGCCTGCTTCCCATATATTTATGGACATCCTGGGAAGGAGACACTCTTCTTCTGTGTGTCAGAATCCTGTTGTGCTGCCTACAAATGTCTGTGAGTGAACAATCCACCATTTGTCCTGGAGATCTTGGATTTGTCATTCGTTGGAGTCAACAGCCAGTATACTGCCAGCCAACCTTGAGCTTGTCAGCCCCTGCAGCTGCATGAATTGGGAAAAGCCACCAGCTTGATGTTTGATCCAAGAACTTGGGACTTGCAAGCTTCTATAAGTGTGTGAGCCATTTTCCTAAGATAAATTTCTCTTTCTTTATATATATGTACAGGCTTTACTGGTTTTGCTTTTGCAGAGAACCCAGCCTAACACATCTATTTTGGTCTTTTCTTCCTTTCTTGCCTTTTTAATGACCTCTTGCTTTCTTTGTGGATGATGTTCTTGATGTCATCCCACAATTCCTCTGGTTTTCAGTCATTGGTGTTCAATTCATCAGATCTTTAAATAGTCTCTAAATTCAGTTGGGATATTATCAAGGTCATATTTTGGCTCTCATGGACTTTTTAAAATTGTCTTTACCTTCAAGTTGAACTTGCATATGAACTGTTGATGGTCTGTTCTACAGTCAACTTCTGGCCTTATTTTGGCCAAAGATATTGAACTTCTCCATAGCCTCTTGACACCGGTGTAGTCAATATAATTCCCATCAGGCAAAGTCATATATAGCTGTCATTTACGTTATTGAAAATGGTATTTGCAATGAATAAGTCATTGGTCTTAAAAAATTCTATCATGCAATCTCTAGCATTATTTCTATCACCAAGGCCATTTTTTCCAACAATTAGTAATTCTTCTTTGTTTCCAACTTTTGCATTCTAGTCACCAGTGATAATCAACACAGCTTGATTGCATGTTTGGTCAACTTCAAGCTGCAGAACTTGGTAGAAATCTTCAGTTTCTTCATCTTTGGCTTTGGTGGTTGGTGAGCAAATTTGAATAATAGTCATATTAACTGGTCTTCCTCGCAGGTGTACAGATATTATCCTATCACTGACAACATTGTACTTCACAATAGATCTTGATGCATTCTCCGTGATGATGAATGCCACACCATTCTTCTTCAATTTGTCATTCCGGCATAGTAGAACATATGATAGTCTGATTCAAAATGGCCAAAACCAGTCCATTTCAGTTCACTAATGTCTAGGATATTGATCTTTATGTGTTCCATTTCATTTATGACAAATTCCAATTTTCCTAGATTCATACTTCATACATTCCATGTTCCAATTATTAATGATGATTTCAGCTGTCTCTTCACATCTTGAGATGTACAACATCAACAAATGGGCTTCCTGAAAACTTTACTCTATCTACATAATTAAGGTTGGCTCTACTCTGAGGAGGCATCTCTTCTCTAGTCATATTTTCAGTGCCTTCTGATCTGAGGGGCTCATCTGTCACTACATTGCACAATATTTCAGAGCTATTCATAAACTTTTTCAGTGATATATCAGACAGTGTTTCACTGCTACTCATAAAGTTTTAGGAACTCTGGTGGCTTGCTAACCAGAAGGCTGGTTGTTCAAACCCACCAGCCACTCCTTGGAAGGAAGATTGGGCAATCTACAATACTTTTGTAGTGATACCACTTAGGTATCCAAGGACGGATCATTGAGTCAGATCTGACTTGACAGCAGTCTTGACAGTGGTGAGTTTGGTGGGGTTTTTTTGTTTTGTTTTCATAAGGTTTTACTGGCCAATTCTTCTGAGTCTGTCTTAGTCTGGAAGCTCCACTGAAACCTGTCCACTATAATTAACTCTGATGGCAGTTGAAACACCAATGGCATAGCCTCCAGCCTCGCAGCAACACTCAAGCCACCACAGGATGACAAAATGACAGACAAGTTTGTCTCCCTTAGTTGTTCCAAACTGTTCTGCTCATTTTCTGGTTTCCCCCGCCCTGCTTGCTTATCTGGCCTGCCTCCAGGGTGCAAACTCCTGCCTTTCCCTGCCCCTGGGGCTGGCTTACCATAATCTGCCTGCATGCACACCCAGTTTTCCTAGATTCATACTTTGTGCATTCCACATTCCAGTTATTAATGTATGTGTGTTTGAAGCTTTTTTTTTTCCATTTTGAATCATGATGGGTCAGCAAATGAAGGTTCTGAAAGCTTTACTCCATGTACCATGTTAAGTAAAACTCTACTTTAAAGAGGCAGCTCTTCCCCAGTTGTATTTTAAGTGCCTTCCAATCTGAGGGACTGATTTCCTGCACTACATCAAACAATATTTCAGGGTTGTTCATAGTGTTCTCTAGTAATATATCGAACATTGTTTCACTGCTGTTCATAATATTTTCAATGGCCAATTTCTTAAGTGGATTGGCCTAGCCTTCTTTCAAGTCTGTCTTAGTCTGTGAACTCCACTGAAACATGTCCACCATGGGTGACCCTGCTGGTATTTGAAATACTGCTGGCCTATTCTCCAGCTTCACAGCAACATGCAAGCCACCATTGTATGACAAACTGACAGTATAAATATTGTTTTGTTCTCTAGTGCTAATGTAACAGACACACCACAAATGTATGGCTTTAACAAACAGGGATTTATTCTCTTATAGTTTAGGAGGCTAGAAGTCCGAATTCAAAGTGCCACCTCTTGTTGGAGGCATCTCAGCTGCTGATGACACTAACAAACCCAAGGTCAACAAGTAAAATTGCACTGTCTCAAAGTTAACAGATAACATGGCAGGTCACTTGGTCAAGTCCAAGAAAAATCCTAAGATCATAGACAACATGGCAGGCTGCTGAATGAAGGCTAGAATACATACAGAGTATGTGAGATGAAGTCTGGCCATTCTCGCCTCCAAAGAGAATTCTGGCTGCACTTCCTCCAGGATAGACCTGTTAGTTCTTTTAGCAGTCCATGGTACTTTGAACATTCTTCACCAACACCACAGCTCAAAAGCATTAACTCTTCTTCAGTCCTCCTTATTCATTGTCCAGCTCTCACATGCATATGAGGTGATTCAAAATACCATGGCTCGTGTAAGGCGCATCTTAGTCCTGAGGAGACATATTGGCTCATCAGCACTTGAAAGAGGTCCTTTGCAGCCAATTTTCCCAGTGCTATATGTTTTCTGATGTCTTGACTGCAGCTTCCATTAGCATCGATTGTAGAACCAAGCAATGTGAAGTCTTTGACAATTTCAATCATTTCTCCATTTATCATAATGCTGCTTATAGGTCCAGTTGTGAGAATTTTTGTTTTCAATCTTCATCAGTAAGTACTTCAAGTCATCCTCACTTTCAGCAAGCAAAGTTGTGTCATAAGCATATCGCAGGATGTTAATGATTCATCCTCCAATCCTGATGCCATGTTCTTCTTCATATACTCCAGCTTCTTGGATTATTTGCCCAGCATACAGATTGAATAAGTATGGTGAAATGATACAATCCTGACGCACTCCCTTCTTGATTTTAAACCATGCAGTGTTACCTTTTTCTGTTTGAATGACAAACTCCTGGTCTATGTACAGGCTATTCATGAGTAAAATTAAGTCTTCTGGAATTCCCATTCTTCTCAATATTATCCACAATTTGTTATAATCCACACAATCAAATGCCTTTGCATAGTCAACAAAACACAAGTTAACATCTTTCTGGTATTCTTTTCTTTGAGCTAAGATCCATCTGACATCAGCAATGATATTACTCATTCTGAATCCAGCCTGCACCTATGGAAGTGCTCTTTCAATATACTGCTGCAACCGTTTTTGAATTATCTCCAGTAGAATTTTACTTGTATACAATATTAATGATATTGTTTGATAATTTCCACATTCTATGGTATCACCTTTCTTTGGAATGGGTACAAATATGTATCTCTTCCAGTCAATTGGAAAAGTAGCTGTCTCTCAAATCTCTTGGCATAACTGAGTGCCTCCAATGGGGCATCCATATGTTGAAACATCTCAGTGGGTATTCCATCGATTCCAGGCACTTTGTTCCTCACAAATTCCTTCAGTGAAGCTTCAACCTCTTCCCTCAATACCACTGGTTCTTGAATGTATGCCACCTCCTGAAATGGATGAAGATTGACCAGTTCTTTTTGGTACAGTCACTGTGTATTCTTTCCATCTTCTTTTGATACTTCCTGCATCATTCAATATTTTGCCAATAGAATCTTTCAATATTGCAACTCAAGGCTTAAATTTTGTCCTTAGTTCTTTCAGCTGGAGAAATTCTGAGTGTATTCTTCCCTTTTGGTTTTCTAACTCCAGGTCTTTGCACATCCATTATAGTAATTGGCTTAGCGTGCTCCAGCTGCTCTTCAAAATCTTCAGTTCAGCTCTTTTATCTTCCATTTGCTTTAGCTACTCTTCTCTCAAGGGCCAGTTTCAGAATCTTTTCTGACATCCATTCTGGTCTTTTCTTTCTTTCTCATCTTTTTAATGACCTCTTGCTTTCTTCATGGATGATATTCTTGATGTCAGCCCACAATTCTTCTGGTCTTCTGTCACTGGGGTTCAATGCATCAAATCTATTCTTTATATAGTCTCTAAATTCAGGGGGGACATATTCAAGATCATATTTTGGCTCTCGTGGACTTGTTTTAATTGTCTTTAACTTCAAGTTAAACTTGCATATGAGCAGTTGATGATCTGTTCCACAATCAGCTCCTGGCCTGGTTGTGGCTGAAGATATTGAGCTTCTCCATTGCCTCTTGCACAGATATAGTCAATCTGATTCCTGTGTACTCTGTCTGGCAAAGTCCACATGTATAGCCCCCATTTTTATTGTTGAAAAAAGGTATTTGCAATGAATAAGTCATTGGTCTTGCAAAATTCTGTCAGGCGATCTCCAGCGTTATTTCTGTTGTTGTTGTTGTTAAGTGCCGTCGAGTCGTTTCCGACTCATAGCGACCCCATGCACAGCAGAACGAAACACTGCCCGAT
>NW_006922066.1:1871607-1874558 GCF_000298275.1 Orycteropus afer afer
CCCGTGCTTACCTTGCTCCCGAAGACCTGGTCCCTCTTGGTAGGGTAACAAGGGAACGTGTTCAGTGCAGATCAGTGAGTAAGCACAAGCCCGCCTTGTTCAGTACCTATGCTTATTTCTGTTACCAAGGCCAAATTTTCCAACTACCGGTGATTCTTCTTTGTTTCTAACTTTCGCATTTCAATCACTAGTGATAAGCAATACATCTTGATTGCCTGTTTGGTCAATTTTAGACTACAGAAGTTGATAAAAATGTTCAATTTCCTCATCTTTTACTTTGGTGGTTGGTGCATAAATTTGAATAATAGTCATATTACCTGGTCTTCCTTGTAAGCATATGGATATTATCCTATCATTGACAGCATTGTACTTCAGGACAGATCTTGAAACATCTTTTCTGATAATGAATGCCACGCCATTCCTCTTCAATTTGTCATTCCGAGCATAGTAGATCATATGGTAGTCTGATTCAAAATGACCAAAACCAGTCCATTTCAGCTCATTAATGCCTTGGATATCAATCTGTATGTGTTCCATTTCAATTTTGACAACTTCCATTTTTCCTAGATTCATACACCATACATTCCATGTTCTGATTATTAATAGATATTTGTAGCTGTTGTTCCTCAAATTGAGTCATGCCACGTCAGCACAGAGATCCTGAAAGACTTACTTTATCCATATCATTAAAGTTGGTTCTACTTTAATGAGGCAGCTCTTTCCCAGTTCTATTTTGAGTACTTTCCAACCCAAGGGACTAGTCTTCCTGCACTGTGTTGTACAATGTTTCCAAGCTATTCATAAAGTTGCGCAGTAATGTATCAGACAGTGCTTCTCTGCTATTCATAATGTGTTCCCTGACCAATTCTTTGAGAAGTGGATGGCTTCCTCCTTCTTCCTAGTCTGTCTTAGTTCATAAGCTGCATTGAAACCTCTGTACCATGTGCAACTCTGTTGGCATCTGAAACACCAGTGGCACAGACTCAAGCCTCACATCAACATACAAGCCTCAGAGGATGACAAACTGACAGACAAGTTTGCCTCCCTTAGCTGTTGGAAACCTCTGCACCCTCCTCTTACCCAATTCCTACCTGAAACTTGCCACTCTGAGGTCCCTGAGTCTGCTCCTGGTCCCTCCCTTTCCTGGCTCTAGTGGGCTTGGGCCTAGCCTTGCCTCCCACTCCTTCTTACCTGGATATCCTGCCACTGCTGAGGTCCCCAAGGCTGCTCCTGGTCCCTCACTCTCTTGGCTTTACAGTTTTAGGTTTCACATTTAAGTCTTTGATCTATCTGGAGTTAGTTTTTGTGTATAGTGTTAAGTACAGATCTTGTTTCATCTTTTTGCAAATGGATATCCAGTTTTACCAGCACCATTTCTTAAACAGACAATCTCTTCCCCATTGAATAGATTCCAGCCCTTTGTCAAAGATCAGCTGACCATAGGTCAATGGATCGATTTCTGGGTTCTCAATTCTATTCCATCGGTCTATGTCTCTGTCGTTGTACCAAGCTGTTTTGACTACTGTGGACATACAGTAGAGGTTGAGATCCATGAGTGTGAGACCTCCTGCTTTGCTCTTCTTCTTCAATAGTGCTTTGTTTATCTGAGGTCTCTTTCCTTTCCATATAACATTAGTGCTTTGTTTTCCCAAATCCTTAAAGAATGTTGGTGGGGTCTGGATTGGGATAACTTTGAATGTATAGATTGCTTTGGGTAGTATTGATATTTTCACAATGCTCAATCTTCCTATCCATGAGCATGGCATGTTCTTCCATTTATGCAGATCTCTTACGGTTTCTTGTAGTAGTGTTTTGTAATTTTCTTTCTACAGGTCTTTTGTGTCCCTGGTAAGATTTATTCCCAAGTATTTTATTTTTTTGGTAGCTATTGTTAATGGTATTAATATTATTTCCTTTCCAGCAATCTCTTTGCTTGTGTAGTAGAATCAAACTGAATTTTGTATATTGATCTTGTATCCCGTCACTATGCTAAATCTCTCAATTAGTTCCAGTAGTTTTCTTGCTGAATCTCTTGGGCTTTATGTGTATAGGATCATATCATCAGCAAATAGGGATAGTTTTACTTCTTCTTTACCAATTTGGATACCTTTGATTTCCCTTTCTTGCCTCTTTGCCCTGGCTAGCTAGCACTTCCAATACAATGTTGAATAGGAGTGGTGATAGTTGGCATCCTTGCCTGGTTCATGTTTGCAAGGAAAATGGTTTCAGTCTCTCTCCATTGAGAATAATGTTGGCTGTTGGTTTTCCACATATATCTTTTATTATGTTGAGGAATGTCCCTTCTATTCCTATTTTGCTGAGAGCTTTTATCAGGAGAGGGTGTTGGATTTTATCAAATGCATTTTCTACATGAATTGACATGATCATGTGGTTCTTTTCCTTTATTTCATTTTTGTGATTGATGACATTGATTGTTTTGCTAATATTGAACTATCCTTGCATACTTGATATGAACCCCATTTGGTCATAATGAATGATTTTCTTGATACATTGTTGGAGTCTATTGACTAAGATTTGGTTGAAGATTTTTGTATCTATATTCATGAGGGATATTGGTCTGTCATTTTCTGTTTTAGTGATGTCTTTGCATGGTTTTGATATCAGGATTATGCTTGCTTCAGAAAATGAATTTAAGAGGATTCTACCCTTTTCTCTGATCTGGAATAGTTTGAGTAGGATTAGTGTCAGTTCTTTTCTGAACATTCAGTAGAATTCTCCAGTGAAACTATCTAGGCCAGGCCTTTTGTTGTTGTTGTTGTTGGTAAGTATTTTATGACTTGTTCAATTTTTTATTTTGTTATAGGTCTGTTCAAAATTTCCACCACTGTTTGTATTAGTTTAGGTAAGTAATATATTTCTAGAAATCTGTCCATTTCATCTTGTTGTTGTTGTTGTTGTTGTTTGCTGTCGAGTCGGCCCCGACTCATAGC
>NW_006922066.1:1875285-1902670 GCF_000298275.1 Orycteropus afer afer
CATTTATTGCTCTAAATTGGCCTCTGATCACTGCTTTTGCTGTGTCCTGATGATTTTGCTATGTTGTGTTCTCATTCTCATTTGATTCAAGGAACTTTTTAATTTCATTTTTTATTTCTTCTATTACTTAGTCATTTTACAGAGAGTTATTCAGTTTCTTTGTGTTTGCTCTTTTCCCATTGATCTTCCTATTGTTGATTTCTAATTTTATGGCATTGTGATCTAAGAAGATGATTTGTGGTATTTCAATGTTTTAAATTTTATTAAGGCTTGCTTTGAGGCCTAACAAATGGTGTATCCTAGAGAATGTTCCATGTGCACTGGAAAAGAATGTATATTGTACTGTTGTTGTGTGAAATGCTCTGCAGATGTTTATAAGGTCAAGTTTGTGGATTGTATTATTTAGCTCTGTGTCTTTATTGTGTTTCTTTTCAGTTGTTCTGTCCTTCTTTGAAAGTGGTATTATAGTCTCCTACTGCAACTGTGGAGTAATCTATTTGCGTTTTCAATTCTGGTAAAGTCTGACTTATGTATTTTGGTGCTCTTTCATTGGGTCCATAGATACTTATTATAGTTTTGTCCTCTTGTTCAAACAATCCATTAATCATTATATAATGTCCTTTCTTGTGTCTTATGGTGGATTTTGTCTAAAGTCAATTTGATCAGAAATTAATATTGTTACTCTTGGTCTTTTTTGGTTGCCATTTAATTGATATATCTTCTTTAAATCTTTGATTTTTAGTCTATTTTTATCTTTGTCTCTAAGATGTGTCTCTTGTAGACACCATATTGATGGGTTTTGTTTTCTTATCCTATCTGCAACACTCTGTCTCTTGAGTGGTGCATTTAATCCATTTACATTCAGTGTAATTATTGACAAATATGAATTTGTTGCTGTCATTTTGTTATGGGATTTTTTGTGGTGTTGCTGATTTCTTTGTTCTATATAATTTTCTGTGCTGAGCTCATTTTGTTTTTAAATTATGTTATTTCCTTTGTTGCTATTGTTATATTATTTGCTAAGTATTTGTACTTCTCCTCTTTTCTATTTTGATGTGAAAGTTTATAATTTTTCTTTGAGGTTACCCTGTGATTTATAATATTTTTTCCTAAGTTTAGACCAGTCTGTTTTATCTTGCAATTGTCTTGACTTCCTCATCATTTATGTTTCTGTAACTATACGATTTTTTCCCTCTTTTTGGTTTGTTGCTGTCCTTATTTTCCAATTGAGGTCTCTAGTTCTTTGTTTATACTTTTGTGAGCTTATTTTACTTTGGACACTCCCATAACTGGGTTAGTTTCTGGGTTATATCATCATGTATGTTAATGGCTGGTTGTTGTTTGTTGCTGTTGGTTCTCTGTCCAAAGGACTCCCTTTAGCATCTCTTGTACGTTTGGTCTTATTTTAACAAATTCTCTCAATTTCTGCTTATCTGGAAATGTCCTAACTTCATCATCATATTTGAGAGAAAATTTTGCTGGGTATATAATTCTTGACTGGAAAAGTTTTCTCTTTCAGGATTTTATATATACTATCCATTACCTTCTCACCTTCATGGTTTCTGCAGTGAAATCAGAGCTTAGTCTTTTTGGTTGCTCTTTGTAGGTAACTTTTCATTATTCCCAAGCTGCTTTCAGGATTCTTTCTTTGTCTTTGGTTTTGCTGAGTTTGTTGATGATATATCTTGGTGATTTTCTTTTGGGGTCTATATTTTTTGAGGTTCTTTGGACTTCTTGAATGGATATAGTCTCATCTTTGTTCACATCAGGGAAATTCTTTTCCAACAAATATTCAACAATTTTCTCTGTGGTTTTATTTGTCTTCTCCTATTCTGGAATTCCAACTACACATAGGTTATTCCTCTTGGTGGTATCTCACATGAATTTTAGGCTTTCTTCATTTTTTTTTTTTTTTTTTCCCTGACTAATTCCTTTCCAAAGAAGTATTGAGGTATTTTTCTTCAATCTCACTAATTCTGTCTTCCATTGATTCAATTCTACTCCTTTTACTGTTCAATGTGTTTTCTATTTTTGAAATTTTACTATTAATCATCTGGATTTCTACCTGTAGATTTTATATCATTTCTAAGTTTTCATTTGTTTTGTCATTTTGTTCTTATATTGTCTTCTGAAATTTTTCTAGGGTTTTGTCTGTGTTTTACTCCATTTTGTCAGTATTTTCTTTGATCTTTCTCTCAATCTGTTGAAGGTACCTAAACATTATTTTTTTGAATTCCTTATCAGGGAGTTCCAATGCTGCTTATTCTTCAGGGATATGTTATGGATGTATATCCTGGTCCCTTGTTTCTTCTGTTTTATCTTACATCTTTGTGTGTATAGTGATGGTCTGCTGTCTGGAGATATTGCAATATTTTTGTATTTATATTTAATTGGTGGTTGTATGTTGGAGTGATTTGCCCAAGATTTTAGTTTTCTTTGTTTTGTTTGGATGTATCTGAGTAAGCAGATATGTGCTCCTTTATATGCTCATTGGTAGCCATTTTGCACTCACCACCTGCCTCCTGGTAGGTGTGATAGAGAATGAGAATGGGTGCACAGATCTTTGTTAGCTCTTTGTGAAGATCAGTTAAATCAGGCTTGTATTGGCTGTTTTGTATCACTGGCCAGTTAGGGCAGAAACAATTGGTGGCCCTCACTCAGTAGGTGGGGCTGCAGGAGTTGAAGGTATGGGTGGGTTGTATGAGCACAGTTGCTGCCTCCCACTCAGTGTAGACAAAAACAATCATCAAAAATCCACCAAAAAAGTAAAAGCAAGGACAAAATACACCCCACTTAAACACAAAAGAACAATCACCAAAAGGAAAACAAAAGAGCAAAGGCGATAAATGAGACAAAATACTTAAAGAAATACTTTAAAATGTAAAAGAAATATAAATAGCAAAGGAGAGAAATAAAACACTATTTTGGGGAGGAGGGAATAAGAGAATAAGAGAAAAGAGGTAGAGTAAGAAAATAATGAGGAAAAGATGGGAAATATGCAAAAAGAATAACAAAGGATGGGAAGAACCACAAGAAAGAAAAAAATAGGAGCTAGGAAAAGGGAAGAAAGCAAAGCCCAAAACTAGAGCCTGGGAAGAGAAAAAGAAAGAATAAAAATAAAAAGGAAAAAGAAGAAATAAAAAAAAAAAGAGAGAATAGTTTAAAAACAAACAAACAAACAATTGGGGTGGTGGTGAGTGGTGGCAGGGCACCCAGGCTCCACCGGAGCACCTGGACTGAGGATGGAATTCCTCCCAACTCAGAAAGTATATGAAGGTGAGGGATGCCTGCACCTCCACTCACCAGGAGGGTGTAGGGTATAAGAGTAACAAGGGGAATATCACACCTTTCCAGTCTTCAACCTCCATCCAGTATGTCCATGCTATCCTAAGTAAGGAGAGCCTATTCTTAGGTCCCTGGATCTGAAAGAGAATGCTGTCACTTTAAATATCCAAAAATGCCAAACTGCTTGTAAATATTCAAAATGGCTGTACCCTGTGTCAGCTAAAAGTCCACAGCTCAGGTTCTTTCTTTTTTGCTGTTTCCCTTTTTTAGTTATCTGCCACCGGTGCAGTCATCCATGCAGCCCTTGGTGAGTATGGTTAATTTAGTTCTCATGTCCTAGCAACACTTGGAAATATTAAAACTGCCATGCCATCATGATTGCTGATAGTCTGCATCTTCATTTGTCTCCTTATTCACTGTTTCCATTCAGGTTCTTTTGCTAGTTGATGTTTACTCCACTTTGGATCCTTCTTTTCAAGGGTTGGGGTCCAGGATTATCTTATGCATCTGTGTCTATTGGTTTCTTTTTTCTTTGTTGAAGAGGATTTGTGTAAATTTGTCTGCCTATTCCACCATCTTACTTGATCCTAAGGTTTCTTCTTATATACTGGAATCAGACCACATCCTTAAGGCAGCTACTGAGCTACTTACAATAGATTCCACCATAGAGATGATTACCATTTTCATCATGGGAAATACCTACATCCAGCTTCCCAGGCACTCAAAATCTGGTCCAGCCAAGTTGACACACAACCTTACCTACCACAAGTATATAAGGCAATATAAATTAAAATGCTGGGAAATGTATAGTAAATTTGAATTATGTAGCTATCCACCTCCAGTATTTAAAATTCTGACATATAGTGATGTTTCCAAATTATGAAGATTATTTATGGAAAATGATTTAATTTTCTCAACAATTTCATACATTTTTTTTTTAATTTGTATAATCTTGTACTTTCCCAAATAGCTCTACAACTATGTTAATTATTAAGGACTTATCCTCTGGTAGCATAGTGGCTAAAACACTTGACTGCTAACCAGAAGGCTGGCGGTTCAAACCCACCAGCCACTCCTTGGAAGGAAGGTTGGGCAATCCTACTTCCGTAGTGATACTGCCTCGGAAACCCAAGGAGGGGTCGCTATGAGTCGGGGCCGACTTGATGGCACATAACAACAACAACAACATCCTCTAAAAAAATATAAATAAAATAAGGCAACTTCTTGAATTCACATTGCAAATACATATTCTAGTAGATAAGAAACTAAATTAAAACTGCTACATTTTTGTAGTGAAGATGACTTGAAGCACTTATTGATGAAGATTAAGGACAGCAGTCTGCAGTATGGATTATATCTCAACATATAGAAAACAAAAATCCTCACAACTGGAGCAATACACAGCATTACAATAAAAGGAGAAAAGATTGAAGTTGTCAAATATTTCATCTTATATGGTTCCACAATCAACACCAGCAGTCAAGACATCAGACATCATATTGCATTGGGCAAATCTGCTGCAAAAGACCTCTGTAAAGTGCTAAAGACCAAAGATGTCTCTTTGAAGTGTAAGGTGTGCCTAACCCAAGCCATGGTACTTTCAATCACCTCTTAAGCCTATGAAAGCTTGACAATGAATAAGGAAGACTGACAAAGAGTTAATGCTTTTAAGTTGTGGTGCTGGCAAAGAATACTGAAAGTACCATGGACTACCAGAACTAAAAATTCAGTCCTGGAAGAAGTGCAGCCGGAATGCTCCTTAGCAGCAAGAATGGCCAGACTTCATCTCACTTACTTTGGTCATGTTTCCAGAAGGGATTGCTCCCTGGAGAAGAATATTATGCTTGGTTAAGTGGAGGGTCAATGAAGAAGGTGAAGGCCCTCAAAGAGATGGACAGACACAGGGGCTGCAACAATGGGCTCAGGTATAGCAAGAATTGTGAATCTGGCACAGTATCAGACAGTGTATTGTTCTGCGGTACATAGGATTGCTATGAGTCAGAGCTGACTCAGCTGCACCTAACAAGAACATTATGGAGATGAATATACTAATTAGCTGTTTTCTAAAATATAATCTATATATTATTCAAACACTATAGGCAATTATTTAGAAGAATCTTAATTCCACTAAGATCAATAAGGAATTTTATTTGATTAGTAAGGAAACCTGGTTTGATATTATGCTTAACAGGGAAGATTTGTACCAGAGAAATTGTAAAATGCATATTGCTTTGTGAACATTGGGAAGCATAATGGTACTGGATTCCCAGGAGAATGAAGATGTAATAAATGGGATATAAATTATAATGGATTGATCAACCACGTTGTTGATTCACACTCATTTTACATCACTTTGCATACTATTTCCTATGGTAATTATAAGGAAATACCATGAGATGAGATTTAGATTGGAGGCTATATGTGTGGGTATATGTGTGCCTGTTTGTGTCTTACAGGCACACAAATGCACTTTTGGGTCATACAAAGTGTAGCACTGATAAGATAATTCATCTAGTTATTTCATTTTATGCATAAGCAAAAACAGGAGACTTAGTGTTACCATCCTGGGAGTCAGTTCTCTGAAAAACAACATAAAAAACAATCTTTAAAAGCAAAACAGTCTAAATCCATCTGCAGTCAAAACTCTTAAAGCTTTCAGAAGTTCTTTCAAATCTCACTCCCAGAGAAAGAATTTGAGGAGTTTGACTGTGAAAGAGAGAGGATAGTTGTGTTGTAACAAGGCTTGATGTTTAACAGAGAATAAGGTTGAAGTATTCCATAAGGCTTCTGACCAAGAAAAGCATTTGATTCTCTTGGGTTATATATCCAAGAGAAAGCAGATTTGTTTTGAGAGAGCATTAGAAAGCAAATCCTGGCTATTTAGAGCATATGTTTTAAGTTTAATAAAAAGATCATTCCAAATGGTTACTTCTTTGCCTGGGAACTATTATAAACTCGTTATGTAAGTTTAAAACCTATAATTTTCCAATAAATCCTTTTAGGTTACCAAAAAAGTTTCTTTATATTGCTAAGGTTGTACAAGACCAAAACTTCAGGTGCAAAATTGAGATGAAAATAAACATCTCCAACTACAAGTTCTACCTCGACCTTGAGAGACGTAATCTATGAAATTTAATGAATAAACAAACAGTGGTTGAGCAAATGATTCTAAGCAATGAACTAAATCAGCTTTTCTCAAGATGTGTATTAGCAAGAACATTAGTTCTATAATATTAGCTCATAAAGAATGACTGCTTCAAGTAATATTAACCACAAGATTCCATAGAACTCTTATTTTCTCTACAAAATGAAAAATATTCTAAACAAGGGGGTACATATATACAATATTTCCCTAATTTATTTGAAATGAAGTGACTTTTTTTGGGGAGTTGGGCAGCTGTTTTGGGGAAAATGGGTCAAATTAATATGATTCCATTACAATAGGAATCAATGTATGTGTGTGTGTGTGCATGCTTGTGTGTGTGTGTGTGTGTGTGAGTCATGTGAATAACTCACAATCAATGTAAAAAATCAAATTTGTACCAAATAAAGTCAAATGACTTATGCCTTGGTAGCCCATCATTTAGAACTAGCTGCTGTTAACTATCCCTCAAAAATCTGATGTGCCACAAACTAGCAGCCTCTTTTATTCTCCTCTGGGAATAAACTTCCTGACTTCTAATGGAGTTGTGAAGGGACAACCAGCTAGCTAAGTGTGGAAGGGAATCTTCAGATTCAAGTGTATAAATAGCTTTCAAAGAATGATCCTTATTTTAGGACTCACACTGCACTGCTTAACCCCCAATTCCAGGATCATCTAGAGCTGTCATTTCCTGAGTATTTTGAGGTTTCTCTTTTGAAGATCAGATTAACTGTGGAATTTCCTCACTGCTATTTTAGAATTTTTTATTTGTTTAATTTATTTTTTCCAGGTTTTCTGAGTCAATCAACACTCCATATTCTTTCCAGCTTCTGATTTTTTTTCTCCCAATTTGCTCCTTTCTTGTTCTCTCTATTCTTATGGGTAAATACATTTTAAAAATCCCCTTAATAAACTTAGAGTGGATTTTGTAATGGTATAAAATTAAATGTGTGTGTTCAATCAACCAGTATCCCAAGATACTTTTTCCTAATTGTGGTCATCTTTTTTTGACTTCATAGACTCCAACTTCCTTTTTTTTTTTACCTTTTTTATACACTCCACCTTCATTATTACACAACAAATTACAGTGTTAGAAGACTACTAGGGAATTCTAGCTTCTGGTTTTATACAAAATGTTTGATCTCCAGTCCTCTTTGGGCCTCTTCATGCAGGTGCGTGTTATTTTGGGGAGCCACTGCTACTGACCTCCTCCAGACTGCAGGTACAAGTTAGATATTGAAGCCTGCCTACACATCACCCATTCCATGTTTTCTTCATATTTGCTAACAAAATCCACATTTCTTTTCACAAAAGGCTAGTCATACTCCCAGTTTAAAGTCGTAAAACCTGGTTGCTTTGAAATGATAGTACATCTTCTAAAGAACTTGACCTTTGAGGTTGAAGATGAAATGATGAGAATAGCAGGCAGGGTAGTTAAAATGATTCTGAATGATTGAATTTATTAACTTGGAAGCTTTTCTACCTAAGAATTTATTGATATGTGAGGAAGTAAATATCCTTATTACTAAACAATTTAGTGGGAGTTTTCTGTTACTTGAAACCCAAAGCATTCCAAAAAATAAAATACTTGATTGATCTCAAATTCTTATATTTCATTCATAGGCCATACTTTCAGTGGTGAGTATTTTCATTCAGTCCAGTAATTTTAAAAAGATGAGTAAAAATAAAATTCAATTTGTAACTATAGTTCATTCCTTAAAATGAACTTTAAAGACTGCTCAGATATCTGGTCTCCAAGTGAACTACTGAGATATCATATGTAAATTTAGCTGGGGGTTCTCACTAGGCAGTCCCTGGGGTGGTATAAAGGTTAACAAACGTGGCAGCTAAGTGAAACACTGGAGTTTTGAGTCACCTCAGAAAAAAACCTACTTCAGAAATACCAGTCATTGACAACCCAATGAACTACACTTTCACTCTGACATACTGGGTCATCGTGAGTAGGTAACTGATGTAACTGGTTTGACTTTTGTTTTCTCATTCTGGAGTGTTCATATGAAACCCAGGGTAACTTTTTTTTCTTTAGCAAGTAAATTTTATCTTGCCCATTTCTTTTATTTGGTATATCAATTTTTAAAACTCTACACCTTAAGAAAACAATTGATTCAGATGGACTGACTATAATTTTGCAAATTGATCAGTTAAAATGAGTCCAAAAGCAGCATTCTAAGACATTGCTCTATAAAGATAGTACATCCTTGTTACTCTGTCAAAATCTGGTAAACTTAATTTCATTGACATGATTAAGTCAAAAGTGAGTGAGAATCAGTGACTATCCTTCTATCCCATAATAAAGGATTTTTGGAGTTAGTAAATCTGTGTTTTACTCTTCTTTGACACTAATATAGTGATAAACTTCTCTGCTTTGCCTGGGAAAGTCTCAGTTTTATACTTGAAGTCCCATATTCCAGGAAACTCCTCAGATCAGAGAAACCAGATTGGTTGTCACCCTAGTCTTGAATCACCAAAATTCTTTTTTGTTTTCGTAAACTGAAATAGTACTAGTACTTATGGCTCCTGATTATAAGAGAAACTAAATATAATTTGATGTATATTTAGTGCTAAGTCTGTGTTAGCTGAGATATTATGAATTTTTTTTCAGGTGCTTGTTGTTGTTGTTGTTATGTGCTGTCGAGTCGGCCCCGACTCATAGCGACCCCTCCTTGGGTTTCCGAGGCAGTATCACTACGGAAGTAGGATTGCCCAACCTTCCTTCCGAGGAGTGGCTGGTGGGTTTGAACCGCCAGCCTTCTGGTTAGCAGTCAAGTGCCTTAGCCACTTGTCATGCAAGTAAAGTAATTGTAAAACGGACATCTTTTGATATTTAGCATACCTGCTGAGGATGAAGGTCTATAAGAATTGGTTATTTTACAAGGCTCAAATAAAGGAGCTCCAGTGAGTGGCACACTGGTTAAGTGCTCAGCTGCTATCTGAAAAGTTGATGGTTCTAACCCACCAGCTGCTAGATGTGACAGTCTTCATCTGTAAAGATTTACAGTCTTGCAAACCCTGTGGGACAGTTCTACTTTGTCTTATGATGTCGCTATGAGTTGGAATGTACTCAACAGCCATATATATATGGCTTTTAGTGTTGTGTGTTTTTTTTGTTATTTGCTGTTGAGTCGGCCCCGACTCATAGCAACCCCTCCTTGGGTTTCAGAGGCAGTATCACTACGGAAGTAGGATTGCCCAACCTTTCTTCCAAGGAGTGGCAGGCTTTTAGTGTAGTGCTACAAAAATAAGATCAAATGATGTATGATAACTCATTCGAAAGAAGACAAAAAACAGCAAGATAGCCATGTATCCTTGTTCAGAAACCTTCCACTGTCTATGACTGGGAATCCACAACTGTTGAAGGCCTAAAAATTATGCTTATTAAGTTGTAAAAGAGAAACTTGCTAAGTAAGAAAGCGATTTCATTGAGTAATGAATTGAGGTGAATTAGAAATTAAAATGTGGATATACTGGAAAAGTCAGAGGAGTTGGAGATGTCATTTGACTCTTTCCTGATAAGAATCAGAGATGACCTTCCATAAAAAAAATAAGAACTATTTTACATTTAAGTTTCTCATTTTCCAATACTCCAAGGTAAAAATAAAATAACATATTTTAAAATTTAAATATTGTGGAAAAGACAGAACCTCTGGTCCTGTTGGTTAAAGACAAAAGAGAAATAGAATGTAAAGTTAAGTATTATATAAGACTTATGACATCAGATATTGTCCAATGGAATTCCCCTAAATGATATTACTCAACAAATAAGTTTTTAATATAATTACATTTCCAGAAAAAAAAAAAAATCCCTGTTCCTGTCAAAAGAAATCCTAGGATTGTTCAACTTCTCAGGAACTCTCACTGCCTTCTATACCTGCCTAATAGGAAATGAACTAAGACAACCCAGTGTCTGAAGAGATATATATAACTTGAGGGCAATTCACAGGAAGCAATAACTGAAAATGACAGGAACTCTATTTCCAAAGAAGTGAATGAAATGAATTAAAAAGGATTTCTTGAGATCTGTCACAATTACCATAACTGGTTTCATCTAAAGATTTGTTACCACAAGTCCAGTGGCTGGTGTGAAAGCATTTGAAAACCTGAGGTTAATGGGACCTCTCTTCAACATGGTAAATCTCTGAAGCATGACAATTTCAGGGAAGCAAGATTTCTAACATGTTGTCTCTGATTCTCAAGGCACGTGTCTTAAAAGAAAGAAGGAGTATTATATGGAGATCTTCTTACCAAATACAATCCAACCTCTGTAATTATGCAATGTCATTTCTGTGGCATTTTATTAGTCAACGCTGTCACAATGAGCTGGAGCTCTGGTAACGTAGTGCCTAAGGTAATTGACTGCTAACCCGAAGGCTGGTGGTTCAAACCCACTCCTTGGAAGGAAGGTTGGGCAATCTACTTCTGTAGTGATACAACCTTGGAAATCCAATGAGGGGTCGCTATGAGTTGGTTCCAACTCAATGTCACATAACAACAACGTTACAAAGGGCAACCATGTTCAAAGAGAGGGAATATAGACCTTACCTTCTAATATGTGAGTGTCAAGCTAACATTAAAAGAAGACCATTTGGAAGGATCTACACTGGTACAGCAATCTTAGGAAAATACTTTCTGCCAAGGAAAACTTTTCCAGAATGATTTTCACACAAAGAGAACAGAAGATGGAATACAGGAGAGATCGAGAATCCTTATGGTATTTGTGTTTTGTAATGTTGTCCCTGAGGCATATCTACATCTGTGCCTTTCTCCCAATGGGCTTATATAAGCTTCTTCCCCTACTAGTTCATGCAACTGAAAGGGCTTTGACAAATTAAATTGCCAAATATCTGTCTTGGCAGTTTGAATTCTAAGTATGGAGCTCTGGTGGCATAGTGCCTAAGGCGTTTGACTATTAACCAGAAGGACTGCAGTTGAAACCCATCAGCCACTCCTCAGAAGGAAGACTTCTGTAGAGATATCACCTTGGAATCCCAAGGAATGGTCGCTATGAGTTGCAATCCATTCGGGGGCAGTGAGTTTGTTTTTTTTGGTTAATGTCTTAGTGAACCTGCCCGTTACCATTTGTATTGCCCCAGGATAAAATTCCTACCTTTCATTGAATTTTCTTATCTTCCTGCCTTCTTCATCTTGGTGACCATTACCTTTATTCCAAAACCAAACTCAGTGCTGTCGAGTCTGATCCAACTTATAGTGACCCCTTCTTGGGTTTCTGAGGTGGTATCGCTATGGAAGTAGATTACCCCATCTTCCTTCTGAGGAGTGGCTAGTGGGTGTGAACCACCAGCCTTCTGGTTAGCAGTCAAGTGCCTTAGGCACTATGGCCACCAGAGCTCCTTTACCTTTATTAGAACTCCAATATTGATGATACAAATTCATTTAGTATCCTAATACCACTCGCATCTTCTTGTGGGAATAGCTTTCACTGTCCTTCCTCCCAAAACAAATTTGTGGGAGTTATCACACATCTGTGGTCCATCTCTGGCCACATTTGGTTGACTCCAAATATATCTGATAAAAAAAAAAAAGAAAAGAAACAATATTTTTGAAGATTTTTAACTTGGAAACAAAAAATAAAAAGAATCAGCCCTTCTAATATATAAATTTCAATGGTTGATAATGCCATTACCAGAGCTATAAAACAGGATGAAGAGAATAATTACAGAACATAATTGTGAACTCAGTTTTGAATATATTGAGTTTGAGGTGCCTGTATAAAAATTGTGTGGAAATATGTGTCAGTCACTTATTAAATCTGAGGAGGTGGGGAAACAACAAGAAAAAAATACAGAAAGTAGTAAGAAGGCTTTGAATTCATTTGGCAGAAGTTAGGATAATGTCTAATGGAGCAATATTACATTTATTAAACACAAACACTTTCCCTTTTGCATTATTTTGCAAGTGAAGATTCTAACTCTTTTTTTGTTATGCTCTAATAAACTCATAGATGGGCATCTTAAGAATAGTTAAAATGTGTGGTCAACAAGTAACGATAAATAATTATGAGACAATCAGCTGTTTTGACAAAAAGAGCTATTTATCATTATTTAGGCATAGTTTTCCAGAGAAAGCATTCCAATTGTCCCTAACGGGGGACCCATATTTATTTGACATGGTGCTGTTTTTATTTATTGTTTAATAAAATAAGCTGCATAGGCTGCTTTCTATGTAATCCATCTTCAGCAGTAATTTTATCTCCAGACCTTTACAGGGTTGTTGTTGTTATGTGCCATCGAGTCAAACCCGACTCATAGCGACCCCTCCTTGGGTTTCCGAGGCAGTATCACTATGGAAGTAGGATTGCCCAACCTTCCTTCCGGGGAGTGGCTGGTGGGTTTGAACCGTCAGCCGTCTGGCTAGCAGGCAGGTGTCTTAGCCACTATGCTACCAGAGAGTCCCTGAAATATATAGCATTTAATTCCTGAAAACATTGCCCTCTTGGGGCCAACTAAGGAGCCAACAATGAGACATAAACTCTTGCGTTCTTTCCACCAAGCCAAGTATGTTGAAGCAAGATCATGTTAGAGGTAAAAGTAGAATTGAAAGTAAGCAAATAGTGAACTGAAAAGTACAGGGAACATATGAGAAACTGAAATAGAACGTAAGAGGCAGATACTCAGTGTAGCACTTCTGAGTTCCAGCCTATTACCATATTGCTTTAACATGGACAGAGATCTTCTGATCTTCATTTGCTTCCAGTAATCTACTTACGCTTCAAAGTACAACTTTAAGGCCCACAAATTTTGATTGCCTCCTTCAATATGTTGCTGAAAATTGAGTATCAATTTACTTCCTTCTTGTGTTAAAGATTTAATAATGTACTTCAAAGGTTTCCTATGAAGTCATTCCAGTCTCTTTTAAGTTCAAAAGAGCACTACTATACTTTATCTGTGCAAATACTTCATAATCAAAAAATTCACTTGCCAAAAACAGTTATAAAATAGGCACAAATACAGGGCTTCATATTATCCTCTGCTCTGTTTTGGAGGTTCTCCATCATCTCTTGAATTGAAATGATAAAATTTTACTTTTCTTCTCTCTAAATGTAATTTGTTTTCTTACCATGTGAATGAATTGCTCTGTCATTTAGAGTACACACAAATATTCTATTTATGAAGATCTTCAGGAAGAACTAGATCCTGAAGCTGACAAATGCATAGAGAAAAAAATGCAATGAATAAATTTTATTGGATTGAGAGGCAGAAAAAAATCAAATCATGAAAAACTCTGAAAAATAACAACATTAAAAGGCCATTGAAGACAGAGAAAAGTAAGTATATTAGCTCTTCAAAAACTGATGTTTGATGTTATAAAACAGAAATATTAACAGGGCTGAAATGATAATAATGGAAAGCAATGGAACAACAAGATATGAGAGGTGTCAGGACAGAATGTAAAACACCTTGAAGAAAATAAATTTAGGAACAATGTGTTGAGTAGTCTAGTATAATGACAGATTTAATCCAAGAAGAAAAAGAATCAGAGAAAGAACATTGCAACCAATTTTCCTTTTATGTGTTTTATTAGCAGCATTTGACACAGATGAATGATATCTCTTTGTGTCAATTTATTTTCATTTAGCTATCAGACTACTATAAAATCAAACTAAACCAATTGCCATCGAGTCTACTGCAACTCATAGCAACCCTACAGGGCAGAGTAGAACTGCCCCATATGGTTTTCAAGATTGTAATTTTTATGGAATCAGACTGTCACATCTTTCTCTGGTGGAGCAACTGGTGGGTTTGAACCACCAATCATTGAGCTAGCAGCCAAGTGCTGAACCACCAGGGCTCCTGACCAGAATACTATACTGCCTTTTCCCTTCTTTCGTTGCTGTGTGCCATTGAGTCTATTCCAATTCATAGTGACCCTATAGGACAGAGGAGTATTGTCCAATAGTATTTCCTAGATTGTCATCTTTAAGGGAGTATACCATCAGGCCTTTCTTCCCCCACTGAACTGTTATTGTTGTTGTTGTTAGGTGTTGTTGAGTCCAATCTGACTCAAAATGACCCTATGTACAACAGAAAGAAACACTGCCTAGTCCTGCACCATTCCCACAATCTTTGCTATACTTAATCCTAGTTCTGCAGCCACTGTGTCAATTCATCTTGTTGAGAGCCTTCCCCTTTTTTGCTGACCCTCTACTTCACCAAGCACGATATCTTTCTCCAGGGAATGATTCCTTCTGAAAACATGATCAAAGTAGGTGAGATGAAGTCTGGCCTCTTTTTTTATTTTTTTATTTTCATTGTGATTTGGGTGACAGTCTGTCCATTTTTGCTTCCAATGAGCATTCTGGTTGCACTTCCTCCAGGACATATTTGCTCATTCTTCTGGCAGTCCATGGTATTTTCAGTATTCTTTGCCAGCATCATAATTCAAGGCATTAACTCTTCAAACTTCCTTATTCATAGTCCAGCTTTCACATGCATATGAGGTGATTGAAAATACCATGGCTTGGGGTTGGCACACCTTGGTCTTCAAAGTGATATCTTTGTTTCTTAGGACTTTAAAGAGGTCTTTTTGCATCAGACTTGCCCAGTGCAATATGATGTCTAATTTCTTGACTGATGCATGTGTGGATGTTTATTGTGAATCCATATAAAATTAAATTCCTGACAACTTCAATCTTTTCTCCATTTATTGTGATGTTGCTTATTGATCCAGTTGTGAGGATTTTCGTTTTCCTTATGTTGAGGTGCAATCCATACTGAAGGCCGTAGTCTTTGATCTTCCTCAGTAAGTGCTTCAAGTCATGTTCTTTTTCAGCAAACAAT
The DNA here is from genome assembly GCF_000298275.1 of Orycteropus afer afer. Taxonomy (NCBI): domain Eukaryota; kingdom Metazoa; phylum Chordata; class Mammalia; order Tubulidentata; family Orycteropodidae; genus Orycteropus; species Orycteropus afer. The sequence goes on from NW_006922066.1 coordinate 1,890,529, forward strand.
GATTTCTTTCTGCATATTGCAGGTTGTTAATGGTTCTTCCTACAATCCTGATTCTGTATTCTTCTTCAAATAGTCTAGCTTCTTGGATTATTTGCTCAGTGCACAGATTGAATAAGTAAGGTGAAAGGATACAGTCCTGATGCACACCCTTCCTAGTTTTAAATCATGTAGTTTCCCCTGGTTCTGTTCAAATGATGGCCTCTTGGTCTGTGTACAGGTTCCTCATGAGCACAATTAAGTGGTCTGGAATTCCCATTTTTTGCACAGTTATCCATAATTTGTTATGGTCTATACAGTCAACGCCACTGTATAGTCATTAAAATACAGGTAAATATCTTTCTTGTATTTTTTTGCTTTCAGTCAAGATCCCTCTGACTTCAACATTGATATGCCTCATCCCATGCCCTCTTCTGAATCCATCTAGCATTTCTGGAAATTCTCTTCCAATATTCTGCTGCAACCATTATTGAATTATATTCAGCAAATATTGCTTGCATGTGATATTAATTATATTTTTCTATAATTTCCATATTCTGTTGGATCACCTTTCTTTGGCATGGGCATAAATATTGATCTCTTCAAGACAGTTGGCCAAGTAGCTATCTTCCAAATTTCCTGGGATAAATGAGTAAGTGCCCCCAGCACTGCATCCATTTGTTGAAACATCTCAATGTTTCAACATTCCGTCAATTCCTGGAGCCTTTTTTTTTTTTTTTCTTGTCAATTTCTTCAGTGCAGTTTGGACTTATTTCTTTAATACCATTGGTTCTTGAGCATATGCTACCTCCTGACACAGATTAACGTCTGCCAATTCTTTTCAGTACAGTGACTCTGTATATTCCTTCTATCTTCTTTTGATACTTCTTGCATCATTCAATACTTTGCCCAAAGGATTCTTAAGTGTTGCAACTCGAGACTTCATTTTTTCCTTCAGTTCTTTCAGGCTGAGAAATGCCAACTGTGTTCTTCCCTTTTGTTTTTGCAATTCCAGGTCTTGTACATATCATTATAATACTTCACTTTGTCTTCTTGAGCTGGCCTTTGATATCTCTGTTCTGCTCTTCTGTTTCATCATTTCTTCCATTGCTTTAGCTACTTCCCATTCAAGAGCAAGTTTTGGAATCTTTTCTGACACCCATTTCAGTCTTTTCTTTCTTTCCTGTCTTTTTAATGACCCTTTGCTTTTTTCATGCACAGTGGTCTTGATGCCATCTCACAACTTGTCTGGTCTTCAGTCATTGGTGTTCAGTGCACTAAATCTTTTCTTCAGATGGTTTCTAAATTCAGGTGGCATATACTCAAGGTCATATTTTGGCTCTCATGCACTTGATTTAATTTTCTTCAGTTTTGAATTGAACTTGCATATGAGCAATTCATGGTCTGTTCCAAGTCAGCTCCCAGATTTCTTTCGACTGAAGATACTAACCTTCTCCATAGTGTCTCTCCACAGATGGAATTGATCTGATTCCTGTGTATTCTATCTGGCAAGGTTCTTGTGTATAGCCACTATTTATGAAAAAAGTATTTGCAGTGAATAAGTAGCTGGTCTTGCAAAATTCTATCATTCTACCTCTGGCATAATTTCTGTCACCAAGGCCATATTTTGCAACTACTACTGATTCTTTACTGGGCTGCTATGTAGGTTCAAATTGCCAACCTGTTGGTCAGCAGCCAAGCTCTTCACCATTGTGCCATGTGGGCTCCTTTTTTCCCTCTTACATTAGTTAGTACTCCTTCCCTGTCCACCTTAACATCCCCTCTTCTGCTTCCCAAGTTCTAATTATTGGAAGGCTCTAGGGCTCAGGACAAAGCCCTAGTCTTCTCTCTATTCCAACTCTTCCTAGTGATCATATCATAGCCCGTGGTTTTAAGGATCATTTAAAAAATGATGATTCTCCACCTATGGCTTCCAGCCAAACAAAAGACAGGCATATGTGTTGAACATTTACCTGAGGTAGATACACTCCTTGGAGAGAACAATCATGGGAGAATAGAAGGGCTGTGCATGCACAGGGAGACAGCTCAGGGGGCAGGAGTGTACGGAGGGAAGGGAAGGACACAGGGAAGAGGTAACTATAGGGAGAAAGTGGGAGGGGAGCTGTTGCATTGTGATAATTTGTAGTCAATGTCACGAGACAAAGTGTATGTGAACTGTTGTATGGAAAGTGAATTTGCTCTGTAAACTTTCACCCAAATCACAATTAAAAAAAATTATTCTCAAATCTCTCTCTCAAGCATTGATCTATTCCCAGAAGTTACCTTCATACATGTTTGGTTTGATATTTATAACTATTTTGAACTTAATGTATCTGTTACAGATTGAATTGTATCTCAAAAAATAGAAATACATGCTGAACTCTTAACTCTTATACCTCTGAATATGACCCTTTAAGGAAAGAGGATCTTTAAAGATGTTATTAGTTAGGTTAACATGAGATTATACTGGAGTAGGGTAGGTTCTTTATGTCTGCTGACTTTATACAAGAGGATAAGATACACAGAGACAGGTATACAGAAGAATGATGCTATGTGACACTACAGCTTCAAGAGAAGGATTTCCAGGAGCCACTGAAACCAATGAAAGAGCAGGGAGATGGTCCCTTAAAACTCTCAAGTGAAACTAACATAGGCAATACCCTGATAAGGACTTCTGGCTTTCAAAACTATGAGACAATAAATTTTGGTCTTTAAAACCACCCACTTTATGATATTTTGTTACAACAACCCTTGGAAACTAATATAGTATGCTAAACAGAACTTTTGCTTTCTCATCTGCCTTTTAAGTGTGCCTCCTCCTCAGTTCCTCATGCATCAGAAAAGAACATCACAATTACCTCTAAATTATTAGCAATAAGTGCTCTGGATGCTTTGGTGGTTAAAACATTCAGCTACTAACTAAACGTTGGAATCCAACAGACACTCCATGTGAGAAAAATGAAGCAATCTGCTTCTGTAAAGATTTATAGACTTGGAACCCTATGGGGCAGTTCTACTCTATCCTAAAAAGGGTTGCTGTGAGTCAGAATCGATGGCAGTGTTTCTTCTGTTTTTTTTTTTTTTTTTTTAATACTTAGCACATTGACAGATATTATGTATATATTTATTGAATTTGGAATGTTAAAGAAAAGAATTCTCTTTCATACAGATTCCACTGGAATCTTATTTTGTTGGCTTTTCAAGAACTGATTACCCATATCCCAATTAATATATTGATTCAATACTTTCTTATTTTATTATTTTCATTAATTTTATGCAACTTTTTGACCCTACCCCCACTCAGTTGAGTTGCAGGCAATTTTATCTCACTTTCCTTTTTTTTTCTTATTCATATATATTTTTTAAAAAATCCACATAAACAAAAACTCAGTGTTCCTTAAACAATAATTTCCCCTCTCCTGTCCTTTGTAACTATAGTTTTTATTTCATCCAATTTTTGTCTTATGATTTACCTCAAATATTAGCAGCTAAGGAGCTCTGGTGGTTCAGTGGTTAAAGCATTCAGTTGTTAATCAAAAGCTTGGGTGTTTGAACCCAGCAGCTACTCTGTGGGAAAAAAATGAGGCAGTCTACTTCTGTAAAGATTTACTGCCTTGGAAACCCTATGCAGCAGTTCTACTCTGTCTTACAGAGTTGCTGTGAGTCAGAATCAATTTGATGGCAATGGGTTTCATTTTGTTTTTATTAGCAACTAAGTAGTTTGTTTTTTCTTTCTTATTTTTTTGTTTCAATTTGTGTCTACCCTCTAGTTAGTAGTTTACTCTCCCTTCCCCACTCAACTCTCATAACCATCAAAGAATATTTCTCAGTGTTTGAGACATATGCATATGTTGTTCCAAAAACAAAAATGGAAATTGAATGTATAAAAGTAATTTGTTTTAAATAATGATAAATGACATAGAGATACATGGGTTCAATAACTGAGAATATCAGGAAATACTTATGTTATTAATTATAGACACTTAAAAATGTTATTTTATGGAATATTTGAAGCAAAAAAAAAATACAACTATAATGAATAACCTTTGCATTAGTTATCATAGCCTTGTAACAAACTACTCCAAATTTAGTGCCTTAAAACAACAAATATACTATCTTTCAGTTTCATAGGGTCAGCAACTTGGAGTGTTTGACTGGATGGTTCTGGCTAAGGCCTTTCATGAAGTTGCAATCAAGCTGTTGGCCAGAACTAGAGTCATCTCAAGGCTCATCTGGGGCAGGGGACCCACTTCTCAGATGACTCACTTGGTTGTTTGGTATATTTCAATGCCATGCAGGCTGTTGACCAGGACTCTCAATTCCTTGACACATGGACTTCTCCACAGGGCTGCTCAAAACATGCCATTTCGCTTTCACAGAGTGAATCCAAGAGAAAGAATCAGTGAGTGAGGAAGGATAGGCCATCTAAAATATTTTTTCTATACACTTTTCTGAGGACTGCAGCCCTCAACAGCTTGGATTTTGCAGCAAAGGAGTATCCTTAGAAGACAGCCCTTTTAATCATTACACAGTGTTACCATGAAAAGAAACTAAAATGAACTTTTTGGGAAATAAATGACAAAATCCTATTGTTATTGACCTTTTAAGTAATAACTCCATATCTCATTGCTCTGTGGAAGGAAAAACTAATAAAATTTAAATAAAGGAAAGGCTACTCCTCTTATTTTCAAATAGGAATTTTATTGACTATGCAAAAGTAGTTGATATATAGATCACAACACATTATGGATAAGACTGAGAAGAATGGGAGTTCCAGAACACTTGATTGTGCTCATGAGGAACCTGTATGTAGACCAGGAGGCTATTGTTTGAACAGAACAAGGGGATACTGCATGGTTTAAAATCAGAAAGGTAGTACGTCAGGGTTTTATCCTTTCACCATACATATTAAATCTGTATGCTGAGCAAATAATCTGAGAAGCAGGACTCTATGAAGAAGAATGAGGCATTAGGATTGGAGGAAGACTCATTAACAACCTGCAATATGCAGATGAAACAACTTTGTATACTGAAAGTGAAGAAATTACTGATGAAGATTAAAGGCTATAGTTTTCAGTATGGATTACATAGGAGAAGCAGCAGCAGGGATCTAGGTAAGGGGAGGGATCTAGGCCCCATCCCCAAAGTGGTGGGAAAGCGGGAGAAAGGAGACAAAAAGCCAGGGGGCAAAGGACAGAGAAAGGAAGTAGCAGCAGGGATCCAGGTAAGGGGAGAGACCCAGGCCCTATCCCCCAGTGACAGAAAAGTGGCAGGAATATGCAAGGGAAGGGTGGAGATGTTTCAAATAGCTAAGGGAGACAAACTTGTCTGTTGGTTTGTCCTACTGTGACAGCGTATTTCTGTGAGGCTTGAGGCTGTGTCAGCAGTGTTTCAAACCCAGAAAGGTCACAGATGGTGCACAGGTTTCAGTGTGGCTTGGAGACTGAGACAGACTAGGAAAAAGGAAGAGGCCATCCACTTTTCAAAGAATTGGCCAGGGAAATTCTTACGAATAGCAATGAAACCTTCTTTGATACATTACTGTGCAACATATGAATAGCCCAGAAACATTGTCCCACACAGAGCAGGAGGATAGCCACTTAAGTCAGAAGGCTCTCAAAATATTACTGGAAATGAGCTATGTCATCAGAATAGAATCATCCTTATGAATATGGATAAGGTAAAGCTTTTGAAATCTCCATTTGCTCATAGGCATGACTCAAATTGAGGAGAAACAGCTGCAAACAGCCATTAATAATCAGAACATGGGATGTATGAAGTATGAATCTAGGAAAATTGGAAGTTGTCAAAAATAAAATGGAATACATAAAGATTGATATCCTAGGCATTAGTGAGCTGAAATGGACTGGTTTTGGCCATTTTGAGTCAGACAATGACATGATCTGCTATGCCAGAAATGACAATTTGAAGAGGAATGGCGTGGCATTCATCATCACAAAGGATGTTTCAAGATCTCTCCTGAAGTACAATGCTGTCAGTGATAGGATAATATCCATATACTTACAAGGAAGACCAGTTAATATGACTATTATTCAAATTTATATACCAACTATCAAAGCCAAAGATGAGGAAATTGAGGGTTTTTACCAGGTTCTGCAGTCTGAAATTCCCCAAATGTGCAATCAGGATGTGTTAATTATCACTGGTGACTGGAATGCAGAAGTTGGAAACAAAGAAGATTTACCAACAGTTGGAAAATTTGGCCTTGGTGACAGAAATAATTATGGAAATTGCATGATAGAATTTTGCAAGACCAATCAATGACTTATTCATTGGAAACATCTTTTTTTTTCAACAACACAAACAGTGCCTATACATGTGGCCTTTGCCAGATGGAATACACAGGAATCAGATTGACTACATCTGTAGCAAGAGGTGATGGAAATGCTCAGTGTCTTTGGCCAAAATCAGGCCAGGAGCTTATTGTGGAACAGACCATCAACTGCTCATATGCAAGTTCAACTTGAAGTTAAAGACAATTAAAACACGTCCATGAGAACAAAAATATGATCTTGAATACACCTCTCTTGAATTTACAGACCATCTAGAGTTGATGCATTGAACACCAGTGACAGAAGACCAGAAGAATTGTGGGATGACATCAGGAACATCATGCATGAAGAAAGCAAGAGGTCATTAAAAAGATGAGAATAGAAGAAAAGACCAAAATGGATGACAGAAGAGACTGTGGAACTTGCCCTTGAGCAGAGAATAGCTAAAGCAAATGGAAGAAATGACAAGATAAAAGAGCTGAACAGATTTCAAAGAGCAGCTGGAGCAGACAAAGCCAATTACTATAATGAAATGTGAAAACACTTGGAGTTAGAAAATCAAAAGGGAAGAACATGCTTGACATTTCTCAAGCTGAAAGAATTAAGGAAAAAAATTAAGCCTCAAGTTGAAATATTGAAGGATTCTATGGGCAAGGTATTGAATGACAAAGGAAGCATCAAAATAAGATAAAAGGAATATACAAGAGTTACTGTACCAAAAAGAACTGGAGATCTTCATCCATTTCAGGAAGTGGCATAAGATCAAGAACCAATAGAACTGAAGAAAGCGGAGAAGACAAGGCTCCAGGAATTGATGGAATACCCACTGAGATGTTTAAACAAACAGATGCCCCACTGGAGGCACTCACTTAGTTATGTCAAGAGATTTGGAAGACAGCTAACTGGCCAAATGACTGGAAGAGATCCATATTTGTACCCATTCCCAAGAAAGGTAACCCCACAGAATGTGGAAATTATCAAACAATATCATTAATATCACATGCAAATAAGATCTTACTGAAGATCATTCAAAAATGGTTGCACCAGTACATTGACAGAGAACTTTCAGAGGTGCAAGCTGGATTCAGAAGAGGATGTGGAACAAGTGATATCATACCTGCTGTCAGATGGATCTTGGCTCAAAGCAAAGAATACCAGAAAGATGTTTACTTGTGTTTTATTGACTATGCAAAGGCATTTAATTATGTGGATCATAACAAATTGTGGATAACATTGAGAAGAATGGGAATTCCAGAACACTTAATTGTACTCATGAGGAACCTGTGCATTGATTCTGGAGGCTATTGTTTGAAGAGAACAAGGAGACACTGCATGGTTTAAAATCAAGAAGGGAGTGCATCAGTGTTGTATCTTTTTACCATACTTAATCTATATGCTGAGCAAATAAACCAAGAAGCTGGACTATATAAAGAAGAACATGACATCAAGATTGGCAGAAGAATCATTAACAACCTGTGATACAATGACGTCACAACTTTGTTTGTTGAAAGTGAGGATAACTTGAAGCACTTCCTGATGAAGATTGAAGAATACAGTCTGCAGTATGGATTGCATCTCATTATAATGAAAATGAAAATCCTTACAACTGAACCTGTAAACAGCATCACAATAAATGGAGAAAAGATTGAAGTTCTCAAGGACTTCACATTGCTTGGCTCTATGATCAACGCCAATGGAAGCAGCAGTCAGGACATGAGACAACATACAGCACTGGGCAAGTAGGCTGCAAAGGACCTCTTTCAAGTGTTGAAGAGGAAATACGTGTCTTTGAGGACTAAGATGTGCCTGACACAAGCCATGATATTTTCAATTGCCTCATATGCATGTGAGAGCTGGACAATGAATAAGGAACACCGAAGAAGAATTAATGCTTTGGAGTTGTGGTGCTGGTGAAGAATGCTGAAAGTACCAAGGACTGCTAAAAGAACTAACAGATCTGTCCTGGAGGAAGTACAGCCAAAATGAACTAACAGATCTGTCCTGGAGGAAGTGCAGCTGAAATGATCCTTGGAAGCAACAACAGCCAGACTTCATCTCACCTACTTTGTTCATGTCAGGGACCACTCCCTGGAGAAGGATGTCATGCTTGGTAAGGTGGAGGGTCGATGAAAGAAGGGAAGGCTCTCAATGAGATGGACTGACACAGTGGCTGCAATGATGGGGTCAGGTATAGCAAGGATCATGAGGCACCACAGGACCGGGTGGTGGTTCATTCTGCTGTGCACAGGGTCACTATGAGTCAGAGAAGACTTGATAACACCTAACAACAACAACAACAATGAGGAACATAGTCAGAAAACTAGGGTTAGAAGAAAATGAGGAGAAATTTGTGAAAAAATAGCAAAAGAATTATTTAGATTTTGTTGAAAATCACCATAACTCACAAGGATTGCCAGCAACATTATGTGACAGTGTTCTAAAAGATTTGATCAGTAAAATGTTCAGTTTGATTAAATGATTTTCAAAATTATCTAAAAATTAGAGACAACTAACAAAACGATAAAAACCTAATAATGAGACCCTAACAAGAAGGACTTGTTTCTTTAGTCTAAAGAAAAAATAGTTCTGAAAAATAATAATAATTTAAATGAAAGTAGAAAGAATTTTTTTTAGTATTTTTATCCTTTTTTTTAACAAAAAAAAAAAAAACATCATTCAAATGAGCTATTGGGATATATCCCAGAGTCTTTCTGCTTGGAGTCTTTTAAAATGAGATTATAAGAATATTTTTCCAAAGTGTCTCTCTCAGATATTTACATGCCTAAAGGCAGACAACTTGAATGAAGATTTTTCAAGGTCCTTATAGATCTATTATATTTCTTATAATTCTATAATTTCATGGTAATTCAAACCACATTATACTGTCAATATTCTGCACTTATATGAATAAGTATCAACACCTGTATCTTATTTCATTTATAATACAAGAGCTTGAAAAGCACCTTCAGACAGCAATTTGTACATGATCTGATGTATTTTCATGGTTTTGTAAGCATGAAAGATTTAAAAGAACTGTACCCAGGGCTGCATTATTTATAAAGGGAAGGTATGAAACAGCATATCATAAAATAAATTAAAACTGAAAAGCAGTAGAATACTAGTAAAAGCCTCTATTGTTACTGTATTTTCAGATCAAACACAAGTCTATGCTTTGAGGTTGTGGCAAAGGATCATGGATGGACCTCTTCCAGCAACCACTAAGAAAATTTCTCTTTTACCACAATCATTGAGATCACACAGTACAGAAACTTTGCTTTGTTTTTATTTGGGGGTATTCTGAGATATTGGCAAAAATAAACATCTATCGGTTGCTTTTCTGTGGTTTGGGCTTTTCTATATGCTGCTCCTCAAAATCGAACTGGAAAAGAAACAAATGAACAAACAAAAGGACATATACTAATATTTACTAAAACGCCAATTTTCCCGTGTTGCCATTTTCTTCAGTAAAGTAATAATAATAATAATAATAATAATAAAGCTACCTCATATGATTGTTCAGACATTTAAATGAGGTAATTAATTCAAAGGCTCCTGAGTTTCTGTTTATATAAAGTATAATTAGTAGTCCTTCATAACTGATCACTACCTAATAAATTCACCAAACTAACCAAGGTTCTCCATTCCCTATAAAACATCGTGATTAATACTCAATGCAATCCAACGTGTATGTGGGTAGAGGGGTCCCCTTATTTTCATTTGCATATTGCAATAATGGTTTGGAGATGTTTTATACATATTATACACATTGTACACATTGTAATTATATAATTCAATTGCTTTATAAATTAATGTTATATGTGAAAACAATGTTGTTCATATGGAAGTTCTGTTGTGTACCTTTGAAATGTTTATGAGGAGAAAAATGAGCTTCTAAAATAATGCTAGAGTGTTAGTGGTGGATTAAATTACAGAAAACATCTAAATGAAAAAACGTTTAAATATATATGTATTTTGCTTTTAGATTACATTGAAAAATGTCTTTAACTTTTTGTTCTAGTTTTAAAAAAAGCTTAGAAATAGTAGAGATTGCTTTTGGTTGTAGTTTATGCAAGAAAGAAGACATAGAATTTCAATCTTCCAATCATGGGACTCAGACAATATATCAAATTCTGATGAATACATAGGTTTATATGCTTTAATTAATATTATTTTCAATATATTTATGTATATATCTTTAAATCTATGTATGTATATATATATCCATCCATCTACTTTTCCATAATTGTTTAACTGAAACAACTATTTTCACTAGTCAACTATGATTCCAGAGAGCTTATACTTTTAAAAATTATTTTTTAAATGGTATAGAAGCCATATGAATATTCCTTATATTGTCTTTTTCATTACTATTCATGTTGAAATATTTTATATTATAAAAGTTTGCATAGAGATAGGAAAATGGAGACAGTGTCCAAGAGGATTGTCTGTGAACAGTGAAGTTAGCTGAAAATAAATGATTTGCAAAAAGGGGCTTGGGTCTCTTGTTATGGTCATAATTAGGAAGATTCAGAGTATCATAAGTTTGTATGCTGATGATTAGAGAGAGAGAGAGTAACCAAGGAAAGGAAGTATTTGACTTGTTATAGAATTATTAAGAATTTCAAAACGGTGACAGCAAAGATTTAAACCAAGCATTGTGTAACTGCTTGGTCCATGAAGCATATCCAGGTAAGTAGATCTGCTCTCCTTTACTACCAACTCTAAAATATTCTTATGCTCCTAACAAATGTCCTTTGGTTTTGGAATGCCTAAATAATGACAGATTCTGAAATACATCTTTGTGCTTTGCTCTTCCAGACTTCTGCAATGCCATTCATCCCCTCTGTTTTAAAAGCCCTGTCTTATCCGCTTGGGAAAATGTTGATTTTTTTTCTTTAAAGGCTCACTTTCTTATATCTTAACATGGAAAATATTCTCCCAAGAAAATAAGTTTGACCTCTGCATCCTGAATGACAAGAACATAGTTAAACCCACTGCCATTGAGTCAATTTCAACTCATAGCTACCAGAGAGGATGGAGTGAAACTGCCCTACAGATTTTGCAAGGCTGTAAATCTTTACAGAGCAGACTGCCTCATTTTTCTCCTCCAGAGCAGCTGGTAGGTTCAAACCACCACTGGTTAGCAGTCAGATGCATTAACCACTGGGGTGCCAGAACTCCTTAGTGTATATTTATGATAGCTTTTATCACATAATTGCATTATACTTACATATTTTTTTCTAAATCTGAATTAATCCCAAGAGAAGGGTACATACTTTAAATATACTTTCATCTCTCATGCTTGGTTCAATGTCAGCCATCTGTTAAAGACTCAGATATTTGTTGAAAGAATGAGTCAATGATGTATAGGTTACAACAATTCTAAATATTTTTAAATTGTGAGACAATCCTTCCATGTGAAAATTTTAAGTGTCATGACTTACAATGATGTTAGATCATATAAGTTTGTTTGCATTGCAAATTTTAAAATTAAAACCAATCTATATTTGAAGAGCTTTTCAATGATAAAACTGTTTTCAAATGTTCCATTATATAAGTTATATATAGTAGGAGAGGCAGAACTGACATGCAAAACCAATTCTGAACCTATCAATTACTTGCCTCTAACTATTTTGGTTACCTAATACAGCTCTGGTAGCATAGGGGCTAAGACACTTGACTGCTAACCAGACGGCTGGTGGTTCAAACCCACCAGCCACTCCTCAGAAGGAAGGTTACGCAATCCTACTTCCGTAGTGATACTGCCTCGGAAACCCAAGGAGGGGTCGCTATGAGTCGGGTTTGACTCGACGGCACATAACAACAACAACAACAATTATCGCATAGACAGGCTGTCAAGCATAACCCAAAAC
>NW_006922066.1:1902770-1915446 GCF_000298275.1 Orycteropus afer afer
ACTCGACGGCACATAACAACAACAACAACAATACAGCTCTGATAAGAATATACCACATATTGGATGACTTGAAGAAGCAGGAGTTTATTGTCTTACAGTTTGGAGGCTTTAAGTCTGATTTCAAAGTTTCAGGCTCTAGGGGCTGGGTGAAAGCCCCTCATCCTTGGGCTTCAGCTCTGCCTCCTGTTCTCGGTCCACTGAAGTTGGAGGCTTTTCTACACTCAGCTGCTGGCTGCTGAGGCTGACAAGCCCAAGGTTGACAAGTAATATGGCACATTCCTGATATTACCGAATCACACAGCAGACCATTAGTTCAAGTCCATTAGAAGTCCCAAGATCAGCAGAGCATGGTAGGCTGCTGAACAATGATTCAGTCACATGCAGGGTTCAAGAGTGTCATAAGCTAAAGACATTCCCAAAAATGCTTCATATATACAGGAAGCAGACCACATCCTTAAGCAGCTACTCAGCTCCTTGTGGTAGGATCCACCATGGAGTTGATTGCCAATCTCATCATGGGGAATAACTACCACCAGCTGCCCAGCCATTCAACCAGGCCCAGCCAAGTTGACATGCAACCTTAACTACCACACTAACCAAGAATGAGAGTCTCTGGGAGAGGCAACCTGTTAATGCACTTAGCTGCTAACTGAGAGGGCAGAAGTTCCAATCTATTCAGAGGTGCTTTAGAAGAAAGGCCTGGAGATCTCCTTCTGAAAAAAATAACCATTGAAAACCCAATGGAACACAGTTCTACTGTGATACACATGGGATCACCACAAGTCAGAATTGATTCCACAACACTTGGCTTTTTAACCAGAGATTAGGAAACACAATTTTTATATTTTCACTAATATTTTGAAAAGGTTGTTTCATTTCTGCTTATATTAAAAGATATTCAGATATTCTACAGATAAATTATAACTGAAACATGAGTCAATAATTCAGTATAATAAGTTTGCATATCAAATGGTTAAAAGTGGAAGATAGTGTATGAATTCTTCATAGGCTCTTCTATAGGAGCTCTGGTGGCCTAGTGCCCAAGGCATTTATTTGACTGCTAACCGGAAGGCTGCCAATTCAAACCCACCAGCTGCTCCTCAAAAGGAGGAGGTGTTATAAAAATTGTAAGAATTCATGAGCAAGCATCAAAGAAAATGGGTCAAAAACAATAGTGGGAGTGATTGAACAGATGTATAGCTATATGTTTTGAAATATAATATTTTAGAATTAGTAAGAAATTTGACTTTATGAAATAATACTTTTTTATAAAGATAGTGGGTAGTTTTGTAAGTATATTTGTTTACATACACTATAGCATGTATAAATGTATTATGTTTTGTAAAGAAGTGTGAAGTAGCAATAAAAATTGTCTCGTTTTATAAGTTTTGCAAAATAGTACAAGATTGGGCAATCTATGATACTAGTGATACGGCCTGGGAAACCCAAGGTGGGGGTCTCTATGAGTTGGATCCGACTCTATGTCAATGAGTTTGAGTAATCTATTTGTGTTTAAATTGATGCAGTTTTTCAAAATATCCCTACTTAGGATATAGATGTCAGAATTTATTTTAATTTTTTTTAAAAATATTTATGCCTATAAAAATAGTTTTTATGGACAAAAAATTTTATAATGCTCACTGCCGTCAAGTCAGATACAACTCATAGCTATTCTTCCTCGGGTTTCCGAGGCGGTATCACTGCCAAAGTAGATTGTCCGACATTCCTTCTGAGGAGTGGCTAGTGGGTATGAATCACCAGCCTTCTGGTTAGCAGTCAAATACCTTAGGCATTACGCCACCAGATCTCCTAATTTATTTTATAACACCTCTCATAAGTACAAATTCAGGGAGAAAAAAAAAGAAGATTCAATTGCCCAATATAAATATATTATGGTAGCTCTTAGAATTTATTTATATATTAGTAGAAAGTTAGTCTATGGGAAAAGAAAGAGGATTAGGTCAATTTGGTAGACAATTACAGTCATTTTAAATGAAAAATTAACAAAATATTTAATAATCCATACTGACATCCTCAGCAGCTCCTTATGAACCAGTAACTTTATTAATTGACTAGAGTGTTTCCTTGAGGTTCCTAGGAATGCTTGTCCACTTATGGTTCCATTTCCCAAAGCCTGGTACGATTCCATTATAATATAAGGAATTTTTGATTGTTTTGTCCTAGAAAGAAAGGTAGTTAAGAATAATTAATACAATTATCTTTGAACAACTTCTTTTTTTCCCATTTATTTTGTATTTTTGCAGTGTTCTTCCCCTAGCCTCCCACCCCTGGTTTCTTTGAACTTTACAATTATAATGTTCTTATTGTTGTTATATGCTATTGAGTCGGACCTGACTCATAGCCACCCCTCCTTGGGTTTCCGAGGCAGTATCACTACGGAAGTAGATTGCCCAACCTTCCTTCCAAGGAGTGGCTGGTGGGTTTGAACCGCCAGACTTCTGGTTAGCAGTCAAGTGCCTTAGGCATTATGCTACCAGAGCTCCCTACAATTATAATAGGAATGCCACATAAACACAAATAAGATAAAAATAAAACAACAACAAAGAAAAACAGGAATCTCTCTTAGAACTTTTGCAGATAGGATTTTCATCTAAGCAAGTTCTGTTGAAAATGTAACTTCCATGTGATTTCCCATTAAATAAAACTATTTTCAATGTTCATTTCTACAAATTATTTCTCAGTGGAGCTAATTATTTTTTAATGTATTTTAAAACAAGGTATGAGGAAACTTGTAATATAACTTCAGATTTATAATGCATAGTTCTTTCTGACATCCTTTAGGATAGTTAATCTTCTTGTGACTGATATTAAGCAGATAAGAAGGAATTATTTGCCCTATTTTTATTATTTGCAAAGATCATAATATTTTACAATAACTATGGAAACTTATATTATCATTTAAATGTTTGCTCTCTCTCTTTGAGACCTCCTCTTATGGGTAATTCATACTTCTTTGCCCCATTGATGCCAAGGGTGCCCTGGAATTTGTCTGACAAATGCAATGAGATGAGATGTAATGTGGGCCATTTCTAAGAAGCTTTAGGACTCTGAGTGTTTCCTATCATGCTCCCTCTTTTCTCCATGTGAAAGCAATACACAAGGTGACATTGACATACAGTCAACCTATGCTGGATAAGTGAACATGAATTGAACTTTGATTATTGAAAGTCACTGAGGATCAGTGGTTACTTGTACCTGACAAAACAGTATAGTCTGGAGAATGACATATTTTAAAAACATATCTTAGTTGATGTTTGATCTTGTTTATATGGACTTTAACTATAAAAGCATAAGATGAATTAAAAGCCATAGGGAATAAGTGATATTTATAAATGAGAAAAGAGACCTAGTTTGTGTTGAAGGCTTACTATGTCTCATTTAACCTTCACAACAACCCTGAGAAATGAAAAGCATTTGATTGATTTTTAGATGAGAATGTTAATGTTGTTTTTAGTAAAAATTACTGGAAGACTCCTAGGATTAATGTGAATAATTGCACTGTAATATTTCTTAAATATAAATTAGAATAAAATTACATATTACATTTTTGGAACATGAACTTTTGTAATTATTAAAACAAATGTCCATAAACAATTATAAAATCATTAACATTCAATTTACTTCTAAAAATAACTCTATTAGCTTCAATAAATAAATATGTAAGCTACTGTTTAGGCATAATTTTTTTGTTTTTGTTTTTAGTTTACATTGTTTATATTATTTTTGTGGTGTATTAATTTAAAGAGATTTGGCACACAGTGGTTATGTGCTTGGCTGCTAACTGAAAGATCAGCTTTTCAAACCCACCAGCCACTCCATGGGAAAAAAAAGTGACAGTCTTATAAAGTCTATAGCAACCTTAGAAACCCTCTGGGTAGTTCTACTCTGTCCTATTTTGTTGCTATGAGTCAGATGTGACTTAATAGCAGTGGGTGGGTATTAATTTTTTTTTCTCAAAGGAGCTTTGGTAGTGTAGTGCCTAAGGCACTTGACTGCTAATCAGAAGGCTGGTGATTCAAACCCACCAGCCACTCCTCGGAAGGAAAATTAGGCAATCTACTTCCACAGTGATGCCACCTCAGAAATCCAAGGAGGGGTCACTGTGAGTCGGATCTGACTCGACAGGGCATAGCAACAAAACAACAACAACCACATTTCTTCATATACAGGACTGGGAAAATTTTTTTCCCTCCTTAATGCCCTGCCATTAGATTATTTTCCTTCCACTTGACACAAAGGGAAAGATTACATATTTTTTTTCCATAAAATGTAGATAATTAAAACAGTGTTGTTGTTAGTTGCCATCAAGTCAATTCAACTCATGATGGCTCCATGTGTACAGGGTAGAACTGCTCCATAGGGTTTTCAAGGTTGTGATCTTTTGGAAGTAGATCCCTAAGTCTGCCTTCCAAGGCTGTCACACTCACACTCACTAACGGCCATTGAGTCAGATCGACTCACAGTGACCCCTCCTTGGATTTCCGAGGCAGTATCACAATAGAAGTAGATTGCCCAACCTTCCTTCTGAGGAGTGGTTGGTGGGTTTGAACCTCCAGCCTTCTGGTTAGCAGTCAAACGCCTTAGGCACTACCCCACCAGAGCTCCAAGGCTTTAGGTGGGTTCAAACCACCAACCTTTCATTTAGTAGTCAACCATTTGCTCCACCCCAGGACTCCTAATACAGTACTGATTATAAACAAATAATGGCAATGCATAACAAGGTAGCAAAAAGATACTTAAAAGTAATAATCTAGAGAGTTCAGAATATGTTTATATCAATTTTCCTTAAATATTGGAAGTAACAAGCAGCACTAATATATGGATTTAGGATAAAAATATGAGACATATAATATATATGAATGTGGTATTTCACTGAGATCTGAACATATGGAACATATGAAATCAGGGTTCCATAAGCTGAGAAATCCCAAACTAAAGGTGGAAAGATGTTAAGTAACCTATTGAGTCATGAAGCTTGAAAATGCTAATGCTTATATATGAATTCAATTCAATCTTCTCTTCATGTTACAACAAAATGAATGCTTTCTCTCTAACATAATCCTATTCTAGTTGGGAGAAGATTCACAAAGTTATGATCTCATAGTAATGACTGAAAAGGAAGGAGGAAGAAAGCTGGTGACCTAAAGAGAGCAGAATATCAGAGAAATAGATTGACATGAAGAATAAGAATCAAGGATTCTCCTGTGCCAGAAGCACATACTGCAACAGAAATACTATTTTATTGGAATTAGTGTCAAGCTGTTTAATACTAGCTTGTTTGTATTTTATTTATACCCATATATCTATAAAAGTGATTTGAGATGGCTTACAATAAAAGAGATAAAAAAAGAAAATAAGATCAATAAAGCCAGGTAAAGAACAATTCATAGGACAAACCATAATAATAATAAAATAAGAACATTAGCATAATAAAAGCCACAGCAGGCTTTTACAAGAAGCTAAGGTGAAAGGCATTTCATAAATTTCATGCTTCTCATTTTCTAATACAATAAGTTTATATGGTAGTTAAGGTTATGTTTCCACTTTCCTAGCCTGGTTTTGAGTGGACGGGCAGCTGGTAGTATGTTGAGACTGGTAATCACCTCCATGGTGGAATCTGTCGTGAGCTGCTGAGTAGCTGCTTTAGGGATTTGGGCTGCTTCCTGTATATAAGGAGAAGCTTTGAAAAGGTCTGCGACTTTTGGCAAGCTTGGACCCTGCATGTAGACAAGTCTTCATTCAACAGCCTGCCATGCTCTGCTGATCTTGGAACTCTTAATGGACTTGAATCAATCCAGTGAGCCTGGAGCAAGAGCAAGAGCTGAAACCCAAGGTTGAGGGGCTTTCACCCAGCCCCTAGACCTGGCAGTTTGAACTCAGATTTCTAGCCTTCAAAACTGTAAAAGAATAAACTCCTGTTTGTTAAAGCTATTCCACTTGTGGTTTGTCTGTTAGAGCAGCATGAGAGGTAACCAAAACAGTTTATGATATTTTATTGTTATTTGGGTGGAAGTTTACAGAGTAAATTCATTTTCTATATGACATTTCATATTCATTTTGTTTCATGACATTTTCAATTCCCACAATGTAACAGCTCTCTTCCCAGCTCCTCTCTGTGGTTACCTTTTTCCTGTGTCCCTCTTTCCTATGCATCCCTGCCCTCTGAACTATCTCCCTGTGCAAATATCGCCTTTTTGATCTCCTCTGGTTTATCATTCTAAGGAGTGCACCTACCTGGTGTTAATGTTAATATTATACACCTATTGTTTGGCTGGAAGCCATAGGAGTGAGTTCAATTCCAAGCCTGAAGGGTGACTAAGGACCATGGTCTTGGGAATTTCACCAGTTTCTGTCAGACCAGTAAGCTGGGTCATTTTTATGCTTTTGAGTTTTGTTCCACATTTTTCTTTTACACTATATAAGATCTCCTATTTTGATTCCTTTCCAAGTGGTTGACAGTGGTAGCCAGGCACCATTTAGTTTTTCTGATCTCAGGGTCATGTAGGCTGAGGTCCACTACTAGTCCCTTAGATTAAACGTTTCCATTTGTCTTTGTTTTCTTCATTCTTCTTTGCTGCAGATGAGGATAGATCAATTGCTGTGCCTTAGATGGTTAATTGAAAACTTTTAAGATCCCAGTTCCTATTCGCCAAAGTAGGATGTATAAAATGTTTTTGTGTGGTATACTATGTCAATTGAGCTTGATGTCCCCTGTGACCACGGTCAATGGGGCCATGGGCCCAGTGATTCACTCCCTCAGGTGTTTGGCTGTGATTAAGAAGTTATCATCACTTTGCCTCATTAGCTGTATTATATATATGGACATTCTTATAGCACATACAAATATGTATGTAGAAACATCATCTGCCAAACTTGTATATGGTCATGGGTATATTCCCTTTTGCCCAGACATATCTGATCTTTTAGCCTGTCTATCTATGTGTTCATCTGCATATTAACGTTTGTTATTACTGATAATGCAGCATTATGTATGTAAAAGTGTTTATCTTTGTATTTTCTACCTCTTGTGCACCTCTCTGTCTTCCTTTTTCTCAGTGCTATTGTGTTGGTCAGGGAGCTCTGGTAGAGCAGTGCTTAAGGCACTTGACTGCTCACCAGAAGGTTGGTGGTTCAAACCCACCAGCCACTCCTCGGAAGGAAGGTTGGGCAATCTACTTTTGTAGTGATACTGCCTCGGAAACTCAAGGAGGGGTCGCTATGAGCCAGGTCCAACTCAATGGCACATAACAACAATAACAACAACATTGTGTTGGTCACTTGCTTTTGGTATATTGTCTTTCCCCTCACCCATATCAATACTTTTCTCTTACCTATCTAGCAATTTTCCCTTCCCTCTCCTCCCATCCCTGGTAACCAACAAAGAAAGTTTTATTCTATATATAAACCTTTCCTTGACTTCTAACAATCATGGACTAATACAATATTTGTCATTCTGTGATTTATTTAATTCTCTCAGCACAATATTATCCAAGTTCATCCACCTTATATAATGTTTCACAGATTCTACATTAATTTATAGTGTTCCATAATATTCCATTGTTTGGCTATCCATTCTTCCATTGATGAGCACTTAGGTTGATTCCATCTTTTTGCTATTGTGAATAGTGGTACGATGACCATGGGTGTACAAACATCTATTCACATCCTGGCTCTCATTTCTTTAGGATATGTACCTAGTGATGGGATTGCTGGATAAATGGTATTTTAGTTTCCAACTTTCTAAGGAATCACCACATTGTTTTCCACAGTGATTGTATCACTTTACAGTCCCACCAGCAGTGCATGAGAGTCCCACTTGCTCTGTGTCTTCACCAGAATTTTTTATTTTCTGTGTTATTGAGCTTTGCTCTTATTGCTGGGGTGAGATAGTATCTCATTGTTGATTTGCTTTGCATCTCTCTAATGGTTAATGATGATGAACATTTTTATTTCCCAATTATGTATTTGTTGACTACCTGAATATCTTCTTTGGTGAAGTGTCTGTTTATATCTTCTGCCCATTTTTAAATTGGATTGTTTTTATTTTTGATATTGAGATGTTGGAGTTTTCTATAAATCTTAGAGATAAGTCCCTTGTCAAATATGATAGTTTTCCCCAAGCTTTAGGTTGTCTTTTTATTTTTGGAAGAGCCTTTTGATGCACAAAAGAATTTTGTTTTTAAAAGGCCCCAGTCATCTAGCTTATCTTCTGCTGTTTGTGCATTTTCACTTATCATTGGTAGTCAATTAATGCCATAACTTAGGGTCCCTAAGTTTTCCCCATTTGTCCTTTGATAGTTTTAGATACTATCTAAAAACTTTGATAGTTTTAGATAGTTTAACTTTATAGTTTTGGGTTTTACATTTAACAAGTTTACTAATTTTAAATAATTGTTAGACAATATTGATGGTAAAATATAACATATAACAGCTTTTCAGGAAAAAGTAAACTCATTCAAAGGTCCTAACATTCACTCTACCACAGAGTATAAAAAGTAAATTAATTTTTTATTTCCAAATTATATTTAATTCACTTCAAAAATTCACTCCCTAGACCTATGTGTAATTGGATTTTGTCATTCTGGGACATTACTTCCATTCTACTCAGAGTAGTGTTGCTTTCATGGGATTAATGTCATTTAAACCGAAGAGGAGGAACAACTGGTCTTTCTGTGTGGTCACATATACTCTGCTTGAACTCACATATTTCCTTAACTTTGGGTGGATCTACCACTTTTCACACCCTAGTGTCGGTGATGCTACCTAACCAGCAACAGAAAACAAAAACCAAACCTCTGCAATCAAGTTGATTCTGACTCACAATGACTCTCATTGGTTTCCAAGTCTATAAACCTTTATGGAAGTAGATTGCGTCATCTTCCTCCCACAGAGCAGCTGATGAATTCTAACCAGTGACTTTCTGGTTAGTAGCCTAATGTCTTACCCACTATACCATCAGAGCTCCTTCTCTCCAAGGATACTACACAGTTATTCTTTCTGAAGTGTCATCTTAGTGTGGTGCTTTCGGGGCGCTGGCACTGGTTCCCCTTCTTGTGAAACATATAAAATGTTATCTCCTTTGGAAATGTTAGGAGAAACTCTTTAAGTACCTATCTGTTTTTCAGCCCTCGTCAACTACATGGAAACCATTCTCTTTTGCCCTCTGACTACTCAAAAATATTCTCTCATTAAAGCTTAATTGTACATGCAATGAAGCTGGGAGTTGGAGAATGGGATGTTAGCATTATTCACTTCATTGTTTTTATTCTTATTAACTAACTTTGTTATCACGGTTAAATGATTGAGTCCATTTTGACACAGTGATTCCATGTGACAGAGTAGAACTGCTTTTTAGGATTTTTCAGACTGTAACCATCATGAGAACAGATAGCCAGGTCTTTCTCCCATAGAGCCACTGCATGAGTTCAAGCAGCGAACCTTTCATTAGCAGTCTAGTGCTTAACCATAGCAGGCCCCTGACTTACTTTGTTAGATCTACACTTTTTTTCTTTTTGTTTAAGGCTAAGTCCTAAGGCTAATCAGTTATTCTGCTTTGCAGATTTGTTGTTATGGTTATGTTAGAGCTAGCATTATAGGGTGTTATGAATTATCCAGTTCAGGCCATTAAATTTTCATTATTGAAGATAGAAGAAATGAGGGAAAAAGTTCTCCAAAATTTGGGAATTAGTCTAAAATGTATTCATTTGTATTATGTCCTAATTCTGCCCAATATTATTTCTCTTCAACTGAAACATATGATGATATTTGACGACAGTCTGAGAAAGGAATTGGACATAAGGAGCATAGAGCACAACAAACTGATGCATATCTTTTTTTTGTCCTAGGAGAGAGAGACACTGGTCAAAAGTGAATAGTTGAAAGGGAAAATGCAAAAGCTGACATCATAGCCCTTGCCTTTCTCCCACTGCACTGGAAAATTAAGTTGGACACTTTTCAGTACTTTTTTACTGGTGGTTCACATTAGATACACAGCTTCTTAGATTTATTACTTTCTTTGAAAATGGACAAAAAATTTACAACATATTAGCAGCCTCCCTAAACGTCCTCATCCTCCCAAATCTTGTGAAAACCAATAGGATTTTTTATTAAAAACTGCTCTGGATTTTGTTCTCCCAAAATATCTGTTGTAAAACCCAACTTCTGTGCCTGTTGTTATAATCCCGTCTGGGAGTGGGTTATATTTGTTTTAAAAGACAGGATTAGTGTAGGATATGTTTTCAATCAATCTCATTTGAGATATAAAAGAGATTAAACGAGAAAGCTAGGAAGCAGAAGGGGGTAAGATAGATGGCAAGACAAGTGGAGATCTCCAAGGACCAGGAATCAAAAGCTGAAGAGACAAGGGCCTTCTTCAGAGCTGACAGAGATTGGAAGCCTACCCCTAGAGCTGGCACCCTGCATATGAACTTCTAGCCCCCTAAACTGTAGACAATGAATTTCTATTTGTTAAAACCACCCACTTGTGGTATTTCTGTTATAGTAGCACTGGATAACTATGACAACAACCTAGTCATGCAATTCATGTAAGAAGATGTCATTGTTCTAAAACAATAGAGTGAGCAGTGAAGACAGAGTCTGCCAAGTCAAAAACGAGGGAAAGAATCTGTCCACATATTCCCACACCCTTAGACACTTATTCCAGTGTGAATTGCCTGTGAATTTCCAATGACAGAACTTGGCCCACTGGGCAATTCACTCTCAGCAGGGCTCAACTCTCTCCAGAAACTGAGTTCATATTTTCCCAGATTATTGTTCTTTTTTCAAAAGCAACAACTGAAGAATAGGCAAGCTCAGCATCAGAAAAGTAGTCCAGACATTGAGAATGTTTTCACCTGCAGGCAAATGTGGGAAAGGGCTGGAAAGTCAGGCAGTGGTTGGGTTGGATTTGTCAAGAATAACATTAAAGTCATGCATCCAAATGTGGGAAAAATCAGTGATGGTCAGCTGGAAAAAATCATTTCTCTTCATGAAATTAAATATACCGTATTTACAGCCTTGAACTGTTTTTTTTTTTTTTTAAACACCTGAGGCAAACACGTTAATAAATGCATAGTACCAAAACAAACAAACAAACAAAAAAAAAAAAACAAAGTCACTGCTGTGGAGTTGATTGGACTCATAGCGACCCCTCCTTGGGTTTCCGAGGTAATATCACTATGGAAGTAGATGGCCCAATCTTCCTTCCAAGGAGTGGCTGGTGGGTTTGAGCCTCCTGTCTTCTGGTTAACAATCAAGTGCCTTAGGCGATATTAAAATAAACCATGGAGAATGTGTGCATGGTTGTAGGTAGACCAAGACCAGTTATCATGGAGCCAATTCCGACTCATGGTGACCCTATGTTTGTCAGAGTAGAATTGTGCTACACAAGATTTTCAGTGGGTGAATTTTTGGAAGTAGATCACCACGGTTTTCTTCCAAGACACCTTAGCAGTACTTGAATATCCAATCTAAGTTAGCAACTAAATATGTTAACCATAGTAATTAACCAGGGATTTCCAGATATAGCTATAAATATGTCTTTGTAGGTGTTAAAATAAATATTTATTCTTATATATCCATAAACATAACCACACTCTTTAATAGATGATTGTGAGTCCTTAATATACTTTTCATATATATATATATATATATATATACACACACAAACACACACCCATATATGGGAGCGCTGGTGACATAGTGCCTAAGGCATTTGACCAGGCTGGCAGTTCAAACCTACCAGCCACTCCTCAGAAGGAAGATTGGGTGAGATACCACATTGGGAACCCAAGGAGGAGTCACTATGAGTAGAATCGACTTAGTGTCAGTGAGGTTTTCTTTTTTTGGTATGTATGTATATGTGTGTCTATATATATATATACATATGTATAATTATAAAGCATATTGAATTTATACTACTCAAGACTTAGTCTCCTGCAATTACCAGTACCTGCATAACCCTGCATAACTCTGTAAAGTAGCACATGCCAAACTTGAAATTTTATAGTTGTCTCTTTATACTATCAGGATATGTTCAGAAATCCCTTCTCTTTTAGTTGACATGCATACCTTTTTGGTGCTATTTTGTGTACCCATTTGTCTCTTCTAATATCTGAGAAATTACTGTCTTGGAGAGCAAACATTCCCACCCTTTGTTTGGGGCATACAGCTTGAATTCCAAACTCCAAGTTCAGTCTATCAAGAGATCCTACTTGTGGTCTGACTTAGTCTTCTTCATGCTGAATCCTGTCATACCTAACCATTTTTTCAATAATTCTCATATAACCTATAGTCTGTGTCAGGTTTAAAGTTCTACATTCAAAACAAACAAACCAACCAAAAAAACTCAAAATATTATCCCTACATTTTTTTCCAAACTTTTGTTTCATTGATACTTGATATCCTGGTGTCTCCCTTTAAAACTGTCATTCTGACATAGTGTCCTTTTCATAGGAAGTGACCATCTAGTTGTAACTGCTTTAGTTGTTGTGCCCCACTGCCCCTAGTCTCATCCATCAATTTTTCAACCTCTTTCTTTTGATAAATGGACCTTCACCCTTTACATTTAATATATGCAAATTGGTCTATAGGCTCCTTATATACAAGACAGATGCTCTATTATTCACAATAGATTTAATAAACATTGAATTACATA
>NW_006922066.1:1916511-1930504 GCF_000298275.1 Orycteropus afer afer
TGGCAGTTCAAACCCACCAGCCAGTCCTCAGAAGGAAGATGGGGCAATCTACTTCCGTAGTGATACTGCCTCAGAAAGCCAAGGAGGGGTCGCTATGAGTGGGGTCTGACTTGATGGCACATAACAACAACAACAAAAATATATGCAGCATAGTGCCTAAGGCACTTGACTGCTAACCAGAAGGCTGGGGATTCAAACTCACCAGGCACTCCTCAGAAGGAAGGCTGGGCAATCTTCTTCTGTAGTGATACTGCCTCAGCAACCCAAGGAGGGGTAGCTATGAGTCAGGTCTGACTGGAAGGCACATAACAACAACAATATATATGCAAAGAACCTTGGTGGCCCAATGGTGAAGCACTTGGCTACTACCAAAAGTTTAGTAGCTTGAACTCACCCATCGTTCCATGGGAGAAAGAATGAAGCTCAGCTTGTGTGAAGATCACAGCCTTGGAAAGTTATACTCTGCCCTGTAGTGTCACTAAGAGTTGGAATTAATTCAACAGCAATGGATTTTAATACATATGCACATTTACATACACACAAATGAAAAAAGAATTAAGAAGAGCTATCAAAAGTACAAACAGTTCTAAATAAGAAGGAAATAAAAAAATCACAAATCTCTTTTGCAAACAACTTCCTTCTTTGCCATGAGACCAGAAGTGGATGGTGCGCAGATACCATTACTAAACATTTTGACCAAAGGTTTTATAGAAGAATCCTGATCAAAAGGAGGAAAATGCAGAACAGAATTTTAAATTCTCATGGACTCCAGATTTTCTGGACCCAAAGAGGATGGATAAAGCCCTGAAACTATGACTGATGATCTTTAAACCTGAAAGCCAAAACCTATCTTGAAGTCCTCTTAAACCCAAATAATAGTTTAGCTTAACTAGTAAAAAATACTTTCCTTGCGTATTATATTATTATAAGAACTGTTTAAATTGTATCAAATTTACAACTGGAAAGATCAGATGAGAATCTTAGGGGGTAGTAAGTTTATGTTAATGGGAGAGGGACAACTCAGTAAAGGAGAATGGGAATGGTTCTACATCACAAAGAATATAATTAATGTCACTGAATTATACATATAGAAATTATGAAATTGGTGTATGTTTTATTGTGCATATTCTCAACACCACCAACAAAATAAACCATCTTTTTTAAAAAAACTAATGAATTATTTCAAACTAACTAAGGAATTTAAGGCTGTTTTAAGCAAGATATTAAAGCAAAATTGAGATAAATCAAAGAAAATGATAAATGAATCTGTTATTCCATTTCAGGCATCTATTTATTTTTCTTTATTAAGTAATTTAAAGCACTTCTGATAAGCTTATCTCTATCTTTGCTTCTATTATTTTGGTATCTCCTATTACAAAGATCCATAAAAACAGGGTATATTTCACTTTTGCTTAACCTTCATTAATAAGCCAGAAACAAAATTTTACTGAGTAGGCAATTGTATAAATTTTCTTTTCTTTCTTACCTTTCTTTTCCTGTTTTTTCCTTCTTTCTTCCTCCATTCTTTTTTATTACTTTTTTAAACATTTCAGGAGATAATGAAATATTTGAATTTTGCAGATATTTTTTCTGTTTCATCTTTGATTCCATGCTAACTAAAGGCCTGCATAAGTAGTTACTATTTCCTGTTCTTGGCATACAAACAAGAGAGAACCTACCTTCAAAATCCTACAGTCTAGACAAAAAAAAACCAAAACAGAAGAACAATTCCAACACCCTGAGATAATGTCCTCAAAGAGAGATGCAAAAAATAAATACTTCAGTTCTCAATTTAGAAGCTTTAGGTACAGTTTAGGGGATTGCTGGTTAAATTTATTTTCATAATAATCCTAGTGGAAAAAATAATCAAATACCAGCCTTATGATGAAAAGATCAACAGATGGTTGGTGTACTAAGGCACAAAAAAAGTGCTTTTGACTGTTCAATAATATATTCCATTTCTGACATGAAGACTAGCCTGAGGCATCAGGTCAATTAATGTAATAACTTGATACATAGTGATTTAAACATAACAAGTGAAATTTAATTTAGTGGCATCATGTTAATCTTTGAGGGTCCACAAGAGAGCAACAAAGTAATTAAAAAATAGGAAAATAGGATTTGAGTGAACTGAAGAAACTAGTGAAATATAGCCTAAAGAAGAATAAGCTAAAAAGACATTTAATTTCATTTTTCAAGGACATGAATATAGTAGAAGCATTTTGTTAGTCCCAGAAACCTCATATGAATGTTGATTTAAATATGTGTCTATAATAAAAAGTGCATATGCAGCTAGGGCATTCAGTCATTTTATTTTTACTTAAAATTATTTATGTCCATAGAATTACATATTTTTTTGCTCTGGACTCATGCAGAAGAAATAACAAATTGTCTATAACATAAATGGATGAGAATATTTTGTTTTTCTTTCTTCTTGCTTATTTTTTTTAAGTTATACTTTTTCAGCACAATTTAGAGAATCGTGATAAATTTTGTCAATTTTATCTCTTCTTGAAAATAATAGTTTAGATTATTCAAAATGCTTAGTTAAATATAAATACTGATTAAAATAATTACAATAAACTGTAACAAATATCATTAATCATTTCACAGTATGTCCACTAAAACTTTCCCACTTAACGTTTTTTAAAATTTGATAAAACCATTTAACCCATGCGAAAATTATAAGAATGCCCCAGGGATAGGTCCATGGTTTTGAATTTTATTTCTGCAATATATTAAATATTTACATCAACAGTTCTAAATGTACTTTGCAAATTAATATGGAGTGACTACTTCAGATATTTTGAAAATTTCTATTCCCATGATTTTCTAGTGCTTGAATTATTTTTGTTCTTTTCCTGCTCAAATGAACTTCTACTCTGACTCACAATTCTACTCTGACTCTGATATTTTAAAATTTCATTAAAAGATAACTAGACTAACTACACACACAATAAAATAAAACAAAATAAAAATTTCTGAGAATAATTTGAGTCAAATACACAGATTGCAACTAGTTTCATCATGTCAATTTTTAGTTGAAACTATTAGAAGGACTTAAATATGTTAGAGTTACAAAGCATAACCTGATAAAAAGTATTAGAAAAGTATTTGTTTCTCAAATCATTCTTTTCCCAATTCTGTGTTTAAACTAAGGAGCCCTAGTGGCACAGTGATTATGCAAGCACTAGGCTGCTAACCAAAAGTTAGTGGTTTGAACCCATCAGTAACTCTGTGGGAGAAAAATGTGGCACTCTATTTCCAAAAAGACGTACAGCCTGGGAAACTCTGTGGGGGCCGTTCTACTCTGCTCTGTGGTATTGCTATGAGTCAGAATTGACCCAACAGCACTGGTTTGTTTTTTGAGTATATTCAAACTGACATTAAATATTTATTCAGTTTTTCTATTTGTGGAGAGCTACTTTACTATTTATGTTCCCTAGTTGCAGGTACCTTAAAAAACACTCAGGAGAGAAAGGGTTGGAAGGAGAGAGAGAGAAAAATTAGCAAACAGTAGTTCAGTACATAACCAAATGACTAATTGTAAACTACAGGTTGTATGTATCCATTAAGAAAGGTCTCTTGGTTTGGAGGTTTCCAGGCATAGTTTCATGCAACATCCCAGTTAATTGACCTAATAACAAGTTTAGTGCTTCTGTTCTACAGCCTAGTTTTAAGTGTAGTGATAGGGGTCTTAAAAGCTTTCGAGCAGCCATTCAAGGCACAACAATTGGTTTCTATTCATGTGGAACAACAGAGGAATGAGGAGTCAGGAAAAAGAGGAGGATATGGAATGTGTGGATAATTGCTTCCATAAACTACTACTTCCTTTGCCATAAGACCAGTTCTGCATGGTGCCTGGGTACCATCACTGACCACTTTGATCAAAGATTCCACAGAAGAACCTCATCAAAAGGGGGGAAATACAAAACAGAATTTCAAATTCTCATGTACTCCAGATTTCTTAGACCCAAGAAGATTGGATGAACCCTGATAAATATCCATGAGAAAATTTGTAAATATTAGACAAAAAATATCTACCAAAGTCTTCTTAAACCCAAACAATAATTTAGCTTAACTAGTAAAATATGTTGCCTTGAGCATGATGCTCTTTTAACCACTGTCTATACAGGATCAAATTGACAACAGCAACTGGAAAGATTAGATAAGAATCTTAGGGGGCAGTGAATTTATATGAATGTGGGAGGAACAACTCAGAAAAGGACAGTGAGAATAGCTGCATAACTTGAAGAATGTAATCAATGTCACTAAATGGTACATGTAGAAACTGTTGAATTGGTGTGTTTTGCTGTGTATGTTCTTAATAACAGCAACAAAATAAATAAAACTATATTAAAAAAAAAAAGAAAGAAAGAAAGTACTATGAGTTTTTGAATTGGAGCCCACTTGATGGCAACTAACCACAACAATCTCCTGGAGCTAGGGATAATCAGTATCGAATAGTGTGCTGAGTACTGTGACTTCTAGGAAAACTGCACTGTCATCAAGTTGATTCTGCCTCTGAGCAAGCCTATAGGACACAGTAGAATTGCCCCGTAGTGTTTCCAAGGCTTTACAGAAACAGATTGCCAAGCAATAGCTGATGGATTCAAAGTGCTGACCTTTTTGGTTAGCAGATGAGAATTTAATCACTGTACCACCAGGACTCCTTCAAAAGAAGATTAGGATCTGAGATTGGTTAAGATGATTCAAGGAAAATGCAAACGACAAAGCCAAAAGTAGAAATGGTACTAGAAGAATGAGGAAACTAAACTGAATAGAGTAGTCAAAAAGACAAAATCTTCCCAGGGAAAATTAAGCACAAAAAGCTGTATGTTTGATAGAGGAGTTAGACTTGCTCACAACAGAGTTTGACTAAAGACAGCAATGGCAAGGAAATGAGGTTTCACGTCTGTGTACATTAAATGAATAAAAGAAACAAAAAGCTTGGATACCTAACATTGTTCACTACAAAAGTTAACTTAGGGAAAGAAGCAGGACTATAGAGAAAGATAATAGGGAAAATCCAGGAATTTATTTATTTATTGGCTAAGAATAGATACTGAGAAGTGATTTCCTCCCTCCTCAAAAAAAAAAAAAAAGTCTACAATATAATAGTGTTAAGTGAATACCCCATCTCGCTTGTCTCCAGCCCCCCAACCAATCTTGGTGGAAAGCTCCCCATGTCCCAGTCACATGCTGTATTTTCTGGAAGGTTTTAAATTAAAAGCCACTGTTTCCTATCCCTAACTGGTAAATCAGATTGTGTAAGTGCCTAATCTTATAGAGACATCAGGAACCAGTGGTGTGCTGGAACAAGCTCCTATCTACTCATGAGAGATTTTGGTAGGTAAAGGTTCAGGACTCTTCTCAAGCCATTATTAAAAATTAAACTATGTAAACTTATTAAAATGAACTATATTAAAAACAAGTGGCAGTGGCAGTGTGGTTCAGTGGTAGAATTCTTCCCTTCCATATGGGAGATTCAAGTTTGATTTTCAGCCAAGGCACCATGTCCGTCAGTACAGGCTTGTCAGTGGAAGCTATGATTCTGAACAGGCATCAGCGGATTTCCCAAACGAAAACAGACTAGGATTAAGGGCTTGGCAGTGTGTGTCTGAAAGATCAGACAATTAAACCTAACAGTCCAATCCCATTGTACTTGGGGTCCTGATGATTCAGGGTGATTCGATAGCAGTTAACAACAACATATTCAAAACAATATAATACTCAACTCTCATGTCCTAATTATTTTACTATAATTTATTATTCATGATCTTGAGTATAGTGTATGATGGATATACTGTAAACAGATGTACTAATGCCTGTGTATCCTGGAACAGGCTCACAGTTCCATGAGAGCTGTTAGTGTGTACTTCTTCCCAAGTGCACATTCAGTGATATCAAATTGGGAACTTGATATTGGCTACAATGTATTTATACCATGAAATCTGCAAAATGATACAAATTGTTTTTTTTTATTTGTCTTTTGAAGTGTGTTAACATTGATACACCTTTGCACATATCTGTAAAAAGATTTTTATACTAATTAACTTCTTTTTACCTACCACTTTATATGAAAAAATCAGAAAAATATTTAAAGAGTAACTATACTGCTTAAGGCTGCTAGGCTAGAAAGCATGGACATGAAAGCTCATAATCACTTCTTGTTAGTGCAAATATAATGGCTACAAATTATGAAATCTGATGGGTTCACCCACCCACCCACAAACACACACACAATATAAGTACCTATGTGTTACAGTAAGCAGCTCTAGTAGTGCAGTGCCTAAGGCATTTGACCACTAACCAAAAGGTTGGTGGTTCAAACCTTGGTAGCTACTCTGTGGAAGGAAGAAGGAACAACCTACTTCTGTAAAGATTTACCACCTTGGAAACCCAAAGGCAGTTACTATGTGTCAGGATCGACTCAATGACAATGAGTTTTGTTTTTTTTTTAAGAGGTATTTGAATATTCCCTTACAGGTATCCTTCAAGAAGAAAGGAAATCAAAGTTGAGTTCTATGATAACTTCTTAGTACTAGAACAGACTTTCTGCTGGGATCAGTCATCAAGTGGCAAGTATTGTGATATCTTTCACAAGAGTTTTTGTGGCAGATGAACCTGTGCAGTTGGCAAATAAGACAGATCTTTGGATTTGGGACAGAGCAACAAGATTCAAGGAGAACTCTATGAATCTCTCATCTTAAATTGCTTCCACAGTAATTTTAATACATCTGAACATCTGATTTACCCAGCTAGACGCTCCCAAAACATTTTCTAAATATGTGATGACAGAGTATGTGACAACCCAAAAGCCTTAGAGGAACAAAGGCACAAGTGAAAGAAGGATCTTGAGTTCCCAGATTTGTCTGGGGAATCCAGCCACAGACAGATTGGGGATGACATCAACAGAATTATGGCACCTTTATTCTGGGTCACTTCACTATTATAGCAGCTATTGATGGTATGTATGTCATTAACTCATGCATTCATTCACTGTAACTATGCAATTCCCATTTTGTGAGAGGCACTGTACCTGTTATCCCTGCCTTGATTGGAACTACAGTCTTAGTGAAACTAAACATAGTTACAAATCAGTGTAGGTAAATGTGTTTCAAATAAGAGAAACAAAGACTTTTCAGGGAGTTGAAAGAAGTTCAGTGAAGTAAGAGAGGTAGGCAGGGGAACAAGTACTACAAAACTGTATATAACTGAACAATTAAAAAAAGAAATTTAGACCTCATCTTAAGGGAAATGAGAAAGTATTGAAATGCTTTTATTTACCATTTTGGGGGATAGGAATAATAAATGATGACATTTTTATTTTAGAAAGAACCAGACTCAACAACAGTGAATTTGGGCTTTTTTTTTTTTTTATAATTGACAAAGAAAAATGTATATTTCAATGATAAGTTTCACCGTAATATTTTAGTAAATTATAATATTTAGAATAATGTAAGTTTCTAAAGGGGGCACAATCACTGCTCATTGACAGGCAAGAACATGAAAAAATTAATAAGAACGGACTTATCAAGAACACAGAATTAGGAATTTATCAAGGCAAGAGCAAAGCACCTCTCTGCCAAAGATTGCATCACTGCAGACGGTTATGGGAGGTAGCATTGTAGCATGGGAAACTGTCCCCTCATTGTTTCTCTGTTCTTCTTCAAACAGAAATAAATATTTGGAAACTTGTTTTCAGACAAACTACTTCTTATTAAATGGGTCACTGTCTCTACTCTACCCTCCTTATCTATAACACAAAGGGAGGAAACGTGCATGGTGCTTACGCAGCTCTTAACTCTGGGGTCCCAGCCACAGCACAAAGTTTAGCTGTTTGAAAGACCATTATCCTTTCTTTTATTTATCTAAGGCATCTGAAGGAGTATTAAAAAAAAAAAAAAAAAAAAAAAACTGGCAACATAAATATAAAACACAAAATGTACTATTCAACTATTTCAAATGTATAATTCAGTGGCATTAATTACATTCACATGTCATGCGACCATCATTACTATCTACTTCTGAAATTTTGTCACCACTCCAAATAGAAATTCAGAACCCATTAAGCAATAATTCCCCATTTTCCACTTTTGAAAGTTCTTGGCCACCACTAATAAATTTTGATCTCTCTACATTTGTCTATCCTAGAGATTTCACATAAGTGTTGTTGTTGTAAGGTGCCATCAAGTAGTCTCCAACTCATAGTGACTCTATGTATAGCAGAATGAAACACTGCCTGGTCCAGTGCCAGTTCCACAATCTCTGCTATACCTGAGCCCACTGTTGTAGCCACTATGTCAATCTATCCTGTTGAGGGCCTTCTCCTCTTTGATTGACCCTCCACGTTATGTAGCATGATATCCTTCTCCAGGGAATGGTCTCTTCTTGCAACATGACCAAAGGAGGTGAGATGAAGTCTGGTCATTCTTGCTTCCAAGGAGCATTCCAGCTACAGTTCCTCCAGGACAGATTTGTTAGTTCTTTAGCAGTCCATGGTACTTTTGGCATTCTTCACCAGCACCACATCTCAAAAGCATCAACTCTTCTTTGGTCTTCCTTACTCGTTGTCCAGCTCTTACATGCATATGAGGCAAATGAAAATACCATGGCAGGTGTCAATTGCACCTTAGTTCTAAAGGAGACATATTTCTTTTCAGCACTTGAAAGAGGTCTTTTGCAGCCGATTTGCCCAGTGCTATGCATCATCCGATGTCCTGACTACTGCATTCATTGGCATTGATTGTAGAACCAAGTACCATGAGGTCTTTCACAACTTCAGTCTTTTCTCCACTTATTCTGATTCTGCTTATAGGTCCAGTTGTGCAGATTTTTGTTTTCTTTATATTGAGGTATAATCCATACTTCAGACTGTATTCTTCAATCTTTTTCAGTAAGTGTTTCAAGTCATCCTCACTCTCAGCAAGCAAGTTGTGTCGTCAGTGTATCACAGGTTGTTAATGATTCTTCCTCCAATCCTGATGCCACTATCTTCTTCATATAGTCCAGTTTCTTGGATTATTTGCTCAGGATACAAGTTGAATACGTATGATGAAAGGACACAACCTTGACACACTCCCTTCTTGATTTTATATCATGCAGTGTCCCCTTGTTCTGTTCGAATGACAGCCTCCTCATCTAAGTACAGGTTCCTCATGAGTACAAGTAAGGGTTCTGGAATTCCCATTCTTCTCAGTGTTATCCACAACTTGTTATGATTCATACAGTTGAATGCCTTTGTGTAGTCAATAAAACACAAGTAAACATCTTTCTGGTATTCTTTGCTTTGAGCCAAGATACATCTGACATGAGCTATGATATCCTTTGTTCCATGTCCCCTTCTGAATCCAGCTTGCATTTCTGGAAGTTCTCTGCCAATATACTGTTGGAACAGCTTTTGAATTATCTTCAGTAAGATTATAGTTGCATTTGATATTAATGATAATTGTTTGACAATTCCACACTCTGTGGGATCACCTTTCTTTAGAATGGGTACATATATGGATCTCTTCCAGTCACTTGGCCAGGTAGCTGTCTTCCAAATCTCTTGGCAAAGCTGAGTGAGTGCCTTCAGTGTGGCATCTGTTTGTCGAAACATCTCAATGGGTATTCTGTCAATTCCTGGAGCCTTGTTTTTCCGCAATTCCTTCAGTCAGCTTCGACTTCTTCATTCAGTACCATTGGTTCTTAATCATATGCCACCTCCTGAAATGGATGAACATCAACCAATTTTTCTTGGTAGAGTGACTCCTTCCATCTTCTTTCTATGTTTCCTGCATCATTCAATATTTTGCCCATAGAATGTATTGCAACTCGAGGCTTAACTTTTTTCTTCAGTTCTTTCAGCTTGAGAAATGCTGAGTGTGTTCTTCCCTTTTGGTTTTTCTAACTCCAGGTCTTTGGACATTTCATTATAATAATTCACTCTGTCTTCTTGAACTGCTATATGAAATCTTCTCGTCAGCTCTGTTGTCTTGTCATTTTTTCCCATTTGCATTAGCTACTCTCGATTCAAGGGCAAATTTCAGAGTCTGTTCTGACATCCATTTTGGTATTCATTTCTTGTCTTTTTAACGATCTTTTGCTTTCTTCATGGATAATGGTCTTGATATCTTCTCACAATTGCTCTGGTTTTTGGTCATTGGTGTTCATTCAGTGCATCAAATCTGTTTTCTAGATGGTCTCTAAATTTAGGAGGGATATAATCAAGGTCATATATTTTTAATTGTCTTCAACTTCATTTCAAACTTTCATATAAGCAGTTGATGGTTTGTTCCACAATCAGCTCCCAGCCTTGTTTTGGCTGAAGATACTGAGCTTTTCCATCACCTCTTGCCACAGACTTAATCAATCTGATTCTTGTGCACTCCATCTGGAAAAGTCCACATGGATAGCTCCTGTTTGTGTTGCTGAAATAGGTATTTGCAATGAATCAGTCATTGGTCTTGCAAAATTGTATCATGTGATCTCCAGTGTTATTTCTATCACCAAGGCCATATTTTCCAACTACTGCTGATTCTTCCTTGTTTCCAAATTTGTGTTCCAATCACCAGTGACAATCAGCACATCTTGATTGCATGTTCAGTCAAATTCAGACTACAGGTATTAGTAAATAACTTCAATTTCTTCATCTTTGGCTTTTGTGGTTAGTGCATAAATTTG
Organism: Orycteropus afer afer; assembly: GCF_000298275.1. Classification (NCBI taxonomy): domain Eukaryota; kingdom Metazoa; phylum Chordata; class Mammalia; order Tubulidentata; family Orycteropodidae; genus Orycteropus; species Orycteropus afer. The sequence goes on from NW_006922066.1 coordinate 1,927,180, forward strand.
AATAATAGTAGTCTTAACAAGCCTTCCTTGTAGATGTATGGATATTATCCTATCACTGACAGCATTAGACTTCAGGATAGATTTTTAAACAATCTTTGTGATGATGAATATCATGCCATTCCTCTTCAGTTTGTCATTCCCAGTATAGTACATCATATGGTTGTCTGATTCAAAATGGCCAATACTGGTCCATTTCAGCTCACTAATGCCTAGGATATCAATCTTTATGTGTTCCATTTCATTTTTGACAACATCCAAATTTCCTAGATTCATCCTTCATACATTCCATGTTCTGATTATTAATGGATGTTTGCAGCTGTTTCTCCTCAGTTTTGAGTTGTGCCACGTCAGCAAATGGAGGTCTTGAAAGCTTTACTTTATCCATGTCAGTAAGGTCAGTTCAACTCTGATGAGGCACCTCTTTCCGAGTTATATTCTGAGGGCCTCCAACCTGAGGGGCTCATTTTCCGGCACTATATCAATGTTTCAGGGCTGTTCATAAAGTTTTCCTGTAATGTATCCAACAGTGTTTCTCTGCTATTCATAAGGTTTTCCTGCCCAATTCTTTGAGAAGTGGATGGCCTCTTTCTTCTTCCAAGTCTGTCTCAGTCTGGAAGCTCCGCTGAAACCTGTCCACCATGGGCAACCCTGCTGGTGTTTGAAACACTAGTGGTACAGCCACATGATTGCATAAGTGGGATCATACAATATTTGTCCTGTTGTGTCTGGTTTATTTCATTTAGCATAATGTTTTCAAGGCTCATCCATGTGGCAGTATTTATAAGAACTTTGTTTTTCTTTATCAATGAATAATGTTTAATAGTGTGTATATACCACCTTTTGTTTATCCATTCATCTGTTGATACTTGGGTTCTTTCTACCTTTGACTATTATGCGTAATGCTACAGCAAATATTGTTGTGCAAATTTATGTTTGAATCCCTGGTTTAAAGTCTTTGGAATACCCCAGAGTGAAATTGCTAGGCATATGATAATTTTATGTTTAACTTTCTTAGGAACCATGAAACAATTTTTCACAAGTGAGGCACAATTTTATGTCTGCACCTATGGATAAAGATTCTGCTGTTAGAATATGTGAGTTTAAAAATTAAATAAATAAAATACCCCTTTCAAATTTTTTGACTGCCAATTTTACTCTCCACAGATGGCATGGTGTCTTCTACCACATTAATATACCTTATTAACCAGAAATATAGAAGTTACTACTCTAAGAGGTAGTATACTGTCTTAGACCTTTATCCTGTGTTTCTTTTGTATTTTCTACAAATATTAGAGATTTTTCTTTTCAAATGTGCCACAATCTCCACAGCTAACTCTTTTTTATTTCCAAATACATTTGATTATATACAAGCATACCTCAAAGATACTACAGGTCAGTTCTAGACCACCACAATAAAACAAATATTGCAATGCAATGAGTCACATGAACTGTTTGGTTTCCTAGTGCATATAATAATTATGTTTATACTATGATGTAGACAAGCAACTGTTCAATAGCATTATGGTAAAGTTTGAAATATTGTGAGAATTACCAAAATGTGACACTGAGTCATGAAATGAGCACATGGTGTTGGAAAAATGGTGCTGATAGACTTGCTTGATGCAATGTTGCCACAAACCTTCAATTTGTAAATAACACAGTATCAGTGAAGTCCAATAAAGAAAAGCACAATATAATGAGGTATGTCTGTACCCAAAATAGATCTCTATAATATTTTGTCCATTATGTGTATCTTATAGACATTGTTTGATAAGTAATGGCAATAGTGATAATAGTTTAGGTAGCCAGTTTTTCAAACTGAGAAAATTTAGACAGACCTCATAACAGGGTGGAAATTCTGACAGTATTGAACTTTTTGTCTGAGACTTATTGGCATAATTAAAATAGATGTATTGTCACTTGACCATCACATTATATAGCCCACACAGAAAAAAAAACATAAAGTAAACAGTTTATTGTATCTGAAATTGAGCAAACCTAAATTAGATTACTAGCAGTTACATTCACTATCTGTATTACATGAATAAGTTATCTCTCCAGCTCTACTTCAATAAAATAAGAGAAGCCATAATCATGGTTAAAAGGGTTAAATAAGATAACATACACACATTTCTTAGCACCTAATAGGTACTAAATGCATATACTTTGCTTTAAATTTGGAGAATAAAAGGAGTTAATACAAATTTGTTTTACATGTCTCTTGTGAGTCCGTAGTAAACTATAAACAATTAAGGAATACAATCATTATTTGTTAACACATATTTTTACTGTGATTTGGGTGAAGGTTTACAGAGCAAATTCATTTCCCATACAGTTGTTCTTACACATTTTGTTTTATGACATTGATTGCAGTCCTCATAATGTAACAGCTCTCTTCCCTGTGATTATCATTTTCCTCTGTCCTTTTTTCCTGTGCACTCCTGCTCTCTAAGCTATCTCCTAGTGCAAATACCTCCCTTCTGATCATCTATGAGTGACTGTTCTAAAGAGTGAACCTACCTGGTGTAAATGTTAGCCTTATATGCCTGTCTATTGTAAGAATATAATTATTTTTGAGTAAAATATTTTCTCTAACATCTATTTATTTAAATATTTTCTTTAATATTCATTCTCTCTGAAGAAGTTATCACTAATTTAATATAGTCTACTATAAAGAATGCTTAGTTCTCCTACATATTTTATTGGCATATAAAGTAGCATGTCATACCTTGAAATCCTTCCATTCTTTTTGTTGTTCCTTTTGCAAATATGCATTTTTAACATCCTCCTACAAGAAAGCATACGATTAAATTGATTAAATGAGTCAGCAATTTTTAAAATTTATTTAGTATTCTGCACTATGATTCCAACCACTATATTTCCAATCAAAGCAAACTTTAAAAATGTATAACTGTGAACATCTGGAAAAAAACACCAGATCTGTTGACTAGTCTCATTTAAGTAGAAATGGGACAATTTATGTGAGCATTGTATTGAATAGGAAGAACAGAGTCAGTCCTTCAAAGACAAACTGGATTTGGAAATACAGTTTAGTTGGTATTTATAATGAATCATTATCAGATATATAAATAACTGAATTATATATAATATATTATATATATATATATTGTTGTTGTTGTTGTTATGTGCTGCCAAGTCAGCCCCGACTCATAGCGACCCCTCCTTGGGTTTCCGAGGCAGTATCACTATGGAAGTAGGATTGCCCAGCCTTCCTTCTGAGGAGTGGCTGGTGGGTTTGAACCACCAGCCTTCTGGTTTGCAGTCAAGTGCTTTAGCCACTATGCTACCAGAGCTTATATATATA